>NW_024081100.1:287099-560942 GCF_003009895.1 Hyaena hyaena | reverse complement strand
CCACTGAATACTCTTTCCTGCTTTGTCAAAGATTAGTTGGCTGTATACTTTTGGGTCCACTTCTGAGTTCTCATTTCTGTTCCATTGGTCAAAGTGTCTGTTTTTGTGCCAATACCATACTGTCTTGATGATGACAGCTTTGTCGTAGAGGCTAAAGTCTGGGATTGTGATACCTTCCATTTTGGTTTTATTTTTCAGTATTACTTTGGCTATTCGGGGTCTTTTGTGGTTCCATACAAATTTTAGGATAGTTTGCTCTAGCTTTGAGAAGTATGCTGGTGCAATTTTGATTGGAATTGCATTGAATGTGTAGATTGCTTTGGGTAGTAATGACATTTTAACTATATTTACTCTTCCAATCCATGAGCATGGAATGTTTTTCCATTTCTTTGTGTCGTCTTCAATTTCCTTCATAAGTTTTGTATAGTTTTCATCATACAGATTTCTTATATCTTTGGTTAGGTTTATTCCTAGGTATTTTATGGTTTTTTGTGCAATTGTGAATGGGATCAGTTTCTTGATTTCTCTTTCTGTTGCTTCATTGTTGGTGTATAAAAATGCAACCGATTTCTGTATGTTGATTTTGTACCCTGCAACTTTGCTGAATTCATGGACCAGTTCTAGTAGGCTTCTAGTGGACTCTGTCAGGTTTTCTTTTTTTTTTTAAATATTTTTATTTATTTCTAGGAGAGAGAGAGAGACAGCGTGAGCAGGGGAGGGTCAGAGACAGAGGGTGTCACAGACCGAAACAGGCTCCAGGTTCTGAGCTGGCAGTCAGCACAGAGCCCGACGCGGGGCTCGAACCCACAAACCGCGAGATCATGACCTAAGCGAAAGTTGGACGCTTAACCGACTAAGCCACCCAGGCGCCCCCGGGTTTTCTATGTAGAGTATCATGTCATCTGCAAAGAGTGAAAGTCTCACTATTTCTTTGTCAATTCTGATGCCTTTTATTTCCTTTTGTTGTCTGATGGCTGATGCTAGGACTTCCAGCACTATGTTAAGCAACGGTGAGAGTGGACATCCCTGTCGTGTTCCTGATCTCAGGGGGAAAGCTCTCAGTTTTTCCCCATTGAGGATGATATTAGCTGAGGGATTCTTATAGATGGCTTTTATGATGTTTAAGTAAGTTCCTTCTATCCCGACTTTCTCGAGGGTCTTTATTAAGAACGGATGTTGTATCTTGTTGAATGCTTTTTCTGCATCTATCGACAAGATCATATGGTTTTTTTCTTTTCTTTTGTTGATGCGATGTATCACATTGATTGATTTGTGAATATTGAACCAGCCCCGTAACCCAGGAATGAATCCCACTTGATCTTGGTGGATAATTCTTTTTATGTGCTGTTGGATTTGATTTGCAAGTATCTTGTTGAGGATTTTTGCATCTGTATTCATCAAGGATATTGGCCTGTAGGTCTCTTTTTTTTGCTGAGTCTCTGTCTGGCTTGGGAATCAAAGTGATGCTGGCTTCATAAAATGAGTCTGGAAATTTTCCTTTGATTTCTGTTTTTTGAAATAGCTTGAGAAGAATGGGTATTAACTCTGTTTTAAACGTCTAGTAGAATTCCCCAGGGAAGCCATCTGGCCCAGAGCTCTTATTTGTTGGGAGATTTTTGATAACTGATTCGATTTCCTCACTAGTTATGAGTCTGTTCAGGTTTTTTATTTCTTCCCGTGTGAATTTTGGCAGTGTGGGTGTGTTTAGGAATTTGTCCGTTTCTTCTGAGTTGTCCAATTTGTTGGCATATAATTTTTCATAGTATTCCCTGATAATTGCTTGTATTTCTGAGGGGTTGGTTGTCATAAGTCCATTTTCATTCATGATTTTGTCTATTTGAGTGTTCTCTTTTCTTTTTGGAGAAGACTGGCTAGAAGTTTGTCAGTTTTGTTTATTTTTTCAAAAAACCAACTCTTGGTTTCATTGATCTGTTCAGCTATTTCTTGGGTTTCTATATTGTTTACTTCTGCCCTGATTTTTATTATTTCTCTTCTCCTACTGGGTTTGGGGTGCTCCTGTTGCTCTGCCTCTAGTTCCTTTAGGTGCGCTGTTAGATTTTGCACTTGGGCTTTTTCTAGTTTCTTGAAATAGGCCTGGAGTGCAATGTACTTTCCTCTTAGGACTGCCTTTGCCGCATATCATAGAGTTTGGATTGTTGTATTTTCGTTTTCATTTGTTTCCATATATTTTTTAAATTTTTCTCTAATTGCCTGATTGGCCCATTCGTTCTTTAGTAGGGTGTTCTTTAACCTCCATGTTTTTGGAGGTTTTCCAGACTTCTTCCTGTGATTGATTTCAAGTTTCATAGCATTGTGATCTGAAAGTGTGCATGGTATGATCTCAATTCTTTTATATTTATTGAGGGCTGCTTTATGTCCCAGTATGTGATCTATCTTGGAGAATGTGTCAGGTGCACTTGAGAAGAAAGGGAATTCCATGGCCTCAGGATGTAGAGTTCTAAGTATATCTGTCAAATCCATCTGGTCCAGTGTGTCATTCAAGTCCACTGTGTCTTTAGTGAGTTTCTGTCTAGTTGATCTATCCATTGCTGTAAGTGGAGTATTAAAGTCCCCTGCTATTAGCCCATTCTTATCCATAAGAGTGTTTCTGTTTGTGAATGTTTTATATATTTAGGTGCTCCCATATTTGGTGCATAGACATTTATAATTGTTAGCTCTCCCTGATGGATAGACCCTGTAAGTATATAATGCCCTTCTTCATCCCTTGTTACCGTCTTTACCTTAAAGTCCAGTTTGCCTGACATAAGTATAGCTACTCCAGCTGTCTTTTGATTTCCAGTAGCATGATAGATATTTCTCCATCCCCTTACTGTCCATCTGAAGGTGTCCTCCAGTCTAAAATTAGTTTCTTGTCGACAGCAAATAGATGGATTTTGGTTTTTTATCATTCTGCTACCCTGTGTCTTTTGATTGGGGCATTTAGTCCATTTACATTCAGTGTTATTGAAAAATATGGGTTTAGAGTCATCGTGTCTTTTGTGGGATTCATGCTTGTGGTGGTGTCTCTGGTATCTTGTGTTCCTTGCAACACTTCCGTCAGAGTTCCCCTCAGGATTTCTTGTAGGGTTGGTTTAGTGGTGATGAATTCTTTCCATTTTTGTTTTATTTGGAAAGACTTTTATCTTCCCTTCTATTCTGAATGACAGGCTTGCTGGATAGAGGATTCTTGGCTGTGTATTTTTTCTGTTCATCTCATTGAAGATTTCCTGCCATTCCTTTCTGGCCTGCCAAGTTTCAGTAGATAGGTCTGTCACCACTCTGATAGGTTTCCCTTTGTATGTTAGGGCCCTTTTCTCCCTAGCTGCTTTCAAAATTCTCTCTTTGTCTTTATATTTTGCCAGTTTCACTATGATATGTCGTGCAGAAGATCAATTCAAGTTACGTCTGAGGGGAGTTCTTTGTGCTTCTTGGATTTCAACGTCTGTTTCCTTCCTCAGCCTGGGGAAGTTCTCTGCTATAATTTGTTCCAGGACTCCTTCAGCACCTTTCCCTCTCTCTTCCTCTTCTGGAATTCCTATAATACGGATATTATTCCGTTTGAATGTATCGCTGAGATCTCAAACTCTCCTTTTGTGTTCCTGGATCAGTTCATCTCTCTTTTCCTCAGCTTCCTCTTTTTCTATAATTGTGTCTTCTAAATCACTTATTCTCCTTTCTGCCTCTTCAATCCGTGCATTGGATGCCTCCATTTTATTTTGCATCTCATTTATACCTTTTTATAATTCATCACAGCTATTTTTAAGCTCCATAGTCTTTGTAGCAATAGTTTCTCTGATGTCTTCCATGCGTTTTTCAAGCCCAGCGATTAATTTTATGACTATTGTTCCAAATTTTTGTTCAGTTATTTTGTGTATATCTGTTTTGAGCAGTTCTTTAGCTGTCAATTCTTCCTGGAATTTCTTTGGAGGAGAGTTCTTCTGTTTCGTCATTTTGGTTAGCTTTCTATCTCTTGTTAGTTTTTTTTTTTTTTTTTTTGATTGCTTAAAACTATTTATTTTTTTAACAAATAGTTTATTGTCACGTTGGTTTGCATATAACACCCAGTCCTTATCCCCACAAGTGCCCCTCTCCGTGACCATTCCCCCCTCCCCCCGACATCCATCAGTCCTCAGTTTTTGTCAGCATTCAAGAGTCTCTCATGGTTTGTCCCCCTTTCCCCCACTATTTCCCCCCTTCTTCTCCCCCATGGTCCTCCGTTAAGTTCCTCCTAATCCTCCTATATGTGCAAACATGATATTTGTCCTTCTCTGCCTGACTTATTTCGCTCAGCATAACACCCTCAAGGTCCATCCATGTTGCTACACATGGCCAGATTTCATTGTTTCTCATTGCCATGTAGTATTCCATGGTATCGATAAACCACATCTTCTTGATCCATTCATCCATTGATGGATACTTAGGCTCTTTCCATGTTTTGGCTATTGTTGAGAGTGCCACTATGAACATTGGGGAAGATGTGCTCCTGTGCCTCAGCATTTCTATATCCCTTGGGTAAATTCCTAGCAGTATCTCTTGTTAGTTTTAAAACCTTGTTAGGCACTCTGCACCTATGAGCGCTGCTGTACCAAAGAAGGTTCTTTGACTGTCTAGGCCCTGTCCTTTCAGAAAGTCGTCTTTGAATGGTGTCTCTTGGTCTCTCTTGTTGAGACTTTGGTTATTTTATTTTCCTACTCGTAGTGGTATTTGGGACTCTCCACCATGTGTACTTTGGCTTGTTTCTTGAGGTAGCCCTGGAAAAGAAAACAGACAAACACATAGGGAACAAAGGTACACCGCTGCACAGACAAATCCAACAAACATGCAAACTGAAAGGGAAAACGAAAAAGAAAAAAGGGACACATACGAAAAAAAAAGAAAATAGAAAAGAGGAAGGAGGGAGGATGAATAATAAAAATAAAAATGCATAAAAACAAAAGGAAAAAGGAAAAACCCAATAGACAAAAGACAGTCTAAAGCATCGAACCAGAATTCCCAGCTACAAATAAACAGCCAGGTGTATGCAGTGCTGGTTGAAGAGCATAGAGAAAGAGAAATGACAGCGTGGGGAGGAAGCAAAGTTGGAAATGAAATGAGCAGGCAGAAGGGATAAGAGGCTTACTTCAAAGAGAGAAAGAGTGGAGTGTGGTTGGAGAGGAGGCGAAAGAAATGACGATGATGCTACTCAGAGGAACTATATAGTCTGATTACTCCAGAGAGAAAGAGATAAAAAGGTAGCAGTGGATGTGTAGAATTTACATCTAAAGAATGGATTAATGTGACTGTTTAAGCAAGTCAGTGACCAGAATTAATCAGGGCAGTGCATCCATGTTGGTCTTGCCCAGGGAAAAAAAAGGGAAGAGGGTGGCTCTCTAGCGGGGATGGGCGTGGTTTGGTCCAGTGCGTCCTGCGAGAGTCCTGCCTTGGCGGTTGTGGGGAGAAGATTGGCAGCACCCCGGTCCCTTCTTGAACCAAGCATTGCAACTCACTCTTCTGGGTGTGTAAACTCCCTGTGCTGGGGGCGGAGCCAAGGTGGGTCGTGCTCTAGATCCCAGGCCAGGCCTCGTTTCCAGATCCCAGTCCGCTCACCCCATTGAAATTGCCTGAAATATAAACTCACAGGCGAGCCCCTCAGAGCCGTTTCAAGCCTCTCGCCTCCCCCCTGGGGATCGAGCCCAGCCAGAAGCACAAGGGCACAGCTTCAGGCGCCGCGCGTCCCCTCCAGGTCCAGCTGGCCAGCGGGGAGCAGTTTCCCCCCGGGGTCGCCTGGGACGAGTGCGTCCAGCCCAGGGTCAGCTGGTCAGCAGGGAACCGGATCCCTCTGTGTCCCGAGCGGAGGTTTTTCTCTTCTCCAGCAACAGAGACAGTGTCTTGGGTAGTTTCGGCCACTCTTTTTACCCCTAGACTCCCCGCAGCTCCCCGCAGAGGGGGATCCCCCCCCCCCCCACCTTGTCTCCCGTCCGGGCCCGTTTTTATCTTCCCCAGTTTGTACTCACTCTATGAGGCTTTCTCAGCAGACTCTGCCTCCTTTACCTCCCAAACTCCTGGATTCTGTAAGGGTCCCTGTGGCTTCAGGCCTTCTCCGTGTGAGAGACGGAGGCGAGCGATACGGACTGAGCTCCCTGCTTCTCCGCCATCTTGCCTCCTCCATACTTGTATTTCTTGTCTTTTTGATACGAGCCATTTTGGCAGGTATGAGGTGATCTCTCATTGCAGTTTTGATTTGCATTTCCCTGATGATGAGGGCTGTTGCACATGTTTTGTTGGCCACGTGTATGTCTTTTTATGGAGAAACGTCGATTCAGATTCTGCCTACTTTTTAATTAGGTTTTCTTTTTCCGTTGAGTTGTAGGAGTTCTGTATTTTGGCTACTAACATCTTGTCAGATCTGTGATTTTCAGGTATTTTCTCCCATTCAACCTTACTTTTGCTGATGGTCTCCTTTCTCTGCAGAAACGTTTTACTTTGATGTAGTCCTGCTTATTTGCTTTTGCTTTTGTTGCCTTTGCTGTTGGTGTCAAATTTAAAACACCATCACTGGGATGCCTGGGTGACTCAGTTGAGCATCCAACTCTTGATTTTGGCTAAGGTCATGATCTCAGGGTTGTGGGATTGAGCCCCGCATTGGACTCAGTGCTGAACATGGAGCCTGCTTAGGATTCATATTCTCTCTCTCTCTCTCTCTCTCTCTCTCTCTGCCAGCCTCTCCCCTGCTGAAGCTCTCTGTTTCTCTCTAAAATAAAAAACAAAAACAAAAAGCACCATCGCCAAGATCCATGTTAAGGAGCCTATTGCCGGTTTTCTAAGACTTTTATGGTTGCAGGTCTTATATTCAAGTCTGTAATTCATTTCAAGCAATTTTTGTATACGGTGTGAGAAAGCGGTACAGTTTTATTATTTTGCATGTGACTTTCCAGTTGCCCAGCTCATTTTATTCAAGAGACTGTTCTTTCTCTATTGTATATTCTTGGCTCCTTGGTTGTAAATTAGTTGAACATACGCATACATGGCTTTATTTTCTTGCTTTCTATTGTGTCCCGTTGATTTACATGTCTGTTTTGATTGCCGATATCCTCGTCTGTTGATAATGATAGCATTGGGATGTACTTTGAAATCAGGAAACATGATGTCTCCAGGTTTGTTCTTCTTTGTCTGCACTACTTTGGCCATGCAGGATCTTCTGTAGTTCCATTCGAATTTTAGAAATCTGTGTTCAGTTCTGTGAAAAATGTCGCTGAAATCTTGATAGGGACGCATTGAATCATCGATTGCCCTGGGTGTCATGGACATCTTGGCACTATTCGGATCCATGAGCTAAAATATCTTTCCATTTGTTTGTGTCATCTTCAGCTTCTTTCATCAGTATTTTATAGTTTTCAGAGTGCAGGTCTTTTGCCTTCTTGGTTAAATTTATTCCTACGTATTTTATTCTTTCCAATGCAATTATAAGTGTGATTTTATTTTCTTTTTTTTAAGTGGGATTATGTCTTAATTTCTTTTCCTGGTAGTTTGTTGCTGGTTGTACAGAAATGAACAGGTTTCTGTGTGGTTGATTTTGTATCCTGCAACTTTACTGAATTGACTTAGTAGTGCTGACAATTTTTTGGTGGAGTTTTCTACATAGACACCTGCAAATAATGACAGTTTCCCTTCTTCTTTTGCAATGTGGATGCCTTTTACGTCTTTTCTCGCCTACTTGCTCCGGCTAGGCCGTCCAGTACCATGTTGGTAAAAGGGATGAGAATGGGTGGTGTTGTTCCTGAAGTTAGAGGAAAAGCTTTCAGCTTTTCACCACTGTGTATGGTGTTACCTATGGGTGTGTCATAAATAGACTTTATCATGTTGAGGTACATTTCCTCTGTACCCACTTTGTTGAGAGTTTTTATCATAAGTATAAAATACTTTGAGTATTTTATTGTAAGTGGATGTTGAATTTTGTCAAATACTTTTTCTGAATCTATTGAGATTATTGTTTGTTTTCTGCACGTTTTGTTTACAAGAGAACAAATCTACACCTTTGTTTACTTACTTTTCAGTAAGTTTAAGCCCTTGAGGGGTACAGCATCACATGGAGGCCATGGCCAATGGCTGTAGCAGGAAGGTTCTGGGAATTCGGCGCGAACCATGCCACTGTTTCCATGAGCACGAGTTACTTTTCCCCGGATTACTCTAGTTTTCTTCAGTTTGCCACCAGGAGTCATTGTGGTGTTCTTTGCTTTGTCCACATCAGGGCATCTCTTGCCTAGATAGAATTCAGTTTCATCTCGAGTGTTAACACCTTCAGTTTTAAGAAGAGCTGTTTGCTCCCTCTGGTTCTGGAGACCTCGCTTGCAGACGGCCAAAGTGGCCTTGGACCACAGCCTTCTAGACATATTTGTCGTCCAGGAGTCCTGTTCCCAGTCAGACTCCACAGGTTCTGGAGCAGCTGTCTATACAGGATGGCAGAAAGAGCAAGATGATCATTTCGATTTTAGTAAACCACTTTGCTTTTTTGAAAGACCTACATTAGTATGGAAATAGCTTTTTTTTTCTTTTTTTTTTGTAAAAATGAAAATCTTCTTTGGAATCTTACAGGGAGTGAAAACAGGTAGTAATATAAGTCTTTCATAAAAGTGAAATGTGGTAATGTGAACTTTCAGAAAGTGGGGGGATACATGTATTGTTGAGTTTGGTTTGCTGAATTTCTCTTGTTATTGATTTAGTTTTTTTGTTGATGACTTTTACATCTATGTTCGTCAGGGATACTGACCTGCAATTTTCTTTCTTGTAGTGCCCGGGTTTATTTTTGGTGTCATGATAATACTGGCTGTGTAAAGTGAGTGTGAAGTGTCTATTTAGGGAATAATTTGAGAATGAACATATTATTCTTTGTTTGGTAGAATTTACCATAAAAGCTGTCTGTTCCTGGGCTTTTGTTTATTGGGAGGTTTTTGATTACTGATTCACTCTCCTTACTGGTAATCAGGCTGTTTTCTGTTCATGATTCAGGTTTGGAAGGTTATGTGGTTTTGTGTTTTTTTTAATGTTTATTTTTGAGAGAGAGAGAGCGAGCGAGTGAGCGCGCGAGCATGAGTAGAGGAGGGGCAGAGAGAGGAGACACAGAATCCGAAGAAGGCTCCAGGCTCTGAGCTGTCAGCACAGAACCCAACCCTGGACTCTAGCCCACACGTTGTAAGACCATGACCTGTCCCAAAGTTAGATGATGCTTAACCGACTGAGCCCCAGGTGCCCTAGAAGGTTAGATGTTTCTGGGAAGTTGTGCATGTCTTCCACATTGCCCAATTTGCTGGAGTGCAGTTGTTCATAGTAGTTTTCTATGTTCCTTTGAATTTCTTTGGTATCACTTGTAATGTGTCCTCTTTTATTTCTGATCTTACTTTAGTCCTCTTTGTTTTCTTGGTGAGTCTAGCGAAAGGTTTGTCCCTTTCATTTATCTTTACAAAGAACTAGGTCTTGCTTTCATTTTTTTTTTCTGTTGTTTTTAAAGTCTCCATTCCATTTCTTTCTTTTTTTTTTTTTTTTAATTTTTTTTAATGTTTTATTTATTTCTGAGAGAGAGAGAGACAGCGTGAGCAGGGGAGGGTCAGAGAGAGAGGGAGTCACAGACTGAAAGAGGCTCCAGGCTCCAAGCTGGCAGTCAGCACAGAGCCCGACGCGGGGCTCGAACCCACGAACCGCGAGATCATGACCTAAGCGAAAGTCGGACGCTTAACCGACTAAGCCACCCAGGCGCCCCTCCATTCCATTTATTTCTGCTCTGACCTTTATTATTTCCTTTCTTCTACTAACTTTGGGTTTATTTGCTGTTCTTTTTCTAGTTTCTTGAGATATAAAGTTGAGATTTTTCTTTTTTCTTTTTTTTAAACTTTACATCCAAGTTAGCATATAGTGCAACAGTGATTTCAGGAGTAGATTCCTTAATGTTCCTCACCCATTTAGCCCCCTCGCCCACAACCCCTCCAGCAACCCTGTTTGTTCTCCATATTTAAGAGTCACTTAAGTTTTGTCTCTTTGCCTGTTTTTATATTATTTTTGCTTCCCTTCCCTTATGTTCATCTGTTATGTGTCTTAAAGTCCTTATATAAGTGAAGTCCTATGATATTTGTCTTTCTGTAATTTCACTTAGCATAATGCCCTCTAGTTCCATCCATGTAGTTGCAAATGGCAAGATTTCATTCTTTTTGATTGCTGAGTGATACTCGGTGTGTGTACACACACACACACACCACATCTTCTTTATCCATTCATCCATTGATGGACACTTGGGCTCTTTCCGTATGTGGCTGTTGTTGACAGTGCTGCTATAAACATTGGGGTGCATGTGCCCTTTTGAAACAGCATACCTGTATCCCTTGGATAAATACCTAGTAGTGCAGTTACTGGGTCTTTTTTATCTTTTGCTCATCTGGAAAACTTTTTATCTGTCCTTCAACTATGAATGATAACTTTGGTGGGTAGAGTGTTCTTGGTTGGAAGGTTTTTTTTTTTTTTTTTCCAGTACTTTGAATATATGGTGCCACACTCTTATGTCCTGTAATGTTTCTGCTGAAAAATGTGCTCATAGTCATATGGGGTTTTCCTTGTATGTAACAAGTTGGTTTTTTTCTTGTTGCTTTTAAGATTCTCGTGTGTGTGTGTGTGTGTGTGTGTGTGTGTGTGTGTGTGTTTAACTTCTGACATTTTATAATGTGTTTGGTATGGGTCTCTGCATTCATTTCATTTAGAAGTCGCTGTCCTTCCTGGATCTGTAGGTCTTTCCTTCCCCAGGTTATTGAAGTTTTCAGTTACTGTTTCTTCAAATAAGTTTTCCACCCCTTTCTCCTTCTGGGATTCATATAATGTGAATATTGGCCTGTTTGGTGTTGTCTTCCAAGTCCCTTAAGCTGTCTTCACTTTATTTCATTCTTTTCTCTTTTTGCTCTGTTGGGTGAGTTCCTCCATCCTGCCTTCAAGTTCATTTATCCAGCTTCATCTGGTTAGCTATTGAACCCTTAGTGTGTTTTTCACATCAGTTTTCGTATTTTCAGCTCTGTGACTTCTATTGGCTACTTTCTTGTATTTTCCTACCTTTCTGTTGATGTTCTCACTGTGTTATCCACTCTTCTCCTGAGTTTGGTGAACATCTCGATGACCATTAGATTAAACTCTTTATCAGATAAATTCTTTATCTTTATTTCATTAAGGTTTTTAAAGAGTTCGATCTTGCTTTTTTGTTTGGAATGTGGCCCTTTGTTCATCATTTTTCTTGACTGTTTGTTTCCCTGCATTAGGCAAACTAGCATCCCCTACAGGTCTTGAAGAGTTGGCCTGTGAAGGAGATGAAACTTACCCTACAGCCCTGTCCTAGCTCTTGGCTGTTTCTCAAACTTTTGTAATTACCCAAGCAGCCTATCTTGTTTCTAATAGCTCCCAGTACTTTGGGTTGCTCCAGGGCCAGTTAATATCCCAAAAGGGAAGATCTCATTTGGCACCTTGATTCAGGCTAATTGGAAGTCAGACACTTGGGTAATAGCTTTCTTTTCTTTTCTTTCTTTTTTTTTTTTTTTAATGGTTATTTATTTCTTCTGAGAGAGAACACATGGGAGGTGTAGGGGCAGAGAGGGAGAGAGAATCCACACTGGCAGCTTGGAGCCTGACATGGGGTTCAAACTCACAAATTGAGACTATGAAATGAGCCAAAACCAAAAGTCAGATGCTTAACCTGCTGAGCCACCCGGACGCCCCGTGCCAGCAGCTTTTAAGGAATGGAAAGTATGTGCAGCTGTGTGCGACTGCAAGTGTCAGTCCCACTGACCGGCACAGCCTGGTCATATGCAGGTGGCCACGGTGGCAGCTGTAAAGATCCGGCTTCCTTCTGAGAGACCCAGGTGAGCTGTCGTGAGGTAGCAGGAGAGCACAACGATAGCGCCCCCTGGCTACATTCCTTGCGAGCAGCTCTGCCGCTTCTAGATGGCTGCCAGACTTGAAGACTGCCCCTCAGGCTGGAGCCCTGGGACTGGCAGTTAGGCCCCTTTCCCACGAGGGCTGGGGGTGTTTCAGTCCGCTGTCTATGCGGTGCGCTGGTGGTGGTCGCAGTCTCAGAACTGCCTCCCTGATCGTTACAGTCCCACGAGCCTCAGGACCCAAAGCCACCCCCACCCCCCCACCAGAGCTGGGTGATCAAGGCTTAGGCCCTGGGAGGCAGCCACGAAAAGCAGGGTAGCAGATGTTAAAACTGGGGCACCACACCCACACACAGGCTGCCCTCTGAGAGGTGCTGGTGCTGTGAGACACAGCAAAAGCGACGATGGAGATGGGGCCTGGCCTTCAAGGTCTCCGGAAAGGTTTCCAGTTAGCCCCCAGGTGTGCGTTCACTTAGGCTCCTGTGCTGAGAAGCTACCAGGCTCTTTCACAGAGAGACTGAGCCCGTGTCTGTTGCCTCTTGCGGAGCCCTAGGGTGCCGCTGTTGAAGAGCTCTTTCTCCGTTGCTTACAGTTCGGTAGGACCTGTGACGGTAAGTCCCACCGGCCAGCGGAGCCAGGTGACAGAGAGGAGGCCCCTGGCAGCCACTGCAGAACTCAGGGCACCAAGCAAAGGCCATAAGCTCCTTTCTGGAAGATCCCAGTGAGTTGGAGTGAAGCAGAGGGAGAGTGCCAAACTCCGTCCCCGGGCCTCCATTCCCTGAGAGCCCTTCTGTGGGCCTCTGGGACTGTGCCACCCCCGAAGCCTCAGGCAAAGGAATTGTCTCTCTCTCAGAAACTGGGAATGGGTTTCAGTCCGCTCTCAGTGCCGTGGCCTTGAGTGGTCGTCTACCAGGAACTGTCTCTCCAGTTGGGAGAGTCCTGTGGACCCAGGAGCGCGAGCCTCCCTGGCCTTTCAAGCCAAGTGCTCAAGGGCTTCCCTGAAAAGTGGGTTAGCAAATGTAAAAACCGGGGCACCAGACGCCAGTAGACGCTTTCCGCCAGCAGATACTGGTGCTGGGGAGCACGGCAGGTGGGGAGCCGGACTGTGTCCCCCGCTGGAGGGAGGCAGAGGGGCCTGCAAAGACGGCACCCGCTGCAGAAGGGGGGAGAAAGGAGACCAGATGGGCCCCAGAAAAAGATGGCAGCCACAGCTTTAGCAAGGCGTCGAAGATGGCACGGTCCACTCCGTCCCTGAAGAGGCTCTCAGGGTGGTTTGAAAATGAGGAGCCTCTTTCGCGTAGACCCTGGGCACTTTTCGGAGAGCTGCTTCTGCCCTGGGCCCTGTGTGAGTGAGTCGGCACGGGGCCCTGTAAGAGCCCTTCTTAGCCACTGGCCCCAGCCCCGCAGGCCCAGGCCCAGGCCGGCTGGTCTCCAGAGCCAGGTGTTCCTGGGGCTCGCCTCCTAGGCACAGGTCTTAAAAGCTGGGCTGTGAGGTGTGTGAGGTTGAATCCTCTGCCTCTCAGGGAGAAGCTCCGAGTTTGAATTCCCTCCCAATGGTCGGTTGTCGCACTGGGGGTGGGGCCCACGGTGAGGCTGTCTTGGCCTCCCCTACCTGCTTTGTGGTGCTGTCCGGTTCTTTGTCCACGCGGAAGGAGTCCATCTGCCGGACTTTAGGCTGTTTTCCAGGGGAAACTGGCCCATATATAGCTATAGATTTGGTGTGTTCACACGAGGAGGTGAGTTGAGGGTCTTCCCACGTTGCCATGTTGGACCGCGAGCACTGGCTTCCCTAAGAACGCCATACAAAAGGAGTCTAATATTTGCTGACTAGAAAATCAAACCACTGAAAATGTGCATTGATAATCATTCTTCTTAATTTCTGACGTAGGAGTTTATACAAGGAATAGAAACTTTCGGCTGTATAAGTCATCGAAGATAGGGAAGCACGTGGCTTTGGAGATTGCTGAAGATAACAAGTTTTTTCCTAAACATTCAGAGAATATTTCTGGAGAAAATCAGTATTTCCTGTCGTCTTTGGTCAGCAACGTCAGGTATATAGTACCAGCATCCAACTGTATATTCGTGAATGCTTATTAAGCAGTGAAAGGCATTGTATGGTCCTAAAATGTGAGTTGTGTAAATTTGTTCTAACTTAAGGTAAAGGAAGTTCTCAACACTAGGGTAATGGTTTTTTATAAAGAAGAAAATTAAAACTGTTCCATTTAGAAATAGTTACTGTTAATATCTATTTTTCTTTTCATTTATGTGTGTTCGTACATATTTACATACCTTACCTCCTCCACTCAAATAATATTTGAGCTCATCATATGATTATATCTGTTGTTTTATCCACTCAACATTATATTACAAATATCAGCCAAGTTAATAATTTGCAACCATTAGCTATAATGAAAACCTAAAAAAATTGTTTTTAAGTGTTTACTTATTTTTGAGAGAGAGAACACAAGGAGGGGAGGGGCAGAGAGAGAGAGAGGGAGACACGGAATCCAAAGCAGGCTCCAGGCTCTGAGCTGTCAGCACAGAGCCCTATGTGGGGCTCGAACCCATAAACTGTGAGATCAAGACCTGAGCCAGAGTCGGATGCTTAACTGGCTGTGTTACGTTTTTCCAAAGTAACGTCAAGGTTTTAGTTTCCTTGCCTTTAAAACGGAGATAATATGAACACCCCTCTTAGGGAGTTGTGAAGATTAAATGTGTGAAAAGGTACACACAAGATTATAGCCGTGCCTGGCACAGGCTGTCTGTGGGGTAAGTGCTCGCTGTTAGTGGCCGTTCCTGAGATTCTGCAAGTCCAGTGGTAGCAGTGTAGGAATTAATGTCACTGTTGGCACAGACTTACTCTGTCTTGTGTGGCCTCTGTGACAGCCTGAAGCAATCTCCCGATTACCAAATCCTGTTTCTTTTGTACTTTCAATGTTAATTGCATAGAAGTGGAGAGTTCTTCTACTGAATGGGGTTTCCTTAATTTTCTTTTGTGTAGCCAAGTAAATACGGGTTTCTCTCCCTGAAATAAAGGCTAAATTCTTTATGGCTATGAGTATGTCTTTCAGTTAACTTTGTTTTTTCCTTCATTTTCATCCCTCCTTCCTTCTTTTTTTCCTCCCACACTTTTCAAATTATTTCTACACATCTTCACACTTTTCAAATCATTGTAACAAAAATTTCAAAGGCTCTGTATGTTTGGAGAAGAGGATTGTACTTCCTTCTGTAGCTTTAGCAGTCTCAGAGTTCTCTGACTCACTCTGTGGTTGAAGAAAGTATTTTAATTTTTAACAATTTATTTTAGAGAGAGGGAATGGGGGATGGAGAGGAGTAGAGAGAGTGAGAGAATCCCAGATAGGTTCCACGCTCAGTGCAGAGCCTGAGGAAAAGCTTAATCCCATGCAGGACCTGGGATCATGATCTCAGCTGAAATCAAGAGTCAGGAGTCAGATGCCCAACTGACTGAGCTGCCCGGGTGCCTCAAAGAAAGTATTTTAAGTGATCATCACACTACTCTTTTCTACATGGATCAGATTGGTGTTTTTGTAGGCAAATGTGGCTTGATTGTCCCAGAACAATTAGCTTTTGAAAAAGGATTTTAATGTGGAACTATTTGAAATGCAGTCTCCTTTCCCAGGCCATCTCTCTTTAATTCTAACATAATCTTAACTTTGTTTCTTTCACATATTTTCTTCAGATTCTCAGATACTTTACGAATTCTGACATGTGACACATCTCAAAATAAAGAAAAACGAATTGAATATTTTAACAGCACCAGCACTAAAGGTAATTTTAAGAGAACAATTTCCAATGAAAATTTAAGGATACAAAGTCTGTTTTGCCTTAAAAATCTTAAATCTTCAGTAATCACATCTACTAATTTATTTATCTTTTTTAGATTTTATTTATTTTGAGAGAGAGAGAGACTGAGCTAGTAGTAGGGGAGGGGGGGAGAGAGAGAATCCCAAGCAGGCTCTGCACCAACAAGGTTCTTGAACTCATGAACCATGAGATCATGCTCTGAAATGAAACCAACAGTCACTCAACCAGCTGCGCCACACAGGTGCCCCAGTATCTACTGATCCTTTATTTATTTATTTTTAATAAAAATGTTTATATTTGAAGGAAAGAGAGAGTGTGAGCGGGGGAGGGGCAGAGAGAGACACAGAATCTGAAGCAGGCTCCAGGCTCTGAGCTGTTAGCACAGAGCCCGAAGCGGGGCTCAAACTCACAAACTGTGAGATCATGACTTGAGCAGAAGTCAAACGCGTTTAACTGACTGAACCAGCCAGGTGCCCCAAGAAAAGATATTTTTTAACGCTTATTCACTAATATCCATTATATGATGGTTTTGGGAACAACAACCACAGGAATATAGAGTAGATTGTTGGTAGAAAAACCATCATTAAAAGAAAAACCTAGGGGGACTCGGGTGGCTCAGTTGCTTAAGTGCCCGACTTTGGCTCAGGTCATGATCTCACAGTTTGTGACCTTGAGCCCCTATGTTGGGCTCATTGCTGACAGCTAGCTCAGAGCCTGGAGCCCTCTTCAGAGCCTGTGTCTCCCTCTCTCAATACCCCTGCTCTGCTCGTGCTCTTTCAAAAATAAAAAAAAAGAAAAGAAAACCCTAAAAGTCCTCTTCCCTCTCTGTGCACAACCAATATGTTCTTCATTTTTATACCGAAAAACATACAGGTTTTTTCTATGATTCCATACGTTAATTCTCCAGTGAACAATTATAAACATATTCTGGATTATCATTACTTATAGCAATGAAAACCCAGAAACAATATAAATGTACAACAAAATGGCATTGGTTACATCCTATAACATGCTCAATAGCCAATTTATAAAATTTATAAAACCAGTATAACATGAGAAATGCCCATTTATGATGTAAAGAGAAAAAGTAGACTCTGAAATTGTTTGGGAGGTGTGATCACAGCTTCATTAAAAACATGGAGAAAATTTTCTTACGCTTATTTTCTCCTTGGTGTTTAACAGTTATTTCTACATATTGGAGTTTATTTCTCTCATTTCTGCTTTAATACATTTTCCAAAGTTTCTCCCAATTATGTATATTACTTTTGTAAGTGAAATACAGGTATTTATTTATGTATTTGTTTATTTGCACACATTTTTTAAAAATGTATTTATTTGGAGAACAGGAGGGAGAGAATGAAAGGAAGAGTGAACCCTTGAGAGCCGGTCACTTAACTGACCAAGCTACCCAGGTGCCCCTATTTATTTGTTTATTTAGAGAGAGCACAAGTAGTGGAGAGGGGCAGAGAGAGGGAGAGAAAATGTTTAGTAGCCTCCACCCTTAGCGCTCAGAGCAGAGTCCGACTCAGGGCTCGATTCCACGACCCTGGGATCATGACCTGAGCCAAAATCAAGAATCAGACACTCGACCGACTAGGCCACCCAGGTGCCCCAATATAGGCTTTATTTTAAGAGCGGTACATTCCTTCCGTGTTTAAAAATTAAGTGAGATTTTAAGTAAATGATTGTAAATTATTCCAGTAGATTCTTAGATACAAAAGAGAACAGAACTGTCAGAGCCCTACTGCTAAAGGTCACAGGAGAAGCAACTGCAGTGATGGGGGGGGGGGGCATGGGTCACGTGTTGGGGAACACGGGCCACCGGGATCTGTGGGGCAGCTCAGTACAAGGGTGTGAGAAACGACTTCTGGGGTTCAGGCTTGAGTTGGGTGTTTTGAGGCGTGTCCAAGGCAGCATGGTTTGTTTTCAGTTGGGTGCGTCAGAGACCATCCCGCGACTGAATATCTTCCTAAAGTTTACTGGAAGGAAGGCAGACTACAGTGGGACTAGCTATGGCTGGTGAAGGGGCCCCAGTTGCTCAGATCGGATGGGAGGCCTTTGGTCATTCTTGTGGTTTGGAAATTGTGTTTTGTCTGTGATTGCAGAGCGCTCTTGTGTGGGTCTTGAATCATCTCGGCCACAGAGTGGCCTTATGTGATGTTGAAATTCTGTGAAACCGTTTCTGATCAGCAGGCGAATGCAGGGCCGAGCTGGTGTACCCAGCCCGCTTATGGCAACATCAGGCCCCAGCTTGACGGGACTAGGCCAGCTCCGGGCTCTTCCTTTTCTGTTTAAAAATCAAGAAAGCCGTCGGAATGATTAGAAGTGCTTCTTAGGAAAATTAGTTAACTTGGACTTAGTTGAGAGGTTTGAATAGCACTTGTTTATTTGTAGGATAATCCCAGAACCCATGACTGACTAAAAGACAAATTGCAGAATGGGGGGAAAAAACCCCCCAAAAACCTGGAGAGTTTCCAAAACCTGTATTAAAGAACAACTTAAATGAAAATTTAACTCTTCAACTTTTAGCCACTTTAATTATAATGAATTTTTCTCTTTGTTGCAGCAGAAAACATTGAGGGTTTTCGTTGTTCGCCCTACCCTGAAATCGATCAATTTGTTCTCTCTTTGGTGAATAAAAATGGCATTCAAGGAGGTAAAGACAATCTTATTCTTTATTCACTGTGATATCATGGAGTTATGAAAGCTTCAGAAACATTCTTTGCATTTTAGGAATTCGGCGTTGGAGCTACTTTTTCCTTGAAGAATTACTGGTTTATGATATCTGTAAATATCGCTGGTGTGAAAACATCTGAAGAGCCCACAAGAGCAATAATATCATGTAGGTCATATTGTGTATTGAGTTCCATGTATTTAACAAATGTTACATTTTACATTTTTATAATTTTTACAGTTGAAAATATAAAAATGATTTTTATAACAAATTTATTTATATCACATACTGTATTTGGTTTATGTTTTATAATATTTACTTTGACTATCTTAATTCTCATCTGTACTTGATTTGGTAACATAATCCATTAGATAGTATAATATTAAAAAGAGTAAGTAGAATTGAGCGGAGCTAGAAAGAAATTTGAGGCAGTGGACAGGTGGAAGGAAGTGTCTCTCCCTCATCTGTTGCCATCGGTCCTTGACATGTCATGGAGTGTCAATTGAAATTGAGCAAATTTGGGTGAAATTGAAATTCTTCGGTGCTAAGAGTTGGAATTAAGGTCACCGTGTTCAAGATGAAGAATGATATTGAAAGGAACAAATCACCAGGCCCTGTTTTGGGAGTTTTCTTTAAAATCCCCCTGGTAAAGAAGAAGGAGTCAAGAATGAAGTGAAACCAGAAATAGATAAATTTTAGATAAAACAGGGGCACCTGGGTGTCTGCTGGTTAAGCATCTGACTCATGATTTTGGCTCAGGTCATTATCTCATGTTTGGGGAGTTTGAGCCACACATTGGGCTCTACACTGACAATGCGGACCCTGCTTGGGATTCTACTCTCTCCTATTCCTCCCCCACTTTTGCTTTCAATCCCTCTCTGTCTCTCTCTCTCCCTCTCTCACACAAAATAAATAAGTAAACTTTAAAAAATACTAAAAAAACCCCAACCCTTTAGATAATACAAAGATATGGTCAGGATAGGGATAAGGCAGAAACCCAGTAGTTCTCATTTATGATATGGGAGATCTTGAAGTATTTTATATTTAACATCAAAGCTGAGACTTCTATATGTCAAGTGTATATAGCATGTGTGTCAGACATGAGAAAAGATTGTGAAGTTCTGCTAGGAAGCTGGAGAACATGTCGGGTAGCACAATTCAGTGCTATACTTATGTATGTAGATTAACTCAGTTAAAAAAAAAAACACTTCAAAAGCTATATGCTCAACACACAGAAGCTGTCAAATAGAATAACACAAAAAAAGATTACCCATAGGCCCAGAACCAGTGATAATTGTGCTTATGATTTTGGTATATCTTTGTTGTCTTTTACTGTATGGATATATAAGTTTACCCGTGAGTCATTATCATAAGATGATCATCTTTTTTTTTAAAGAATTTTTTAATTTTAATTTTTTTTTTAACGTTTTATTTATTTCTAGGAGAGAGAGAGAGACAGTGTGAGCAGGGGAGGGTCAGAGAGAGAGGGAGACACAGACCCTGAAATAGGCTCCAGGCTCTGAGCTGGCAGTCAGCACAGAGCCCGACGCGGGGCTCGAACCCATGAACTGCGAGATCATGACCTAAGCGAAAGTCGGACGCTTAACCGACTAAGCCACCCAGGCGCCCCTAATTTTAATTTTTTTTATCTTAGTTTATTTATTTTTTTTGAGAGAGAGTGAGCATGAGTGGGGGAGGGGCAGACGGGGGAGAGAGGAAATCCCAAGGAGGCACCACATTGTCAGCATAGAGCCCCATGTGGGGTCCGAAACTCACGAGATCAAGACCTGAGCCAAAATTAAGAGTTGGGTGCTTAACCGACTGAGCCACCCAGGTGCCCCGAAATGATCATCTTTTAACTTTTTGAGATTATTTCCTCCTGAAGAATTACCAGCTTCTGTTAGGTATTCATAATCTCTTCTTTTTCTTAATTCTGAAATCCTGAATCCTGTAAAAGCATATATTGTAAGGTACAGGTACACTTCAAAGACTGGCATTAAAATGATCACTTGTCCTATCTGCTACCCACCATAAGAAACAGAACTTGACCAAAGCTCGGAAGCACTTTGTGGGGCCAACCCCAGTTTCCTCCTTTTCTTTGGCCATCAGAGATAATAACTGTTGTCTGCTACCTTGTGTTCATCTTTCCCTTGCCTTTTTAAAAAAATGTTTATCTGAGTGAGAGAGAGAGAGAGAGAGAGAGAGAGAGAGAGAGACAGCGAGCAGGGGAGGGGCAGAGAGAGAGAGGGAGACCCAGAATCTGAAACAGGCTCCAGGCTCTGAGCTGTCAGCACAGAGCCCGATGCGATGTTTGAACCCACAAACCATGAGATCATGACCTGAGACGAAGTCAGATACTTGACAGAAGGAGCCACCCAGGTGCCCCCCACCTTGCTTAAAAAAACGTTTTCCCCATATATATTTCTATTTCCAAACATATATTATTTTGTTTTACGTGTTTTGGAAGCTTGTGTAAATTGCATCCCTTAAATTGCTTCTTGGTCCACACTGTATCCATATTGCAGACTGTAGTGGTTGCTTCCTCTTCTTGCATTATTGTGGAGGCTGCCCTGATAAAGGTAGAAACGTGCCAGCCTGTCTTCCTACTGTGGGCGATCGGGTTGCTAGTGTGAACGCTTTAGCTCCACGTACTCTTGTACGGATCGTCTATAGCACGTATGCCAGAGTCCCTCAAAGTAGAACTGCTTTGTCACAGAATATGTACATGTTTAATTTTACTAGGTAATAAATTAATTTCCCGAACGGTCAGCTAATGTGTACTCCTGCCAATGATGTTTTCAGATATTCTACTCGTCCATATTCTAACATTTGAGCATGATCGTTAGGTTGAAAACATTCATTTGGCTGATCTGGTGGGTATAAAATGGCCTGTGGTTGGCATCTCATTTTCCCAGATCATTAATGAATATGAGGATTGTGTTGCTGGACCACACTCATGGGAAACAGAGATCTTTGCCAATGTCCAACTTTGCTAATAACTTTAAAGATACAAGGGGTCAAAAAGTAAAAGGGAAGCTGATCCCAGAGGCTTGCAAGCCGTGGCTCAACTGGCCCAGTCCCTCCTGCACTGAACGCCGTGACTCCGGCCGAGAGGTGTGACCGAGCGTGCAGCCACCACACACACGGAGCCCTGACATGAATTATCCGTGTTTTACATCCCTGTGGTTCCGTAGCACGTGGGACACTTCCAGGAAACTGTGCCTCATAAATGCATAGACTAGGTTTATTTGCCACATGCAGAAATCAGAAATTGCCTGCAAAGAGCATTCTGTAGACACTCTGCACCTAGCCCCCGGCTCCAGAGGCGCCAGGCCTTCATGGTGCCCTTTGTATCTTAGTAGCTTTATCACATTGCCCCCTGCTCAGCAGGAGGCCCTAACAGTTCTGTCTGTGAATCAGGTTCAAACATGTTGGTGAGTATTCATGACCGAACAATTTAGTAGCTATTTGAGAAAACAATATTCAAATGAAAAAAATGTATATTTTTCTAAATTGAGGTATAATTGGGTCACCGGGCTGGCTCCATAGGAGGAGCATGGGACTCTTGATCTCAGGGTCATGAGTTCGAGCCCTACGTTGGGTGTGGAGATTACTTAAATAAATGAAACTTTTAAGTAAACAAAAATTAAGGTATAACCGACAGGTTTCAGCTGCACGTGATTTTCGATATGTACACATTGCAAAGTGGTCTCCACATCCAGCAGCGTGCAGAGTTACACTTGTTTTTTCTTGTGATGAGAAGTTTTAAGAATTACTCCATTACCAACTTTCAAATGTGCCATACTGTGTTGTTAACTTTGGATACTCACTATCTGTACATCATATCCTGATGACTTATTTATAACCGGAAGTTTGTACTTGCTGTACATTCTTTTTTTTTTTTATGTTTATTTATTTAGAGAGCGAGGGAGAGCATGCACATGAGCAGGGGAGGGAGAGAGAAAATTCCAAGCAGGCTCCATGCTGTCAGCACAGAGCCCGGTGCACTGCTTGATCCCATGAACTGTGAGATCGTGACAGCCAAAATGGAGAGTCACCAACCCAGCCACCCAGGCGGCCCCCCTTTTGACTAATACTTAAGTACAAATACTTATTAATGGGATGTGTTTCATCCTAAGCATCACATAACCTCGTAAACCTTGGAATTAGAGTGGACGCTGCCACCCCAACGGTTCTCTTATTCAACATTGATGTCTATGGTCCTTTTTATCACAGTCACCACCAAAAACCTCAGCTCTACAGACAGGACATGACTGAAAGGAATGAAGGGTGTTACAGTTCTGAGGCTGTGAACTGTAAGCAAGTAGTTGGCAGGGTGCATGACAGATGTCACGTATCACTGTTGCCCTAGGAACATATAAATATTCTTCCTAGCCCCGGGACAGCTTGGTGTGAAGCTTGGAAACTGCAGCATTAATGTGTTTATTTGGATCGTTCAGGTTCTTTGTAACTTTTTAAGTTTGCTTAGTTTGGGATCTTTTTATCTAGTACTCTATTTTACCAAAATGTTTAATGTTACTGGCCAAAATTATTCATAATATTCTTAAATTTTTAGTATTTTCTATATTTGTAGTTATAGCTGCACTGAATTCTGAGTAACATTTATGTCTTTAACTTGTTTATTTTTTGATCGGTCTTGCAAGAGTTGTATTAGTCTTCACATTTTGGCCTTGTTGATTCTTTTATATTTTTGCTTCTTGGGGCGCCTGGGTGCCTCAGTCAACCGATTAAGCATCTGACTCTTGATTTCATCTCAGGTCATGATCTCATGGTTTGTGACTTGGAGCCCCATGTCCAGCTCTGTGCTGACAGCATGGAGCCTGCTCCAAAATAAACATTTAAATTTTTGCTTACTTCCTGCCTTTTATTTTATTACGGTTTATTCTATTGTTCATTTCCCAAGTTAGTTACTTATTGGTCTTTAGCCATTCTTTTATGTAAATAATCTTTTTCTAAAGTATATTTTAGCTCTATTTCACATATTTTAATACATATTTTCAGTTCTGTTCAGTTCTATTTTCTAATTTCTATTAGGATTTTTCTTTGAGTAATTGGTTTTTTAGAAATATTTTTCTTTTCCAAGGTAAAGGTATCTATTAGCTATTTTTCTTTTTAAAATTAATTTATTTTTTAATTTACATCCAAGTTAGTTAGCATATAGTGCAACAATGATTTCAGGAGTAGATTCCTTAATGCCCCTTTCCCGTTTAGCCCATCCCCCCATCTATAACCCCTCCAGTAAGCCTCTGTTCTCCATATTTAAGAGTCTCTTATGTTTTGTCCCCCTCACTATTTTAACATTATTTTTGCTTCCCTTCCCTTAGTTTCATTTGTTCTGTGTCTTAAAGTCCTCCTATGAGTGAAGTCATAGGATATTCGTCTTTCTCTGACTAATTTCTCGTAGCTTAATACCGCCCAGGTCCATCCACGTAGTTGTAAATGGCAAGATTTCATTCTTTTTGATTGCCAAGTAACACTCCATTGTGTATATGCCACATCTTCTTTATCCATTCATCCATCATTGGACATTTGGGCTCTTTCCATACTTTGGCTGTTGTTGATACTGCTGCTATAAACATTGGGGCACATGTGCCCCTTTGAAATAGCACACCTGTATCCCTTGGATACTCTATTAGCTACTTTTCTAATATTTATTTCGTTACAGTTTGCTTTGTGGTCAGAGATGTGTTGTATGAATACAATTGAATGAAAAAATTCCGTGAAATTGACATGGTACCTGGCATAGTTAGTTTTTATAATTGTTTTGTGTTTAAGTTTGTTTAGAGAGACAGCATGTGGGAGGTAGAGAGAGAGGGAGAGACAGAATCCCAAGCAGGCTCCACACTGGACAGCACAGAGCCCAGCGTGGGACTAGAACTCATGAACCATGAGATCATGACCTGAGCCAAATCCAAGAGTTGGACACTTAATCAACTGGGCCACCCACGTGCCCCTATAATTGTTTTATATGTGATTGTAAAGAACTCCCAGTTATCTGAAACAATATTCATATAGCCTGTTACACTTGGTAATTGCTTTTTAATTTGTCATTCGAAATTTCTATATCCTTTTTGAACTTTTGTGATTGTTTGTATCAAATACTAAAAGAATGTTTTTTAAAATCTTGATTTCTGAGAGAAGACTTGTTTATCCTTGGAGTCTCATCAGTTTTGCTCATGCATTTTGAAGCTGTTTTATTTGGTGGGCACAGGCTGGGAAATTAGGTCTTTCTGGAAGACCTTTTGTCAATTTATATATAATTTTTCTTCCCCTAAAGTCCATTTTGTGTGCTCTTTTTGACAACCAGTTTTCTTTCATTGGTGTATATTTATTTCGATCCTTTGCCTTTTAACCTTGTCTGCATCCTTAAGTCTTAGGCACATCTCTGGGAAGCAGCACAACACAGTAACTCTTCTTCCTTTCTGGTTTTCTCAATATAAAGGATTTTGGTGGATCTGAAAAATGAAGTTTGGTATCAAAAATGTCATGACCCTGTATGTAAAGCAGAAAACTTCAAATCAGACTGTGAGTTGTTAAGTTTTACATTTACACCAAGTGAAAATTGGACATCGATATACAATAGTTTTACTGTTTTTCTTGTTCAGGTTTTCCTTTACCTGCTGAAGTTGGTCTCCTGTTTCTGCTCAAGGAGGTAAGTGCAGTTTTTAGTTTCTTTCTCATTACTAATCAGTTCTTGGCACAACATATCAGTGAGCTACGAGTAGTGTCTAGATGTGTCCACGTCGCTTTTAAACACGCTCTTCAGTACTTAGGAGTGTTGCGTAGTGATCGTGCCGTGTGAGCACGTGCCTGGCAGGATGCACCGCACTGTCACTGCCGCGTAAGGAATTGTATAGATGGTAGTTAACCGCTGCCAGACAGCTAACCAGTTTCTCATTTGTTGCTTTACAAAGTATACCCAAACCCTCATCTTTGTATTTCTTTAAACAACTCTATCCATAGGGAGAATTTCTATTAGTAGAATTATGTCAGAGGGTGTATACATTTGTAATTTTGGTAGATATTACTAGATTGCCAAATTAACATTTTCTCCTTTTAAAACCTTTTATTTACCCAAATAATTCACATTCATTGTGAGAAAAAAATTAGAGAATAGATGAAAAGTTAAAGGGGATAAACTCCCCCTCACATATAATTTGACCCCTTGGAGGTAACAGATGTAAGTGCTTTGGCATAGATTTCCAGAATTTCTATTTATGTGTGCTCATGGATGTATTTTTAAAGTCCTGGTACACACACCATGTCAGAGGCTTTTTCCCTACTTCAGCTCTACAGATGTTTTCAGTTTTACACGTTACCAGTTGGTACCAATAAAAATGATACAAAATTGGCTTCACAATTTAAGAGAGCACCTGTTTACCTTACACTTTTGCCAACATGGTTTATTTTCACCTTTTATCTTTACTAACCTATTTGGCCAAAAGTGGTATTTCAGTTGTTTTTATTTACATTTCTTAGTGTCTTTAGGAAGTTGAACTTCTTTCAGATTTACTGTTTGTATTTCTATTATCAAGTGTTGGTAACTGTCCTCTGTCGACTTTCCTATGAGGTCTTACTGATATTTTATAAGAACTTTTTACTAAGTAACTCTTCAGTCGTGTTATTTTCTAGACTGAAAATTTTAGTGTTTCTCGGTCTCATCTGTCAGCCTTTTCCTTTACAGTGTTCTGCTTAGAATAACAGTTACCTGCTCCAAGCTGAATATGTGCTTTGGTTTATATCCTAGGCAATGTTTGGTACCTATTTGATTTGACTAAAAAAAAAGTCTCCAGAAAAAAAATTCATATGTCCAAGATTGAAATGGTCAGAGCTGGGCCAGAACAGCTGATAGCCAGATTCTCTGGCAAACTGCAAGGTTAAAAAAAGTGTTTTTGAAATAACCAAGAGAAAGTTACACTTTTAAACGTAAACCTTACCTCCAAGAGGAGGAGGTATATGTCATTTTTGTTTGTTTGGAGGGTTATTTTGATGCATGCTTGTAGTTTCAGTGGATTCTTAAAAACTACCTTTTCTGCTTATCCAGTAATACATCAAAAATGCCAAGTTGAAAGTTTTTTGGTACATAGTATTATCACTGCTTGTAAAGAACATTTTTTTAATTATTTAAAATAAAAAGCTTAATAAAAGAGCAGAATAATGAATACCCATGTATCTATGTACCTATCACTTAGTTTTAATATTTTGACATTTCTGCTTCCTGTGTTTTGTTGTTGTTGTTTTTTGTTTTTTTGCTTTCAGCATTTTAATGTTTGTTTGAGAGTAGCGGGGGGTGGGGGGGAAGAGGATCCCAAGCAGGCTCCATGTTGTCAGCGGGACAGCCCCCGGTGTGCAGCTTAATCCCACAAACTGAGATCTTGACCTGAGCCGAAATCCAGAGTCAGGTGCTTAACTGACTGAGCCAGGTGCTCTGCTTTTAGTATTAAAAAAATTTTTTTTAATTTATTTTTGAGAGAGAGAGAGGACAAGCAGGGGAGAGGCAGAGATCTATAAGCATGTTGTACAAAGACAACAAACTCTCCCTTCACCTAGAATTGCCCTTGTTAACATTGGCCACATTTGTATTTCTCCCTCTACTGTACACATACACATTATTATTTTTGATGGATTTTGTCTTAGTCATTTCAGGATACTATAAAGAGTACCACAGACTGGGTGGCTTTTGTT
Organism: Hyaena hyaena; assembly: GCF_003009895.1. NCBI lineage: Eukaryota > Metazoa > Chordata > Mammalia > Carnivora > Hyaenidae > Hyaena > Hyaena hyaena. The sequence goes on along the minus strand of NW_024081100.1, from coordinate 533,858 downwards.
TTTTAGTTATTAGTTTTGAGAGTGCAGGTAGGGAGGGGCAGAGAGAAAGAGACTCCCAAGCAGGCACTGCACTGACAGCAGAGCTCAACACGGGGCTCGAGCTCACAAAACCGTGAGATCGCGACCTGAGCCGAAACCAAGAGTTGGACACTTAACTACCTGAGCCACCCAGGCGCCCCTGGCTGGATGGCTTATAAACAACAGAAGTTTATTTCTCACAGTTCTCGAGGCTTGGAAGTCTAAGGTCAAGACACTCACGGGTGTCTGTCTGGCTTCCTGGGTGCTAGAGAGCCACCTTCTTGCTGAATCCTTGCGGGAGATCAGCTTAAGAATTAATTCTCTGAGCTTGCACCAATGTGTTGACAAGGCTTAGGGTGGAAAGTCGCTTCCACAGGACCAGAACAGGTAGAGGCGGGAAGCTCCCAGGGCTAATTAGTGAGAAAAATGCCTTGTTAACCCTGAGGTAGCATGCTCTATCTGTCTTAGCCCCTAGAAAGGTTAAGATAAACAGCTATGGTGCCTGGCGCCTGCAGTAAACGGCTGTCTGCTCAGCGCCGAGATTCTGATTTGTCTTGACCCTAACCCCTAACACCGCATATCTTCAAAAACCCCTTTTCTCTCTTACACGTTAATGGTTACTGTTTTATTGTTTCTTTCTGCATGTCTATCACATATGTGAGCCTTCTGATCCCAATAAATACAGAACAAGGACCCTTACTCTGGGCTCTTGTCTCCTCCTGGACATTAGCCTCTCTCATATTCAATTCTGCATCTGCTCTTGTTGGACAAGAGAAAACTCCAGACTCAAAGTCTGCAACAAGTCATTGCGTGTCAGAGGGATGAAAGAGCTCGCTGGGGTTCCTTTTGTAAGGTTACTAATCCCAGTCACGAGGGCTGCACACTCATGCTAACCACCTCCCAAAGCCCTCCGTCCTAATACCATGACATTGGGGGGTAGGATTTCAACTTATGAATTTCGGGTAACTGTCTATAACAGATCTCTTGAAGGGAAGCTGCAGTCATCAAAACGCTGTATTTCTTCATTTAAGCATATTACTAGAAAATATGGATATTCTTAAACATGGTAAAAATTTTTAACCCAGGAAATGTAGATAACAATACTACTAATACGTAAATCTATAGTCCTATCTTGAGTTGTCTCAACTACTTAACAGCAATTTTTAAAATTCATGTTCCTAATTCTGAAAATTCTTTATAAATAGGATAATAAGACTTCTAAGTCTTTTAAGATAGTAGGTATATTTTCTAATTTGGCTTCAGTTGGACTGTCTTCTTTTTAAAAAATTCCATCTACCGCTGCTCCAGCCCCATCTGTGAATACTGAAAAGAATGTACCAGAGGCACTGTGGGCATTTCCAGATTTAGAGTTTTAAGTGTCTTAGTGGCAGCAACATTTGAATTAATGAACTCATTCCCATGGTGACTGTGTTGAAGACCATATCATTTAGCATATTTATTTTAGTATCTGTTCAAGAACTGGTTTTATACTTAGTACCTTAACATAGATCGACTCTCTAGTGAAACTGTCACATATTCTCATTGAGTAGCCTGTATTTTCTTCCTATCTTACTCTCCCTTATTTTCCCCATTTGAACAAAAGGAAGAAGAGTTCACAGCTGCTGAAACAATGACCAGTGAAACCGAGAATCTTCATAAACCACCATCTAGTACATCATCAAAAGGTGTAGTTTCTGCTGACTGGGATAATGGCCTTGATGATACTTACCTTTTGGAAGCTACTGAGGATGCTGAATTAGCAGAAGCTGCAGAGAATGGTCTTCTCAGTTACTATAGTGGAGTGGATGAAATTCCTGATGAACTAATTATGCAAGTATTGCAAGAGTAATTAACTGTGGACTGGTATATAACTAGGCTGTAATTTTGCCTGAAGACGGTTTAATAACATAAATATATTAAATTATGGTAGCTTTTTATTAAACCTGTTTATATCAACTAAGCTTTATCACTCTGCATCTCAATTCTTGTTTTTTACTGATGTAAGCCAGTTTTATTGAAAATTGGCTTAGAAATCTTAAGTGACTGACCAGAGTTGGTATATGTTCATATCAGCTTAATTCTGCATGTTTATTTATAGGTTAAATATCTTATTTAAAAAATTTTTAATTGAAGTATCATTGACATACAGTATATCCTATTTAGGTATCCTCATGACTTTTTTTTTTAAGTTTATTTATTTTGAGACAGAGAGAGTCGGGGAGGGGCAGAGAAAGAAAGAGTGAATCCCAAGCAGGCACCGTGCTGTTAGCACAGAGCCCAGTGTGCGACTGGATCCCACGAACCAGGAGATCATGACCTGAGACAAGGTCACGAGTCAGATACTCAACGACTGAACCAACCAGGCATCTCCCCATGACTTATTTCATACCTGGAAGTTTGCACCTCTTCGTCTTCTTCACCTATTTCAGCCACCACCCTGTTCCTCTGGTAACCAACAATTTCTTGTATCTAGGAGTCTGTTTCTGCTTTATTTTTAGATTCCACATATAAGTGAAATCATACAGAATTTTGTCTTATTTCACTTAGCATAATATTCTCTAGTTCCAACCATGTTGTTACAAATCGCAAGTTTTTATTCTTTTTTATGACCAGTATTTCAGTTTGTGTGTATATATACTTCATTTTCTTTATTCATCTATTAGTGGACGCTTAGGTTGCTTCCATATCTTGGCTGTTATAGTTAATGCTCCAATAAATGTAGGTACATACATTCTTTTGAATTAGTGTTTTCACTTTCTTCAGGTAAATACCCAGAGGTGGAATTATTGTATCATATGCTATTTCTATCTTTAATTTTTTGAGGAACCTCCATGCCATTTTCTACAGTGGCCACACCAATTTAACGTTCCCACCAACAGTGCATGCGGGTTCCTTTCCTCTACATCCTCTCCAACACTTGTTATTTATCTTTTTCAGAATAGCAATCTGATGGGTGTGACGTAATACTCATTGTGGTTTTGATTTGCACTTCTCTAACGACTAGTGTGATACTGAGCCATCTTTTTATGTGTCTGTTGTCTATGAATATCTTCTTTGGAAAAATGTTTATTCAAGTTCTCTGCCCACTCAAAAAAGTTTTTATATTAAGTTGTGTCAGTTTTTTATATGTTTTGGATATTTTTTAAAGTTTTTTAATGTTTTTATTTCTGAGAGAGACAGACCGCATGAGCAAGGGAGGATCAGAGAGAGAGGGAGACACAGAATCTGAAATGGCTCCAGGCTCTGAGTTAACTGTCAGCACCGAGCCTGACGTGGGGCTCGAACCTGAGCCAAAGTCAGATGCCCAACTGACTGAGCCACCCAGGCGCCCCATATTTTGGATATTAATCCCTTATTGTACGATATGTGACTCACAGAGATCTTCTCCATTTCAGTAGGTTGCCTTTTCATTTTGTTGTTTGCTTTTGAGTTGGATATAATCCTACTTGTTTATTTTAAAGACTTTGTTGCCCTTGCCTAAAGAGACTATTTCAAAAATATTCCTAAGGCTGATGTCACAGAGCCAACTGCCAATGTTTTCTTCTGGGACTTTTATGGTTTCACATCTTACCTTCAAGTCTTTAATCTGTTTTGAATTTTTCTACATGGTGTAAGATAGTGGTCTAGCTTCATTCTCTTGCATGTAGCTGTCCAGTTTTCCCAGCACCATTTATTGAAGATACTATCTTTTCTACATTGGTATATTGTTGCCTCCTTTGTCATAGATTAATAGACCACATATGTATGGGTCATTTTCTGAGCAATTTCGTTGATCTATGTCTCTCTTTCTGTGCAATTACCATACTGTCTTGATTACTACAGCTTTTGAAGTACAGTTTGAAATCAGGGAGCATGACCCCTTCAGCTTTGTTCTTTCGTCTGAAGACTGCTTTGGCTATTTAAGGTTTTTTTTATGGTTCCATACAAATTTTTAGGATTTTTTGTTTTAGTTCTGTGAAAATGCCATTGGCATGTTGATAGGGATTGCACTGCATATGTAGATGGCTTTGGGTACTATGTACATTTTACTTCTCCTAGTCTATGATCACAGGGTATTTTTCCATTTATTTGTGTCCTCTTTAACTTCTTTCATCGGTATCTCAATGTCTTTTGCCTTAAATTTATTTCCAGGTATTTTATTCTTTTTGATGCAATTATAAATGGGATTGGTAATTTCTGAAAGCTCAGTAATAGTGCAGAGAAACACAACCGATTTCCGTATGTTAATTTTGTATCCTGCAACTCTACTGAATTCATTTATTCAAACAGTTTTTTTGGTAGAGTCTTAAGGGTTTTCTTTAGGTAGCATTAGGTCATCTGCAGATAGTGACAGTTCTTCTTCTTCCTTTCCAACTTGGATGCCTTCTACTTTTTCATGCCTAACTGTTGTGGCTAGGACTTCTAATACTATGTTGAGCAAAAGGTGAGAGTGGGTGTCCTGGTCTTGTTCCTGATGTTGGAGGAAAAGCTTTTCGCATTTCACTGTGTCATATATAGCTTTTCTCATGTTGAGGTATGTTCCTTGAAGTATGTTGAGGATGTCAAATTTTGTCAAATGCTTTTTTGGCATCTGTTGAAATGATCATGATTTTTATCTTTTGTTCATATGGTGTATCATGTTGATTTGACTTGGAGACATTGAACCATCCTTGCATCCCTAAAATAAAACCCATTTGATCGTTGTATATGGTCCTTTTAATACATTCTTAAATTTGGTTTGATATTTTGTTGAAGACTTTTGTATCTATGTTCATGAGGTAAGTGGGCTTATAATTTTCTTTTTTTGTGGGGTCTTTGGTTTTGGTTCTCAGTTATGCTGGCCTCCTAAAATGAATTTGGAAGCATGTCTTCAAGTTTTTGGAATAATTTGAGAAGAACAGGTACTACCTCTTTAAATGTTTGGTAGAATTCACCTGTGAACCCACCTGGTCTTGGACTTTTCTAGGGGGAGTTGTTAAGTTACTGATTCAGTTTCATTATTTGTATTTGATATATTCAGATTTTCTATTTCTTAGTGATTGAGTCCTAGAAGATTGTGTATTCTAGGAATTTGTTGTCCAATTTGTTGGTGTGTAATTGTTCCTAGTTATGAGGCTGAATTTCTGTGATGTCAGTTGCACTCTCTCCTCTTCCATTTATGACTATTCATTTGGGCCCTCTCTTTCTCTCAATGAGTCTGGCTAGAGATTTTTTTTTTTTTTAATATTTAATTTTACATTTGTTTATTTTTGAAAGAGCACAAGTCGGGGAGGGCCAGAGAGATGAGCAGACAAAGAATCAGAAGCAGGCTCCAAGCTCTTGAGCTGTCAGCAGGGAGCCCGATGCGGGGCTCAAACTCCACAAACTGTGAGATCATGACCTGAGGGGAAATCGGACGCTTAACTGACTGAGCCACCCTGGCGCCCCAAGATTGATTTTTATCTTTTATTTATTTATTTATTTATTTTATTTTTTTTTTAAATATTTTTATTTATTTCTAGGGGGGAGAGAGAGAGAGACAGCATGAGCAAGGGAGGGTCAGAGAGAGAGGGAGACACAGACTCTGAAATAGGCTCCAGGCTCTGAGCTGGCAGTCAGCACAGAGCCCGACGCGGGGCTCGAACCCACGAACCGCGAGATCATGACCTAAGCGAAAGTCGGACGCTTAACCGACTAAGCCACCCAGGCGCCCCGATTTTTATCTTTTAAAATAACCAGTTTTCAGTTTCACTGATCTTTCTTAAATGGTTTTTTTTTTTTTTTAAAGTCTCTGTTTCATTTATTTTTCCTCTGCTCTTTATTATTTCCTTCTGCTAACTTTGGGATTTGCTTGGTCTTTTTCTAGTTCCTTTAGGTATAAAGTTCGATTATTTGGGAGTTTTGTTTCTGGAGGTAGGCGTGTATCCGTATGAAATTCCCTCTTAGAACTGCTTTTGCTGTGTCCCCAGACTTGTGGAAAGTTGCTTCCATTTACATTGTCTCATGGGATTTTAAAATTTCCTCTTTGATTCCTTCATTGACCCATTAGTTCAGTAGCATACTGTTTATTCCCCACGTCTGTATTTTTTCAAGTTTTCTTTTTGTAACTGATTTCTTGCTTTATACTGTTGTAATCAGAGAAGATGCTGAATAGGATTTGTTTGCCTGAATTTGAGAAGTGATCTTTCTTGGAGAATACTCCATGTGCACTTGAAAAGAATGTGTGTTCTACAGTTTTGCAATGAAATGTTCCGTATATATTAATAATCTGGCTTAATGTGTTAAGGCCAGTGTTTCCCTATTGATTTTCTGATGATTAATCCATTAATTTTTCTATTTATTTTTAGGAGAGAGAGAGACAGCGTGAGCAGGGCAGTGTTAGAGAGAGAGGGAGATACAGACTCTGAAATAGGCTCCAGGCTCTGAGCTGGCGGTCAGCACAGAGCCCAACGCGGGGCTCGAACCCACGAACCGCGAGATCATGACCTAAGCGAAAGTCGGACGCTCAACCGACTAAGCCACCCAGGCGCCCCTGTTAACATCTGTTTTCTGTGTTTAGGTGCTTCTGTGTTGGGTACATAGATGTTTGTAAATGTTATATATCCTCTTCTTATATTGACCCTTAATCATAATGTAATGCCTTTCCGCGTCTTTTGTTAAAGTCTGTTTTAAAGTCCATTTTAGTTAACAGGAGTAGCACTTTTCATTCCCTTTGCATGTAATATCTTCTTCCATCCCTTCACTTCTAGTGTGTGTTTAGGTCTGAAGCATAGGAAGCACAGAGATGGGTCATTTCTTGGATCTGCTTAGCTACACTGTGTCGTAGGACTGGAGCATTAGTCCATTTACATTTAGTCATCGATAGGTATGTACTTCTTGCCATTTTGTTAATCATTTTCTGGTTGTTTTTGTAGTTGTTCCTTTTTTCTCCTGATCTCTTCCCTTGTGGTTTGATGGTTTTCTTTAGTGTTTGGGTTGCTTTCACTTTGTCTTACTTGAGGTTTTTGGTTTGTGGTTACCATGAGGTTCATTATATATTGATCTACATATGTAGCAGTCTATTTTAAATTTTCCTTGTTTATTTTTGTGAGAGAGATAAAGAGTATTGGGGCCGGGGGGGGGGGGGGGGGGGGGGGGGGGGGGGGGAGACACAGGATCCAAAGTAGGCTCAGTGCTGACAGTTCAGATACAATTCAGGTCATGATCTCGCGGGCAGGGCTTGAACTCATGAACCGCAAGATCATGACCTAAGCTGCTGAGTCTGAGCAGACAGCTGGGTGTTGAATCAGTCTGTGTGTTGAATCACCTGAGCTAGCCAGGTGCCCCTACCGCCGTCTAGTTTTGAATGACAGTCACTTAGAGTCTTGGTCGGGGAGCTGGGGCAGTGGGCACAGGCCCGAGGGTCCTGGGGCATCCTGTTGCATGTGGTGCCCAGGCGGGGCTGCCATGGGCTGAGGGCCTGGGCTCTGTTCCTGTCGGCCCCTTTGGCCCCAGAGAGTTCTAGCAGCTCCCCAGCAGATTGGCAGATGTGCTAAGGCAATAAATGGGTTTCCTTCGTTTATAGTACATTTGTCCTTTGAAGCGATGATGGTTTTTTTTGGCTGTGCCCCAAGATGGGCGAGTCTGCATGTAGGCCTCGTGCTCCCCTCTGCTGGCCATCACTCGGTGGGAGGGGACCCCTCTATCATCCGTGCAGAAGCTGTGCAGGAAGTGCAAACGCTGGGCAGGAGGGGGTTCAGGGTCTTGGCCGCCCTCTTAGAACACCTCCCTCTGGCTACTGAGGGCAGAGCTCTTTTATGTCCACCTCTGCTTATGTTCAACATTTTAAGACATTAGCCTGAGACTTAGGGCCTCTAAAACTACTTAGACAAACTGTTCCTACTCACTGTGGTCAAACTGACTATGAACAAAATACTAAATTTGGTGACAAAGCAGCCCGAACAAGTTGGCAAATTACCTTTTCAGAGAGTTTTTATTTACAAAAGCGTGAACTGGACGACAGCAGGCTGCAGCAGGAGACTAGTCTATATATCTGGTACTTTCGGACCTGGCCTCAGCTCTGGGCAAGGAGCTTCTCTAACTGATGGTTGAGGTCTTGCAGATGGTTCTCGGCTCCTAAAAGCGTTCTCGCTTGGACTAACAGAGCTGGAAGGCTGGAGGAATCATACTGTCAAAGGCAAATGATTTGGATTAAGTATAAGAAACAGTGTATTACACAGCTCCATGCTGAGGAGAGCTTTCCACTCCCTGCTTTCATTTTTCAAACTAGGACCATTAAGAAAACTTGCCTAAATCCTTTTCCTTTGGGCATAATTACTAAGGTTACAAGAAACCTGATCTAGAAAGCTTAGGCTGATCTCATCCCAGAACTGTGGCATCTAAATCATGTGAAACAAAATCATTGCCTGGTACAGATCGAGACTGAGTTAGGGCAAGTCAGCCTGATCTCATGCCTATTTTAAACCCAGAAACCTGTAAGGCACATGGGCTTTTAATTCCATTAGTTCTTGCAGGTAAATACCAGGCCCATAAAATTTCATGAAGGAAAAATTAATCATCTAGAAAAACTAAAGACAAAATTAGAAAACAAACCCAACATAAACTCAACTCATGATTTTGAAATGATAAAGCCAGGCTCCATGTTGTAACTTCTATCGAAGGAGCAGTGACTGAAGTCTCTTCTTCCAGTCTGTCATACTTGTGACAGTTTGTTTAAAATCATGTTTTTGGGGTGCCTCAGTCAGTTACCGTCCAGCTTTGGCTCAGGTCATGATCTCACGATTTGTGAGTTCAAGCCACGTATCCGGCTCTGTGCTGACAGCTCAGAGCCTGGAGCCTGCTTCTGATTCTGTGTCTCCCTCTCTCTCAAAAAATAAAAATACATTTTCAAGGGGTTTTTCTTAATAATGAGAAGAGCAGTGTTGAGCAGAAAAGCCGTCAGACTATTGCTACTACCTGCATAATAACGCAGTTGTTTCTAGACTATACCTTACAGCCGTGGAATTCAGTTTCACAGATATTTGAGAGCCTGCTGCATTCAAGTTACCGTGGGGCACTTGCTCTCAAGGAGGTTAGCAAGGCAAGAACTAATATTTGGTGTTAGATTTCTGATTTAGGAAAAGAAGTAGGACATATAAACCAAATATCTACTTTCTGTAAAGGAAAACAGATGCAAGGGTACAGAGGGCCCGCGGGCAGGCACAGGACGTGTTAGTACCAGTTGTATATTCCAGACAAATTATAGTCACCACATGTTGTCACCACTTACGTTCAAATTCAGTTGGTGCCAAGTTAGTAACCAAATCCCCAGCTCTAAGGAAGCTTTGGACCAGGTGTGAGCAGTCACAGAAAACAGTAATTGCAAAGAATTCCTTGTCCATATTTGGTGTAAAAAACTAAGTGACGTCTAGTGTTGGTCTGAAGGCAGACTAATTGTCACATCTACCTTTCTTCTCAAAGCTGCTCATCCTCCAACAGGCAAATGCCCTCTCTCAATCACAGCGAAAAATAAAAATTGAAGTTACCGTTTCTTTTACATTTGGTTCTTTCTCTCGAATATCTGAATAATCTTGATGAAGCTGTTTTAAGTTAGATAAGAAACACGCTGCATTCCTAAGGGAAGATTTTTTCTCCTCAAGCTCGTCGTATTTTATTTGTAGCTGTTTCATCTGTGGCTCTAACCTACAACAGAAAATTTCCCCACATATGAATGGCATGTAATAAAGTGTAACAGCCTAGCGTGTAAGACTGAGGACACAGGTAGACTGAGCGAGGTAAGACCATGCTGGGGGGAGGAGGGGGCCTAGATCATTAAAGATAGCTTCAGTTCTGAAGTTATAAATGTGGGACAGAGTCTAGATTTCAATTTAAAATACAGATAAAACCCAAATACACTACACAAGAGTGGGAAATGACATCCACAGGAGAAAAGGTCTTCTAGATCCTAAAACCTATCCAATCGCTTTGTTGGGAACTACTGAATTAAGACACAGCTTGTAACACGTCCCAGCCTCGGGTGGGAGCAGACGGGCAGCGCAGGTCAACAGCAGGGACAAAGACCATCCCTTTGCCCCTTCTTCTCCTCACAGCCGTGTCCAAGGTCCAGTAAAAGCAGCTGGATGAAAAGGGCGTGGGTAAACTACCTTCGCTCTGTGTCTTACTTCTTAACCTCTAAAGCAAAAAGGGATAACTTGGATTTTACGAACAAATAAGCGGGGAGGGAGGCTGCTGATTTTTTATCTCAAAGATGAAAAGACTTCTAAAAGTATATTAGAGGAGGGTTCCTTTTCCCAGTGGTGTCCGTTGAACAGACGCAGGGCTGTGGGCAGGAGGCAGTCCGCACACGGGGGCTCCTGGCCCCTGACTTCCTGGGGGCGGGACTGGGGTAGGTTTCCTCCCTAGGCAGGGGGGGCTTTCCACATGTTAAGTTAAAATAATGACTTCTAGAATTGTCTCTAGAAAAGGAACCCAAGCAGCTGGTCTTTAAGGTGTGTGATCTTCTCACACGGCCGGGAGCCCCCCTCACAGGAGGGCGGGGACGAGCTAACACGTAACACACGGAGGACAGTGCCCAGCACACAGCAAGCCTGGTTACGTGCTATTTTCTTTGGGCCTGAGCCAGCGGGAGCTCTGCCGAGGGCCAGCACCTGCCCAGACTGGAGGGGGAGGCCAGCGAGGCAGACACCCAGTCCCACCCTCTCCCAGACGGCTCACGTTCTCTCCTTTGAAAACTTAGTACTATAGGGTAGACCGTCTTTTCTGATAATACCACTTCCTTACTCTATTTTAAAACTCCTATGAAGAACAGATAGTATATTCAACTGCCCATCTTCCCACTGCTCTCCCATAGCCTGCGGCTGGCACGACAGCCCCGCCACACAGACGACCACCCCCGACCGCCAGCTGGTTGGCTGACGGAGGCAGCAAACCCCAGGCTTCGTACCCAGCTGTGGGGACAGCCCTGGCTGTGATCCCAGCCCCACGCACAGAAACGGGCTCACAAGAGCGCCATGCCAGCAATAACACGAACACAAGCTGCTAACACACGGCGCTTACTGGAGGCCGGCCACGGTGAGGCACTCTGTGTCTGGCTGTCCACTGAATTCTCTCAACACCCCGGGAGGGGTGGGTATGGTGCTCGTTGACGGGGGAGGCGCGAACCACCGGCAGGTGAAGGGGCTGCCCAAGGTCGCACAGCCAGTAAGTGGCAGAGCCTGGATCCGAACCCAGGCAGTCTTGTGCCAGAGCCTAAGCGCTGCATCTGTATGTAATCGGGCCGCCTCTCAGGTCAGAGCTGGGAGATCTGATGGCAGATCAGAACTAAACTGTCCTTGGCTAAAAGCTTTAACTCAGCCATATAACCTGCCTTCACTGAGCTTCTGGACATGAAGAAAACCTGGGATTTAAAGGTAACACAGCAGATTTTCAGAGCGTCGCGTGACGTACTGTGACTCAATCCCTCCAGCTACGTTCTCAGAGGACTCTGACGTGACCTTACCGAAGCAGTTCATCCTGGAGTTCCAGCAAGCGCTGCCTTTTCTTCTCCGTATCTGAAAAAATCTAAAGTAATACAATAATCTGTGAAAATAACTCCCTAAACGTTTGAGCACCGCTACGTACACTGTACCAGGTTCTAGAAAAACCGTGGGAAAGAGACTGTACTCTCCCCATCACGGAGCTTCGGTCTAAGGGGAAGACAGACACGACATATGAACAGTAGGTAACTACCACCTGTCATACATGCTGTGAAGGAAAAGAACAGGGAGCAGGTGTCTACCCCAGGACAACTCTGAGGAGGAAGGAGGGGTCAAAGCTCTACTAGCCCGTGAGCTACTGAGTGAGGAGTCTGGATTTGACATTTTCCTGGGAGCGCCAGGAAAATGCCCCAACAGCGGAGTGTCCTGATCAACCTGTATTGAAAAAACAGTTCCATATAAGAAGTTCTCTCAGCTGTCACTTTCAGTGACTACCAGCTATACAGCCAGACCATCCCCGCGGGCTCAGAAGCAACGTGGAGGGGACCAGGAAGAAACTAGAACTGAAGAAGAAAAAAACCAGCAAAGGCCTGTACTCCCTGAAAGGAAAATCTACATTTCAAGTTCGTTTCTCTTAGAAACGTACAGGAAGCTGCTCTTCAGTCCTGGATTCATGCAGGCTTAGAGCTCGGAGGTCATCTGGTCCACCTGCAAACTGGCGTCCAGGGGCTCGTTTCTCCTCACACACCTAGCGCTAATCTCTAAGAAGGTGCTACAACATCGAGATAGTAGAGCCAAGACCAGATCTGAGGTCTAACCTTTACTGCAGCACTGCCCAGGCTGTCCCTTTACTTGGGACATGGGACAGTTCTTTAATAACTAGTAACAACTTAATACAGGGTAAGTGGTCATTTTGGGCTTGGTGGCCACTTTAGGCTAGTTAGGGTCCCCATCCCTTAGCACGCGTTATAACAGTCCTCCACCACAAGATCAACTGAATACAAGCCGGGCTAAAAGATGTATCTACAAACCAAAGATCATAAAATCGAATCACAGCTTTTCTTATCCCTGCACGTGCTAGAGATTCTACGTGAGCATATGCTTCTATTCACACAAGGGATAATACCTTTGTGTTCTTCCTTTTCAGAGTTTTCAACATCTGCATGTCCTTAAGCTGCAAAAGAAAAAATATTCATGTGTTTTCCAAAATTCACATGTTTATTAACTTACAATACATCACATTTAAAGACCACATGTGAATCACAGATAGTTTGATGGAGTTCTTTACCACACTGCAATCTTTTCTAAGACCGTGTATGCTGTCCCACGATTAGCAAAAACTACTCAGGCCCACAAATTTATGTCCATGGGCTTACCATTTTGAGGAGTTCTTCTTTCACATTAGAATGAAATTTTTTGATGGCTTCCTTACAGATTTTAGAATCTGAGTTTTCTCTGTAGCAGGAGGAAAAAAGGATCACACTAGGCATCATACAAAGGCTCTTGAAAGGTGTGTTTCATTTGCTTAGCACACCACAAACCACGATTGGGCACACCCCACAGGAAGGGCAAAGGATGGGAATACTTTTCCAAAAAAAGAAGTACATAAATGGCAAACAAGCATATAAAAAGGTGCTCAACATCACTAATCATCAGGGAAATGTGAGTCAAAACCACAGTGAGATATCCCCTCACGTACATTAGGTGGCCACAAGTAAGAGATGAGTGCTGGTGAGAAGGCAGAGAAACTGGAACACTGCACTGTGGGTTGGATTGTAAAATAGTGCAGCCAGGGTAGAAGTCAGGAAGGAGCCTCTCAAAAAATATAAACAGAATTACCCTATGACCCAGCAGTCCCACTTCTGGGGACATCTCCAAAAGAACCACAAACAGGATCTTAAAGAGGTATTTGCACACCCATGTTCATTTCAGCATTATTCACAACAGTCAAGAGGCAGACGGATGAATGGATAAAGGAAATGTGCAATATACATACAATGAAAGATTAGCCCTAAAAAATAAGGAAATCCCGTTATGTGCTACAACACGGATAAGCTTTGGGAACATTAGGCTATGTGAAACCAGCCTGTCACAAAAAGGAAAATATTGCGTGATTCCCCTTATTGAATGTAGTTCCGCTTAGAAACAGAAAGTAGAATGATGGCTGCTAGGGGGTGCCGAGAGGAGGAAATGGGAGATTGTTTAATGGGTATAGACTTTTCAGTTTTTCAAGAGGAAAAAGCTCTGGATATTTGCTGCACAACAATATGAATATACTTAACTGAATTATACACTTAAAAATGGTTAAGATGGGATATTTTATAATTTAAAAATCTACCAGCTCCGTTTAAAAAAAGTATTTCTAATATAAATATGAAATCATTATCTTAAGATGTTAAAACCATATAAAAAAATTAGAAAAACTGTTTAGGCCTTACTGCATATGGCTTATAATGTTGATAAATTGGTAGACTGTACCAACCAAAATGGTAGGGGGTCTACATATGGGAGCCAGACAAGCTCTCTCAAATTACAGGGCCTTAAAAATCTGAGCCTGTTTGTAATGTTTGCATTTCGTGGCATACTTCTCTATGTATGTGTACGTTGGTAAACTGTTTACAGTCAGTAAGTCTTTTAACAAACTACTGAGGTGTGAGTTCCAGATGGGTATTAAAAACAGCAGACCCTCAAATGTAACTTGATTTTGAAAGAGCACAACTTTTCATATGGTCGAGAATACTTCATGTTAAAAAAAAAAAGATCAGTGATTCTATCAGAATCACTGGGTAGAACAAACACAAGGGTATTTTATCATTTTTAAAGTCTATGGGGTGCCAGTCTGGCTCAGTTGGTAAAGTATCTGATTCTTGATCTCAGGGTCATGAGTTCAAGCCCATGTTGGGCAAGGAGCCTATTAAAAAAAAAAAAAAAGTAACAAAAATACTATACCTCTTCTAAAAAAATTTTTTTCTTTTTTGAGTGGGAGGGGGAGAGAGAGAGAGAGAGAGAGAGAATCTTAGCAGGCTCCAAGTTCAGTGTAGAGCCCATGACCCTAGGATCATAACCTGAGCTGACATCAAGAATCAGATGCTCAACTGACTGAGCCACCCAGGCACCCCTAAATATTTTTTTTCTTTTTGAGACAGAGAAAGCAAGCAGGGTCGTGGGCAGAGAAAGAGGGATACCAAGCATCTGAAGAGGCTCGGTGCTGACAGCAGAGAGCCTGACGTGGGGCTTGAACTCACGAACTGCGAGATCATGACGTGAGTTGAAGTCAGAAGCTTAACTGGCTGAGCCACGCAAGCACCCCTCCAAATCATTGATTATATAAAGACGATAACTATGCTAAAAGTCAAGAAACTGCCATTTTGCTAAGACATCACAAGTCTATAGTAAGTCTCTTCTTCCTTTTGAAGACTATGAATGGGAATAGGATAACATAGTCAAGATGGTCTTGGGTATGGTAAGAGACCTTCTGAACCAATTTTAGCAGCAAACTGGCTTTAGCACAATTGCTACAGTGATAATGCCAGGCTGGCTCCTTTCCCCTAGATCAACCCCAGAAGAACCACAGAGCGCAAATCCCTTCAAAGTGGGGAAAGCTGTGAAAATCTCCGAGGTGAGACCAAGAGGTGTTTAGAACGTGTGGAGGCTGTGGCCCAGGGCAAGCAAGGAGCTGTCAAGGTTGGCTCCTGCTGCTTCCCCTCCTCCTCCTGATTCTCATAAGCCGTGTCTCCCGAAATGCTGTAGCCAATCAGACCTCTGTCCCTGCGTCTTCAAGAGTCCAACCTGGGCTGTGCTTGTGGGACCAGGAGAGAAACTCGGAGACTAAGTGTGGGCAGCTGTCGCCTCCACCTTCCCCCACCAAACCCCAGGGCTGGAGAATGATCATCTAAGGAACATATCAGCTCTTAACACAACTCATCTCTGGAGGGCAAAGGCTACGTCCTGACCTGACAGGTTACTTTGTGGGATAAGTGACCGAGGCTTCCGACCCGAGGCCTCATCCACCCCTATTCCCTTGCACTCCCAGGAACCCACAGGGATCAAGCCTTGGTCTTCCCTTATACACACTGTCTGACAAAGAAGCTGGCTGGCACAGGGGTAAATAAGCTCACAGGCTGGGGCAGTAACACACTGGAGGAACAGCACTAAGTCAGAGAAGACAAACTATTAGATCAGAAATTCTAACAGAAGTAGGTATTTCATAACCGATGACTCAGTAATTTGACATTAGCCTAATAAATAGTCTTAAGAGGATAGCGGCAACATAAGACAAAGAAGAGAACCAAATAGAAATGTTAGATAAAAAACTCATGGCTAAATTACAGAACCCAGTAGCTGGGATAAATGGCATAATGGATAGATCACAGAGCTAAGTAAGCAAATTTCTAGTTTCAAGATTGAGGAAATCTAGAAAAAGGACAGGACAGAGGACAAAAATATATTTTGGAATTAAAAAAGAACCTTAGATCCAAAAGGTCAGGCCCAATATAGTGAAATTTAAGAATAACAAAGATAAAATATTCTAATAGCTTATAGAGAGAAAGAGCACAGCACACATGTAAATAAGACTTTGACAAACACCACATTTTCCAAACCAACACTAGATGCAAATGAAGACAAAGGAATAGTACTCCAGAGTATTTAAGAAAATGATTTAGAACCTAGAATACTATATCCAGCTAAACAGTCATTCAAGTTCAAAGTCATGACCAAAATAATCAGAAAGATTTAGAAATTTTACAACATAAAGAGCCACACCTATAAGTGTTAGATGAGGCACTTAACTAAGAGACATATCCAGAAGTTACAAAAAAATATATGAAATAAAGGATCAGATAAATATGTTAATAAAGTTTATGATCTTAAAAACAGAGAAAAGAGAAAACATTTATTTTACCACAGAATTAAAAATCTCTAGGTATTATAAATATGATGCAGTTTTGGATAGGGGAAGGGAGAGATGACCAAGAGTTATGAGAGCTTGCCAAAGTTTTAATCTTATTAGTGGGGAGTTAAAAATGCTATTTTTAATAAAAGTTAGGATTAAAAGCCTCAGAAAGTAGGAAAAAAAATCTAAGAAATAAAAACAATGTATCAACACATTCTTCCAAATGTATTGATAATTATAATAAATGTAAATGGATTGAGTCAACAAAAATAGACACACTGGATTTAAACTTTAATATTATAAAAAAATTTTAAGGTCAGACAAAGGCTACGTAAATTCTGGCAAATGCTAGCAAAAGAAATCCAGTGACACAGTAGTAGTATCAGATAAGTTAGATTTTAAGACAAAAAAAAACATTTTTAGGAATAGAGAGGGTACTACAGAAGTATAAAATGTTTAATACACAAAACAGAGCAATTTTAAACATAATGTCCTAACAAAATAGTCTCTAAATATATGTAGCATAACTTGATAAAAAGAATCAGGAAGAATATTGATTCTATGCAGATCCAATAATTAGAGATTCTACATAAACCTACTAATTAGATTTCCCACAGATTATGTGCTAGGCTATAAAGAAAGCCTCAAAATTACAAAAAATATCACCAGTCCATTAAATTTGACCACAACATATACAAAAATATTAAATAAAAAAGTCACATATTTGGGTGTGCAAAAACATACTACTGAATAATTCACAGGACTAAAGGAAAAAATTATAATGGAAATGTAAAAATATGTAAAACTGCATCATGATAAAAATACGATGTATCAAAAGCCGCAGGATGAGCACAAGTGGTGCCTTAAGGACAATGAATGAGGTGCATATATCACAATATCAAAAGACTTACTTATACTCTAGGATGGTTTTCTCAAATGCAGACAGAACAACGTCTAACTCCGTGAGATCACTGGCTTTCTTTCCTTTTAGACACCAAATATGAACATAGTCGGACATATCTAGAATATTAAGATAAGTCAATTTAATATATGATTGGCTCTAGGTCCAGGGTTCTGAAAGCCCAAAACAAAAACTGTCCCATCAAATTGCCAAAAATAGCTACAGTTGAAGAGGCACATAAGGGGAAGCATGACTCACTTCCTTCTATCCCGGTGCAGTCTCTCACAGATCTGTTGACACCATCACTCTAACTGTGGTCTCCTTGTTTCTACTGAAACAGCCTGAAGTACTGCTACCTCTTAACTACCTCGCTGTACCTTTATTTAATAGTCTGTTGTTATCTAACACCACTGGTAATAGAGCTCTTCTTTGTTAACTGTAATTTCTGAATTTTAATCTACCTAATAGGCCACTTGTAGAACCCATAAAGATTATTCAGTGTGATTTAGTCATAGTAGTATATTGTAAGACGTGAGGTTCTGGTACATCTGTGGATGAAAGATCATGCATTCACTAAAATGGGACTGTAGAAAACTTAAATATATGATCTCATTTTGGGTAAGAGAGTTCGATAAAAGGCTTGAAGAGCAGAGACCAAACAAAAAGCACGGCGGCTCTTTTTGGGTTATGGGCGATTTTCATCTTCCTGTCCATACTTTCCAAATTTTCTAAACATGTAGGACTTCTCTTTTAAAGAACAGAAGGAGAGAGAGAAAATGCTTTAATTCCCACCCATTTTTCAGTAAGTTTTCATTTGAATAAAATATAGAACATGGGTGAATCTCAAAAAAGTTATGCTGAGTAGAAAAAGCCTAAACAAAAGAATATACACTGTACGAAAAGACACTATGTGATGAAAAATTAAGGCAATAAAGCAGGTATAACAATAAAATCTAAGTGTGTGAATATCTGTTGTAAGATTCTTTCACCTTTGTTGTAGGCTGAAAATTTTCATCATAGATATCGGAAAAAAACCAGTTACTACAAAGTCACATATTTTCAGTTTTTAAAGTAGCGATTTTACATACTTACAATTTACTATTTTAACAAAAAATAGGTTTTTCAAATGAAATTCTTGAATGATGGACCAAGTATAAAACACTATTCTGTAACACTATTCTATACCTGAGTCTATGGCTTTACTTCTTGATTTCTTCCTTCTGCCAGAAAACATCTTCTTTTTCTGAATTTTCTACCAAAAAAAAAAAAAGCAAATATTTTTATTTAAAAATTTTCCTTCTCTTAAAACATCAGTATCATAGCCATAGTATTATCAAACACTCTTGATTCTAGCTATTACTCTCATTTAGCTCTAAGTTGTTCAATATGTGTATTAGCTAAATTAACATAAGGAGACATTGGAAAAATTAAACTGTTTCAAAATAAAAAATAAGCAAAACTCTTAGTTGGCTCTGAACAACGATCGTCTTGGAGGAAGGAAGCTGAACTTTTCTGATTTAAGGTAACACTGTGTGGAAGCCGGCGGATTTCTCTCCAAGCCAGAATGGAGTAGCAGCTTCTGAACTAGCGCTCTTGCCACAATCAACCAGAGAATGGGGGGGGTGGGGGGGGAGGCACGAGAAGGGGGGAGGCGACTGGATTCAGGTGCTGGACAGCAGGCACGCAGGGCTGGGAGACTTGGACCAGGGACCCTATGAACGGCCACTTCCCTGCCCCACCAGCACCAGGGGACAGTTTCGACAGCAGCACAGCAAGTTAAATTCAGAGCACGCAGCCCCACTCTGCCGAGGCGGCAGAGACCAGCCTAGAGCAGGCCACGCGCTTGGAACTGGAGCTCAGAAGGGGGCACCCGAAGTGCAGGTGAGGGTGCCCTGCAGTCCCGCGCAGCAGAGACCGCATCCCGCTTACGAGAAAGCAGCCGGCATGGGATTCCGAACCTAACAGGTAGTAGGGGACAAGCCACTCATGGGGGAATTACATGTGGAAAAAGCAGAGATCTCATGAGACGCCATTAAAACCTGTCCACCCAGCTGAGCTACGAGGAAGGCTGCAGCTCTAGAAGCTCCTCTAGAGAGTGCAATCCGGAACAGGGTGATGCTTTTCCTAAGGGGCAAAAATGGATTCTTAGAGAGAGGACGCAAAACAGTTCTTAAGGTCCGTGACTCTCCAAAGGGCCCCAGTTCATAAACAGATACACAGTATGTTGTAGTACTCAAGTTTAGGGAGTGGTCAGGAGAGAAAGAATCTAAAAAGGTTTTGTAGTCAGGACAATAATGAAACGGATTGAGAAGCACTACTCTAGAGTAAGGCCTACTCCGGACGCACCCTCACAAAGCCTCATGCCTGACCAGATTCACAGGCTCTCAGCAGATCTGGAAGAGGATCCCCAGTGATCTGGGCAACTCCTTCCCCTTGGGTGTGGGGGGCTCCCGCGAACAGGATGGAGAGTTGCTCCCTCGATCGGGTCACCTCACAGAAGGCTCCACCGGAGCTGACGGGAGAAGTCCGCTGGCTCTGAAGATGCTGGCCGCCACGCTGTGAGAGCCACATGACTGAGACCTAGGGGTGACTCCCAGTTTCACCCACAGAGAAACCAAGAACCTCAAGCCTACAAAGGCCAGGACTCAAATTCTACCAACAATCGGAATGATCTTAGATGAGGACTAGGGGCCTCAGATGAGATTTCTGTCCTGGAGAGCCCCTTGATTTCAGCCTTATGGAGCCTGAGTAGAGAATCTGGCTAAGGCCGGCCTAGACCTACCTACAGAAACTGTGAGATATACCTGCATGTTACGTCACAGAGTTTGTGGTAATTTATTATGCAGCAACTAAATACTAATGCAGAGGCTGAGTCCCCACGAGTCAGAGCCGCTTAGAAAATCCCTTAGGCTTTTCTCACGTTGACCCTAACCAAAGATAAAACGAAGCTTTCAGAAGCTAAAGACGATCAGCCAATAAACAGGCTACCAATTAGAATAAAAAGTCAACATTCGTAAGAGGAGAATTCAGAGTCTTAACAATGTGTCGACAATTTCCAATATGCAACTGAAAAGTACTAAATTACAAACGTTACACAAAAAATGTGACCCACAGTCAAAACAAAAAAACATACTCAAGAGAAACTGACCAAGTTAGCCCAGAAGAGACTTTAAAGCAGCTCTCATAAATATGTCTCAAAGGGAGCACCTGGGTTTAGTGTTCAACTCTCGATTTCAGCTCAGATCATGATCTCTTGGTTCATGAGTTCTAGTCCTGAGTCGGGCTCTGAGTGGACAGTGTGGAGCCTGCTTGGGATTCTCTCTCTCTGCCCCTCTTCTGCCTGTATGGTCTTGTGCTCTGCTCCCCCTCTCTCTCTCTCTCTCAAAATAAATACACTTAAAAAAGTCCCAAAAAAGTAAAGAAAATTATGGCCTGAGGACTAAAAAAAATAGGGTACCTTAGCAGAAAAAGAGAAACTACATTAAAAGCAAACAATACCAAGCTAAATGGAAATTCTAGAACCAAGGAACACACAACTAAGAACTCATTGGGTAGGGTTTTAGTTTTCTGTGGCTGTTGTAATAAATTACCACAACTTGATGGCTTAAAACAGAAATGTATTCTCTAACGGTTCTGGGGGGCAGAAGTCCGAAATAGTTTCAGTGGGCCAAAAATCCAGGTGTTGGGAAGACAGCAATCCCTCCAGGGACCTAGTTGGGCAAATCTATTCTTTGTTTCTCAGCTTTGGTGGCCCTGGCGTTCCTCAGCTTGCAGTCACATCACTTCAATATCTGCCTCCATCCCCGCATCACCTTCTCTGCGTGCCTCATCCCTCTGCTGCTCTTACAAGGGGACCTGTGAGGACGCTCACGGGCAGGGGGCACCGTTCACCACATGGGGGCTCAACTGCAGGTTTTAGATGGCAAAAGCCTGGTCGGTCAAAGTGAAAACAAAGCAATAAAAACTTACCCAAGTTGCAAACCAGAGAGGAAAAGTTTGGGGGGGGTGGTTGGAGGGGAAGATCAGAGTCTCAGGAACTGTGTGACAATACTAAAATATATATAATACAAGTCAGAACGGGATAGAAAAGTTAAATTTTAAAGAAAAAAAAAAAAGACTGAATTTTCTAACTTCTAGATCCAAGAAGCTCAGTAAACACTAAAGCAAGATAACAACATACTTAAGCATGTCATAGTTAAAATGCCAAGAAACAAGAATGCAGGAATATCTTGACAGCCGCCAGAGAAAAGGGACAGAGTAAATACACAAATAAACATGGGGACAGTAACCAGTGTCACAGCCTTCTCACAGAAACAAGAGAGACCAGAGAACACCATGAAGACCTACTTAAAGAGCAGAGAAAAAAAAATGTCAACGCAGAATTCTACACTCAGTGAATCCATCCTTTAAAAACGGGCGAATAAAGACCCTCTCAGATCAAGAAAACGAGAGAACTTGCGGCCAGCAGATCTGCACGGAAGGGTTGCTGCAGAATGTTCTTCAGGCTGAAGCGAAAAGGTACTAGAAGGAAACTCAGATCTATAGGAAGGAGAAAAGACAACTGGAAAAGAAAAGTCAGCAGGTAACCATAAGAACTACATGTTATTTTCTTTTCATAATTTCCTTAAGAAACAGCTGTTTCAAGCAGAAATGATAAGGTCGTAAGGTTAGGTTTACCATGTATGTAGAAGTAGAACGTGACAGAAACAGCACAGAGGAGGATGGATAAATGGAATAATAATAATATTGTTGTGTAATTAGATTTACATAGTGGGAAGTGGTTAACTGTCAGGAAGGAGGATGTATGAAGTGGTAGCACACTGGCTCTAACTGGACTCTGCTAATTGAAGGAAGCAAACTTAAAATTTTTTTCAATGTTTATTAAGTTTTGAGAGAGAGTGAGTGTGAGCGGGAGAGGAGCAGAGAGAGAGGAACACACAGAATCTGAAGCAGGCTCCAGGCTCTGAGCTGTCAGCACAGAGCCCGACGTGGGGCTCGAACCTACAAACTGTGAGCTCATAACTGGAGTTGAAGTTGGATGCTTAACTGACTGAGCCACCCAGATGCCCCAACCTTCTGAATTTTCTGAAACATTTTTTTAAGAAAAATACATAACCTAGCTTTTTAAAGAATCAAAGGAAAGAGAGGAAATGCTTTATTTTCCTCCTAAACACTTTCAGTCAACTTTTTTCTTCTTCTCTCCTACGGGGATGGCAGACACGCTCTTACCGACTGACTTTCTGTTGCCAGAGGCTCTTTTTCAACAGCAGACGTGGCACTAAGGGGTCCTATTGTTTTAGGAGTGACGGACTCAGCTGGTTTCTCTGGAAGTTCCAAAGACGTACGTGGTGGATCTAGAACAGGTTCACAGTGTTGTGCATTCATTTTCTCTGCTGGTTTAACCTTCCTTCTTATATCACCTTCTTCGGGGCTTTCGGATTCACTGCTAATGGGCTTGACTTTTCTTGCTGGCTATGTTGAGAAGTCAGCATTACTGGTTTAGAAAATATAAATGCTTACCATTCTTCCTGTAATAGTAGATAGTCTCAAAGTCGACAGTTCTCACTTCCCACCTTCAGGCTTAACATAACAGGAAGATGGCAACAAAATTAGCAGGTAGGCAGGGAAACCCAGATTCAAACACTCCAAACAAACACTCCTCAAGTTCACTCCACTTCTGCAGATCATGATCTAAACACATTGCACGAACACGATGAAAACTCACGTGGTACGTGTAGATTTGAGACCTATGTAATGAAGAGCACTTAAAATATAAAAATGCATTTCCCTTTTTGCTTTGAAAGTATCTTCCAAAATATAATATTCTTTCTCTGTGTAAAATGTGCACATTTTCTCTACTTGCATCCAGTCAAAATAGGATATGAAATATGTTGCCAACAGAAGAGAGAACACTCCTACACACCTTCTTTGCAGGCATGTCTACACACATGTCTTCACTTGCTTCAACTTCATAGGTGTCTGACCTGTGCAAAAGAATATACCATCAATATCTTGCACTTACTTCATTTTTATTCACATGCAGTGTGTAAGTTGCTCGTCCAATATGAAAACAAGCTCAATGTAATGTGATTTCTCACATGTCCCAGATTTATAGGGCATCTCCCACTTCCAACGCCCGGAGCACACCAGCTCCTCCTTGGCGGCCAAGTTAACTGTCCTGTTACTGCACCACCTAGTGGTCATGTCTGAGAAATGCACTGGCCCCCATGTTCCCGCTCCCAGGTACAGGGGCCATCATCTGCACTAAAAGCTAATCCTCAGACACTACACCTGTCATTAGAGGCTATAGAAAGGAATAACTTTTTTTCCTTGAAAAGGAAAAAAAATAATCCTAAATTTATGATCAGAGATGAGAGTTCATTTTTTTCCATTCAATTCAACATTCATTTAACACCAACTTCAAAATGCAAAGTGCAGTGAATAAAATTACTTTAAAAATGAGAGCCTTCAGGGGCACCTGGGTGACTTGGTTAAACATCCAACTTCGGCTCAGGTCTTGATCTCATCACTCTTGAGTTCAAGCCCCACACAGAGCTCTGTGCTGACACCTCAGAGCCTGAAGGAGACTTTGGATTCTGTTCTCCCTCTCTCTCTGCCCCTCCCCTGCTTGCGCACACTCTCTCAAGACTAAACAAACATTAAAAAACAATTTTTAAATGAGAACCTTCCTTTAAGATCACTGTCTGGCAGGAAGGCCGAAGAGAGTACCGGGCCTGGCCGTTTCTGCCCAGTGCAGGGCTCTGCGGACAAGCAATCCCTCTTCCGGGTTCTCCGTGGGTGGTGGCCGGAAGTGCAAGCGCTGCCCTACAGTCTGAGCCCATCCCTGCCTTTTCCCGACTCTTCTCCCTTTAAGTTTCACAGAAAGGTCTACTGATAAACCTCTTCCGTTCTAATTCTGCCTCAGTGTACTTACCTGGCCTGGCACAGCGGCCTTCTATGCCATGCATACAGGCCACAGGGAGCCCCCAAGGTGCCAGGCATGCCAGAGAGAGGAGACAGGCATTTCAGAAGGGCGGCGCTGGAGGGCGGATGGTGGGCGGCCCGAGGGAGAGCGCAGTCCCGGGGCCAGGGGCAGCGGGCCGGGCTGTGCTGCAGCAGTGCTGGCTGCAGAGAGCAGCAAGGGCTCACGCTGGGGCAGGGGGCGGGGGGGAAACATGGGCCCTCCGGTTCGTCACAGGCCAAAGAGCACTGGTCAGAGACAGAAGACACTGGGGATGCCGCCCAGCTGCCCAGGTGACAGCAAGACCGTTAACCTAAAGAACATGGAAGGAGCTCGTTGACACCGTGGGAGAGGAAAGGTTTTGCCTTCGTGGAATCCAGGGTGCCTGTGGGCATCTAGAGACATCGGCCCAACCACAGGATACAGCGCGGCCTGGAGAAAGGTGGGGCCAGACAGACAGACTAGGCGAGCGGTGGCATCTGGGTGGCTGAGGCCACGACAGTACAGTTGGGGGCGGGTGGGGAGGAGAGCGCTAAGGGCAGCTTCCCATGTGCACACAGGTGAGGGAGGAAGGAGATTCAGCAAAAAAGAAGCGAGCACACACCTGGTTAAGAGATACCAGGCGCTGATGCCTCCGCGAGTCCTGGGAAATGCTGATCTAGCCTCCCTGCTGCCTTGACTCCCCTTTGTGTGCATACACAGACCCTAACTTAGCCAGACAATTTATTTTGGGGGAGCTTATCACATCATCAAAACCAAGACTACCAAGGACATCCATATGGTTGAATACAACGCACGTGTTCGGTCCTTACATTACTTGCTTCTCTGCTGCACTCGAGCTTCCTGAGCACCCAGCACACACTCCCTCTGCTACTCCTGTGAACAGACGCTGTCCCGGTTTTCTTCTGCCTCCAGCGGCTTTCTTCTCTCCCTCACAAGCTCTTTCCTCTCCTGGGGACAGCAGGTGGGCTTTCAAGGGGGCGACCGGCCCTCACTGCTCTCAGGCAGCCTCTCCCTGCGAGGCCTCACTCGCCACGGCCCCACACACCCCCGCCGAGAGGCCAACAGCGTCAGCTAGAAGTCCAGCTCAGCCCTCTCCTCTGAGTGCCGGACCCAAGGACACAGCTTTGAACTCTGCCATGTCTACAGCAAATTCATGATGGCCTTGGGATGACACGGGTTACGCCGTCTTGTAGGACTAAGCCCTACTTAGTCAATGGCACTGTCATCAACCGATGTGTACAAACCAGAAAGCCAGTAGTCTCACAGCGACTCTTCCCCACCCTCCTAAAGCCAACCCGCCATCCCGCCCGTGGACTGATGTCCTATTGCTTGAGCTCAATCATTTTTCCTTCTGTTGTAACTAGCCTAGTCCTGCTGGCCCTGGGCTACTAAAACACCCCCAAAGTGGTCTCTCCAGCCCACACCCGCCTTTCTTAAACCCATTTTCACACCCGCCTTTCTTAAATCCATTTTCCACACAGCAGCCAGAGAGGCAGTTTGGAGGCCTGGCCACAGCCCCCTCGCTTGATAAAATTCTTTAAAGGCCAAGGGCCAAGTGTAAGGACAAAACTCCTTACCAATAAAATGGGATTAGGTGTGGGTGCAGGTGGTAGAAAATATACCCCCAAAATGGTTTAGGCAAGACACTTGATTTGCCTCCCCATAAAACTCCAGAGATAATTCATGGAGATTTGGAAGGTCCCACTGTGATCAGAGACCCAGATTCCTTCGACTCCATTGCTCTACTTGCTCGGTTCACCGCCTCACAGTTCACAATGTTCACTCAAGCCTCAACTGTCACATCTGTTTCCCTCCATAAGGAAGAAGGAAGGAGCAAAGGGCATAATCTTCCCTAAAGAGAGACTTAACAAAGGTGCTAAAAATTAATCACGAAGACACCTCGGCGGCAAGAGAAGCTAGGAGATAGAGCCTTCATTCTGACAGCCACTTGCTCGGCTAGAATCCAATGTCTTATCACTGAGGAGGAAGGGGAAGACGCTGGGGCAGACGACCAGCAATCCCTAACACCCGTGACAACACAATTTCCATCCTGCCGTGTGTTTCCCTCTTCAGACTATATACTGAGTGACCCCAGCTCTTTTCAGTCCCACAGACTCCCCCTGCTCCCCGCCACCACAGGGCCTTTGTGCCTACCACACTCACCTCCATGGAATGTTCCCTCCTCCTGCCCCCACCCCACCAACCCAATTCCCATCACAGGTCACACCCTTCCCCGTGAGGCTCATCAGGGATCCCTCCTTAATATCTACTGCTCCAAGACAACAAGCATTATGTGTACTCTGAGCTATTACTGTAAACCAAGGGCCTAACATGGGGCCTGGCGTGTGGGCACTGCTCAGTGAATGTTGAGAAAATACAAATAATAAATGCTAACATTTGAAAGTTTACTAGGTACCAGTTTTTTGTTTTTTTTTTGTTTTTTTTTTATTTCTAGGAGAGAGAGAGAGAGAGAGAGAGACAGCGTGAGCAGGGGAGGGTCAGAGAGAGAGGGAGATACAGACTCTGAAATAGGCTCCAGGCTCTGAGCTGGCAGTCAGCACAAGCCCGACCCGGGGCTCAAACCCATGAACCGCGAGATCATGACCTAAGCGAAAGTCAGATGCTTAACCGACTAAGCCACCCAGGCGCCCCTGTACCAACCAGTTTTAAGAGCTTAAGAGGATCAATTCAGCTTAAACAATCCTAGGATGTAGACTGTACTATTATTTCACTTTCCAAACGAAGGAATCGAGAAGTTAAAGGTCTTGCCTAAGATCCAGTACTTTAGAAGTGGCCTAACAAGGACCTGAACCAGCTTAAGAGGTTGGGGGCCAGTTGCCTTAACCAGGGTACTGCACTAACACTGCATGAATGAGGAAGGGACTCAAATATTCACTGAATGCCTACCATGTGCCAGATGGTATTCTAGGCACCCAAGGAATAGCAGTGAACAAAGTTCTGCTTTTTAAGCTGTTCCTATTGGGGAGAGACAATGAAATTAAAAAATGAACATAAAATACTGGCTTGATAGAGGTGAATGCTACCAGAAAAAGATCAGAGTAAAGAAAAGATCTGATGAAGAAAGGTAAGATTTTCTATGAGGGGGCAGAGTGGATTGCTGTGATAAGGTGACACCTGAAATCTAAAAGGAAGCATGGGAACAAACCTTACAGAAGAGCAATCAGGGCCCCTGCGAGGGTACATGCAAAAGCCCTGAGACGGAGCATATTTAAGAATTTGATATTAAAATGATGCTAAGGGAAATAAGCCAGTTACAGAAGTACAAATAAATACTGTATTATTCCACCTATATGAGGAATCTAAAATAGGCAAATTCATAGAATCCTTTTCTTTTTAAACTATTCCAAAAATATGGAAAAGGAAAGAAAACTTCCAAGTCCATTCTATGAGGCAAGCATTATCCTGGTGCCAAAACTACATAAAGACACAATTGAGAAAGATAACTATGGGCCAATATTCATGATGAACATAGATGCAAAAATTCTCAACAAAATACTAGCAAACCAAATCCAACAACACGGTAAAAAAGAAATCATTCACCACGATCAAGTGGGATTTATTTCTGGGCTGTAAGGGTGATTCAATATTCACAAATCAATGTGATGGAGAGAAAGGATAGAACCATATGATTACTTCAATAGATGCAGAGAAAGCATTTGACAAAGTACAACATCCATTCATGATAAAAACCCTCAACAAAGTGAGTTGAGAGGGAACATCTCAGCATAATAAACAGCATATATGAAAAATGCACAGCTAACATGCTCAGTGGTAAAAAAAAAAAAAAAAAAAAAAATTCAGCTATTCCTCCCTAAGATCAGGCACAGGACAGGGAATGTTCCCTCTCACCATTTTTATTTGACAAAGTACAACATCCATTCATGATAAAAACCCTCAACAAAGTGAGTTGAGAGGGAACATCTCAGCATAATAAACAGCATATATGAAAAATGCACAGCTAACATGCTCAGTGGAAAAAAAAAAAAAAAAAAAAAAAATTCAGCTATTCCTCCCTAAGATCAGGCACAGGACAGGGAATGTTCCCTCTCACCATTTTTATTTGACATAGTACTAGAAGACCTAGATACAGCAATCAGACAACAAAAAGAAATAAAAGAAATCCAAATTGATAAGGAAGAAGTGACTATTTGCAGCCATGATACTCTATGTAGAAAACCCAAAAGACTCCACCAAAACACTGCTAGAACTGATAAATGAATTCAGTAAAGTTGAAAGACATAAAAATCAATGTACAGAAATCTGTTGCATCTCTATA
Organism: Hyaena hyaena; assembly: GCF_003009895.1. NCBI lineage: Eukaryota > Metazoa > Chordata > Mammalia > Carnivora > Hyaenidae > Hyaena > Hyaena hyaena. Next base: position 505,352 of record NW_024081100.1, on the reverse strand, counting down.
CATCAATAATGAAGCAGGAGAAAGAGAAATTAAGGAATAAATTCTATTTACAATTGCACCCAAGACAATAAGATACCCAGGAATAAATCTAACCAGAGGTGAAAGACCTGCACTGATGAAAGACATTGAAGATGACACAGAGACGGAAAAACATTCCATGTTCATGGATTAGAAGAACAAATATTGTTAAAATGTCTGTATTACCCAAAGCAATATACACATTCAATAAAATCCCTTTCAATATACCAACAGCATTTTTTTAATGTTTATTTATTTTGAGACAGAGAGTGCGAGCAGAGGATGAACACAGAGAGAGAATCTCAAGCAGGCTCCACATTGTCAGTGCAGAGCCCAATGCGGGGCTTGCTCCCATGAATCGTGAGATCATGACCTGAGCCAAAATCAAGAGTTAGATGAGTAACTGACTGAGCCACCCAGGTGCCCCGACAGTATTTCTCACAGAACTAGAACAAACAATCCTCAAAGTTGTGTGTAACCTCAAAAGACCCCCAAAGACCTCAAAAGCCTTGAAAAAGCAAAGCAAAGCTTGGAGGCATCTCAATTCTGGACTTCAAGTTATATAACAAAGCTGTAATAAGTAATATGCCAGTATGGTACTGGCACAAAAATAGACACACAGATCACTAGAACAAAAGAGAAAACCCAGCAATAAACCCACAACTATATGGTCAATAAATCTCTGACAAAGCAGGGAAGAACATCCAATGGGAAAAGAACAGTCTCTTCAACAAATGGTGCTAGGAAAACGGGACCACTTTCTTGCACCACACACAAAAATAAACACAAAATGATAAAAGACCTAAATGTGAGACCCGAAACCATAAAAATCCTAGAAGAGAACACAGGGAGCAACTTCTTTGACATTGGCTATAGCAACATTTTTTTAGATATGTCTCCTGAGACAAAGAAACCAAAGCAAAAATAAACTATTGCGCCTTCATCACAAAAGGTTCTGCACAAAAGGAAAAAAAAAATCAACAGGACTAAAATGCAACCTACAGAACGTGAGAATTTTGCAAATAACATACCTGAAAAAGGGTTAGTATCCAAGGTATGTAAAGAACTTACAAAACTCAGCACCCAAAAAAACAATCCAATTAAATAAATGGGCAGAAGACATGAATAGACATTTCTCCAAAAAGGCATCCAGATGGCTAAGAGACACATGAAAAGATGACCCTCGCTTATGCTCAGGGAAAGGCAAATCAAAACCCCAATGAGTTATTACCTCACACCTGTCACAATGGCTAAAATCAACAACACAAGGAACAACGGGTGCTGGTGAGGATGTGGAGAAAGGGGAGCCCTTGTGCGCGGCTGCTGGTAGAAACGCAAACTGGTGCATCCACTGTGGACGACAGTACTGAGGTTCCTCAGAAAGTTAAAAACAGAACCACCCTACAACCCTGCAATTGCACTACGGAGTTTTTATGCAAAGAATACAAAAACCCTCATGCAAAGGGATACATGCACCCCTGTGTTTAGAGCAGCATTATTTACACTAGCCAAACTATGGAAGCAGCCCAAATGTTCGTTCATCAATTTATGAACAGATAAAGAAGAGGTGGTACGTATATACAATGGAATATTACTCAACCATAAAAAAGAATGAAATTTTGTCATTTGTAACGACATGGATGGAGCTAGAGACTATTATGCTAAGCGAAGTCGTCAGTCAGGAAAGACAAATACCATGTGATATATGCAGAAACAAAACAAAGGAGCAAAGGGGTTACAGACAGAGGGAGAGAAGGGGGGAGGGGGAGGGGGGAGGGGGGGAGGCGGAGGGAGTCAAGCCAAGAAACAGAATCTTAGCTATGGGGAACTGATGGTTGCCAGAGACAAGGTGGGGGAAACAGGTAATGGGATTAAGGAGGGCACCTGTGATGAGAACCAGGTGATTCCAACTAAACTAAAAAACTCCTCCCTCCCTCCTTAAACCAGCTTCACAAGCATGTTTCCTAAGATAATCCGGTAGTGGTCAATTGTAATGACTTTTTTTTTTTAATTGGATTTTTTCATAAGTGAGGTATAATGGACATATAGTAGTTTGGGGGCATACGACATAATGATTTGACACTTGCATATATTGAAAAATAACCTCCACAATAAGTCTAGTTAACGGCTGTCACTACGCAGAGCTATAAGAGATTTTTTTTCTTGTGACGACTGTCAAGATCTACTCTCTTAGCAGCTTTCAAACCTACAACACAGTATCACGCCTATCGCCATGCTGCAATTGCACCCCCAGGACCGTTTCCTTTGCCTGAAAATTGTACCTGTAATTAGTTATTATAAGTAATGGTAGTTTTTGAAAACAAGTTTCTGTGTACCGGTTCTCTTAAGGAAAAACGTGAGTTGGCTCCAAAGATCTTTAAAAAGCTTTAGGTTTATAAGGCTCTACCTTAGAGAGCTTCTCGGAAACAACTGCTTAAAGTAGAAGCTTACCATTCCTCCACTTCTTTTCCTTGCGGAGTTGAAGGCAGAGAGGAGCTGCAGTGTTTGGAGAATTCTTCTTCATCAGCATATATAGCAGTGCTGTGTAAAGGAGGATCTACAAAAGATGCGGTTTTTAAAGGACAACTCTCAAAGTCTGGCAGCTTGCGGAGTGTTGACATGTGTTCTCTACACCGCGATCTCCGTTTTAATGGCTACCAATTACACAGGCTACTTCCTCCCCAAACGCTCTTGCGCTCGCACCTCAACAATGAGCAATTTAAACCCTTCCACTCGTAAATACACGGATATTTATCAGTTATAGCCTGTATCACTGTATTTGCATGTGCTATGGACATAATTTTTAAGGATCTAAAAGAAAACTAAACAGGGGCGCCTGGGTGGCTTAGTCGGTTAAGCGTCCGACTTTCGCTTAGGTCATGATCTCGCGGTTCGTGGGTTCGAGCCCCGCGTCGGGCTCTGTGCTGACTGCCAGCTCAGAGCCTGGAGCCTGTTTCAGTCTGTGACTCCCTCTCTCTCTGACCCTACCCTGCTCATGCTGTCTCTCTCTCTCTCCTAGAAATAAATAAAAACATTAAAAAAAAAAAAAGAAAACTAAACAAGCAGCCTGACAGTGTCTGTCCTCACCTGACAGAGCATCACGGCCCTAGCGGGGAGGCCACCACGTTAATGATCACCTCCAGGCCTGGAGTGCTTGGCCCACGGGGACGCTTGAACCTCACAGAGCACCGAGCTGGGAGGAGGGGGCCCTCTCGGGAAGGATTCCAGTCCTTTCCTCCTTCTCTTTCCCTGCGCTGTCTGAGCCCTTCAGGCGCACGAGGAGCTAACTTCAGCGAGCAAGAAGATGAAAGGGAGGGAGAGCAATGGCCTTGATGGAAAGGCACAGAAGACGACTTGGGGGAAGGGAACACTCCTACCTGCTCAGGGAAAAAGAGAGACCTCAGAACAGGGGCTGCCCACGGGGCTAGGCTGCTGGCAGGCAGGGAGAGCGTGCGCGGGGGAGGGAGGGGGCCAGGAGTGGGAGAGTGGAATTGCTTTTGGGGGCGTGCCCAGTAAGAGCCAAGTTATCATTTCTCAGCGTATTCAAATTTCAGCGCAGCAGCAGCAGCATAAGCACGGTAGTGTGCATTTATTTATTTTTTAAAAATGTTGTATTTATTTCTGAGGGGGAGGGTCAGAGAGAGAGGGAGATATAGAATCTGAAGCAGGCTCCAGGCTCTGAGCTAGCCATCAGCACAGTAAGAAAAAAAGTGGGGGGCGTGTGTGTAGCCAAGAGAAATGCAAGCATGAGTCTGTACAAAACCTGGTCTATGAACGTTCAGAGCAAGGTAATCCCTATTGGCCAAAAAGTGGAAACGACCCAAATGTACATCAACTGATGAATGGATAACAAAAGGAGGTACATTCGCACAATGGATTATGGGGCTACAACATTTTTTGGAATGACATACGACACTGGCTACAACACACAGGGGCTGTGAAAATACTCTAAATGGAAGAAGCCAGTCACAGATGAACACGATGTAGGACTCCACTTACATGAAGAGGCACACCCATGGGGACGGGAAGTAGGTGTATGGAGGGCGGGGGCTGGGGGGGGAGGGGAAGGCCGGGGTGGAGGGGAGTGAATGCCAATAGGTACAGAGTTTCTTGTGTAGGATGGGCTGCCTAGGGTGTTCCAGAATAGACAGTGGTAAAGGCTGTGCAATTCTGGGACGACACTAAACCACAACTGAATTGTACACTTGAAAAGGAGGAATTTTTTGATAAGTAAATTACATCTCAATTTAAAAAATTACGTGGTTTCTTTTGGATTCAGATCTTCTATATTTTAATTTCCTTTAAATAAGTAATTGGAACATTTTATTATTTGAGAGAGGGAGGGAGAGAGCACGAGTGGAGAAGAGTGGCAGAGGGGGGTACAGAGAGAAAGAATCTATGCAGGCTCTATGCTCAGCGTGCAGTCCAACACGGGGCTCGATCCCACGACCCTGGGATCATGACCTGAACTAAAATCAAGAGTCGGACGCTCATTCAACTGAGCCACCCAGGCACCTCAGTAATTAAAACATTTTAATCAGGTCATAACAAAAGATGTAGTCTGGTAATGATTACTTTTTACCTTATAAAATATACAATATGTTTTTATTAAAAACTTAGACTAGAAAATATTAGATACCAAATTAAATATATGTGAGAAGGTGTAGGTTTTCGAAATTCCCAAACTTATTCCAGCAAAAATGTCTGATCACTGCTGGTCTAAATGTGGGGGCACTTGGCACATTCTGCTCATTTAAAAAAACAATTTTTTTATGTTCATTTATTTTTGTGAGAGACACAGAGAGAGCACAAGTTGGGGAGGGGCACAGAGAGAGGGAGACACAGAATCCGAAGCAGGCTCCAAGCTCTGAGCTGTCAGCACAGACCCCGATGCATATTTTTGTTAGTAACTAGCCTAAGGTTTTAAGGGTAAACTACATTAAAGTTTTTAAGATAAAGATTCGAAATACTAACCAAAGATTTCATAAGGTTCTTCATCTTTCTCGTGTTCACCCAGCCTGTCGATGCTAGAGATACCAGAATTATCAGGAAAATCAAATACATCAGTAGGCTTCTGCTTTGGGTCAGCTTTCTAAAAGTGAATAAGGTCAAAGTCATTGAATTGGTTGTAACAAACAGGAACATTACAAAGTTGATCTATTTAGCAAGGATAATCCCGCTATCACGGCTGCCTAAAGAGTGATCCTTAACACTTTTTGAGAGGGGTGTTGGGGGAAACAGACCCCTTTGACAAACTAAGGCAGGGCTCACTAAATTCTATAAAGGAGACTCAACAGAGTAGGTTTTGCATTGTTGCAACTTCTCAACTCAGCCATTATAGTCTGAAAGCAGACAGTGACCTTGCAGAAACAGACACTGCTGTGTTGCAATAAAGCTTTATGAATAATGAAATTTGAATTTCATATCATTTTTGCATATCATGAGATAGTCTTCTTTGGATTTTATTCCAACCATTTACAAAGGTAAAAATCTTTCTTAGCTCACAGGATTGGACACAAACAGGGAGCAGGCCAGATCTAGCCCATGGGCCATAGTTTGCTGCCTCCTGATCTGGGAAATCTATGGGCCCTCTCCCCCATGCACCTGAAAGTTCTTAAGAATATACATGGGTCAAAACTCCCAAAGACGAGACAAGGGTTTATGGTTCAAGATACTAACAAGTCTCATGATGTTCGCTACCTCAAATCTTCATGAAATACCAAAACATCCAGAAAATGAGAAAAAAAAAATCTATCATAGCTCTGGGAAATGGGGAAGGGTGCCATTAACAGATAAGAAAACACGGGGGAAATTCTAGAAGATATTAAGGAGATGGAGTAAAATGGGCCAAAAAAAACTTCCCGACTTAGGGGCCCTCACTATCCAATCCGGCATGAAGTACATGGGGGTGGGACCCCAGAGAAGGGGAGCTGTCAGGCCCTCCCAGTCTCCCGAATGCAAATTGGCCTCCAGCTGCCTTCCAAGGAAAGAAATCAGGAACCCTAAGCAATCCATCTCGGGCACTCTAGATTTCCAGCTAGGGTAGGCTGGGCCGAAGAACTTGGAGAATTCCGTGCCAGGTACACAAAACGCTAGCCAAATGGCTACGTGAAAAAAACAAAATATAGAAAGTTGTACAAATTTTTACAGGATGTCAATTATCCAAATGAAAACCAACGGAGGCCCTGAAAACAAGATTCCAGATGTTAACAGTGGTCATTTGTTCTAATATACTGAAAAAGGTGGCAGATAAAGAAATATGCTTTTCACTACAACGAACACTGAGCTCACCAAGGGAAGTCTACGAGACTCGAAGCTTCCCACAAAACGTTCGTTATTTCAGTGTCAATTATGAGATAACTACATTAAAATAAGAAGAGAACTTACATCTTTTGTGGAATGTGTTTTTCCCATAGAGTTCTTTGAAGATCTCACACTATTAAACAGCAAAAACACACAAAAAGGAAATAATTAATGTAACCGAGCATTCCCCCCCCCCCCCCCCCCCCCTACCTCATATCTGTTAGTTGCACAAGGAGTGAGCACCCAGGGAGGCTCAGGTGACGGAAAAAGCCTTTTGGAAAACAGAACCTGTATCTCACACACACACATNCCCCCCCCCCCCCCCCCCCAGATTATATCTGTTAGTTGCACAAGGAGTGAGCACCCAGGGAGGCTCAGGTGACGGAAAAAGCCTTTTGGAAAACAGAACCTGTATCTCACACACACACATAGATATTTTTTTACAGGTCCAGTCATATCGCCAGCGTACCAAACAGCACACCTCTCTCCCTCAGGGACACGGAAACTCTTAATCCTGCTATTCTGCGTGTCCCTGAGGCCAGGCCGATGGCAAGGACTGACAATTTCTGCCGAACAGAGCGCAGGGAGGTACGCGGACATTCAGTAAGCGCCTGTGCCCGGCTCTCGCACGTGCATTTTCGCACCTCGCTCCATGAGCCCCACGCTGCAGATGTGTATTTGCCCAAAGCAGCACACGGCCAAGGAGGAGACGCCTGCGTCAAAATTTACAGCAGTTCCAGCCCAGCGCTCCCGCCTTCCCACGGCTCGCGCCCCGCCCCTGGGCAGGAAGATAAAAGGATAAAGCCGTAAATCTTTGCAGACGTAACAGTGACTGAAACACAACCTGGAAATAGGAGTCGGGGGAAGCAGTATCGCCAGTGACTGTGCACCGCGTGTCCTCCGAGCACCAGGCACCGTAGGACAGCGGGGGGGGTGTGGGGGTGTGGGGGGGGGTGGGGCGTGGGTAGGACACCACCCTCACCCTGACTCTGCGACAGGCTCTACAGCCACCGTTCGGGGACGGCACAGATTGCTGTGTCTGAACCACTATTCCTTTGAGTAATGTTTTATTTGCTATAACTTCAAACCTACAGAAACATTACAAGAACATTCTGTATATTCTCTACCCAGGTTCACCATTCACGTGTTGTCTCATACGCCGCGTGTGTAAGCTAGAGACACGTGCACCTTCAGCCCTCCAGAATTCAGCGTCTTTCCGGAGAGAGCATTACCGTGCTGAGCCACGGTGCAATTTCCAAATTAAGAAAGTTAACGCTGATAGGATCCTATAATCTACAGTCCATATCCAAATTCCACCCGTTTCCCCATAACTTCCAATTTCCCCCCATATTTTCAAAAAGGAAATACAAAAGAATATAAATTAGAAGATTGCACTGAACATTGTATTTTCATAAACCTTTTTGTTGTTGTTCTAGAGGTGTGTAGCGCACCTGTGTGTATTAATTGTGACGTAAAACATTACTGTGAATCACAGTCAACAAAAATGCTGAACTCTTCAGAGCAGCGGTTCTCAAGCTTAAGACATCAGAAGCACCTGGAAGGCTTCCACCAGCCTGCTCGGCCCCACCCCCAGAGACTCGGATGCCCTCAACCTGGGATGGGGATCGGAGATGCTGAGTTTCTATCAAATACAATTTCTAAAAACAGTTTAAGGACCACTGCTTTGATTCTCCTCTCCAAAGAAGGTGGTAGACCAGGCATTCATTTCATAGCATTTATGATTCTAGGGTTCAGAAAAAAGAAGTGAAGTGACTTATCAAAGGTCACTCAGCCAAGTAACAGATTGAAGAACTTCTCCTCCACTGGCTCTTGCCTCCTCTGTGCTTAAAAAAAAAAGGTCAAGTTTCCTCCTTACCTTAGGGTAGGAGCAAGGTGAGGTTTCCAAAGATGGAAACCCTGTGATGCCATATGTAAGATTTTTGGTAGAGGTGCCCCAGTGCGTTTTGGGGAGAGGGAGGAACAGATTTCATGAGTCTCAAAGGCAACAATGTTGTATGTACGCAAACACACACACACACACACACACACGAGTCTGGTTCTCCCCCACCAAAGAGACGGGTCTAGTCTCAGTTCATTCCACCTCCCTGCTCTGTCCTGCTCCAGGCTTTCTCCTAAACTCTGCTTGGCTTGCCTTCCATTGTCACCCTGCAGCATCCACAAACGTCACCTTCTCCAGGCAGTCTTCCCACCGCCCAGGAAGAACTCCAGAATGTACACTGACGTTGTGTCCCCACCACAGCAAGCCGAGACCCCTTTGGCTAGGACCACACCAGGCCTTTGGATGCGCTCTAGACACCAAGACACCGGCAGCGGGACAGCTGTCAATGAATCCATCAAAAATAACATTCTGGAGAGCAGTTTCGCAGCCTGTATTTAAATGCGTGCCGTTTTTTGATTAAAACAAAACTGCTTCACCATCCTGGAGTGCCCCTTTTTAAGAGCAACAAGAGGCAGCTGGGTCCCCCAGCTGGAGACTTAGTTCTGCTTTAAGGTCTGTGTTACAAAAACAGCAGGGTCTTGAAAATAAGAATACTGACGGCCAGCCAGGGTGCAAACTTTCCAGAACGTAACGTCTGGTAAGCAGTAGGCACTCAATGAGTGACTTGTTGGATTATTCTGTTTCAAAATACTTCAAGCCTACTTTAGCCTACACTCGCCCACCCAAAGCTAACATTAACTCACGTTCCCTTCCAACCGCCAGGAGGTTTTCAGCTCTAACTGCTTTAAGTCTCACGCAAACCGCTAGTAGTCGCGACTCCTCCTCCCATTTTATAGGTGGAAACCGAGCCCCCGAGCGAGTTTCACAGGAGCAGAGCCAGGGAGCCTCGCTCCGCGGCACAAACGCGGCAGGAAGAGAAAGAGACAAAGTCGGTGCCCGGGCTGCGTCCCACGGCCCTGGGTACTTACCCGCCGCGCCCTAAACCCCGCACCCGCCGCGACGGAGCCATCCGCCTTTACTGCTCGGCGAGTAGGCGGAGCCAGAAAAAAATCCCGCCAAACCGCGCGCCGCTCCGAGCAGCCAATCAGGGCCGAGCCTGCGCGCACGCCCCCCACGCTCCGCCCCGGACCTTTTCCTCCCTCGGGTCCTCCCCGTCCTGAGGCGCATGAGAAAACCTGACTAGGATTATGGGAAAGCGGATCTGGAGTCAGCGTCTTACGACCAATTGCTGATGGTCCCTGAGCCGTCAGCAACTTGCCGGGCTTTTCCTCCCACCCGCGCCCGCGCCCGTTTCCCAAAGCTCCGCAGTTCCGGGCCGTTTGGGCCCGCCCAGGGGGCGGAGCCGGAGCTGAACGGAGGTAATGTGGCAAGCCTGTGGGTACCCGATCCAAACCCGGGTAGGAGTACCTGACGCCTAGGCTCCTGGGCAGTTAGAGCGATGCATTGCCAACAAGGCAGGATTTGACTCTGATGCTGCCCTTTAACCAGCTGTGTGAGCTTGGCCCGTGATTTTTACCTCTGTTCTAGTTCCCTCATTGTAAATGGGAAGGGCCCCTTCTGGATTCTTTTCTTTCTGTTTAAAAATTTAAACAGGGGTGCCTGAGTGGCTCAGTGGGTTAAAAGTCCGACTTCGGCTCAGGTCATGATCTCGCAGTTGGTGGGTTCGAGCCCGGCGTCGGGCCCTGTGCTGACAGCTCGGAGTCTGGAGCCTGCTTTGGATTCCGTGTCTCTCTCTCTGCCTTTCTCCCAGCTCGCACTCTGTCTCTCTCAGAAATAAATAAACATTAATAAAATAAAATAAAAATGTATTATCCTGCAAAAGACTGTTGGCCCTTTACCACACCGTAAATAAAAATGGACTTAAAATGGATCGAAGACCTAAACTTAAAAACTATACACCTCTTAGAAGAAAACAGAGCAAAAATACTTAATGACATTGAATTGGCAATGATCTCGTGGATATGATGCCAAAAGCACAGTTTGGGATCACGAAAAAGTTCTGGAGATGGATACTAGTGGATGGATGCCTAACAACATGTACTTAAGGGCATGCCGCTAAAGCATACAGTTAAAAATGGTTAGAAAGCTAAAGTTGATGTTATGTAGATTTTATCACAATAAAAAGTTAGAATATAGTTCATGCATACAAAAGAATACAACATATATAACGTAATGATAAAAAGGAGCACCCATGTACTCACCACTGGATTAGAAAATAAATCATCATTCCACCAGCCTTGATAAATCCCTACATAATAATTACTGTTTATTTCTAAATTTTATATAAATGATGTTAGGTATGTCCTCTGCAAGTGCTCTTAATCAAAGCTATGATTTTTAGATTTAGCCACATCGATGCATGTAGCCATAATTCATTCATTTTCATTGTCTTTGGAGGGCTTTAAATATTCCACATTTAATTTATTCATCCCCCTGTGTATGCTTGCTTCAATCTTTTTGCTCTTATCAACAATGCAGTGCCCAACATTCTTGTAAATGTCTCATATGACATATACCTATACCTGCGAGTTTCTCTAGGGATAGACCTGGTAGAAATATTATTGCCTCAGAGGATAAAGACATTTTCTGCTTTATGTGATAAGCCCAATTTTTACACCTCGTTTCTTTCATAGACTACAATTTACATCCCCCTTTTATATCTGCAACATAGAAAAGTACCCTTGGCTCCATATACATGTCAACACTTAGAATTTTTAAGACTTTTGCATTTTTACCTAACTAGTGAGTTAAAATGGCATCCTATTATGTTTTTGATTTGCATTTCCCTCAAGACCATCATCTTTTCATTGTTCATAGGCCCTTCCTGATTCTTCTTCGCTGAAATCACCTCACCCAGGAATCATCTGGGCAATTGCCATAGGGGAATCAATCACCTTCCAGGAATTGAAGGTATCACCCTGCTGACGGGTAGAAATAGGGTTCCTGGCACCACTGAAACTTGTCACCCTTACGAGACTGGACAGGTAGCTCCATTTTCTGGAAAAAGGGCTATAGGTCTTATGCTTGTGGATCTGAAAAGAGAAACTGCCCAACTGTGAAGACGGGAAGATGTTCAGCACTGCAGATGAAATAAAAACTCAACCCCAGTAGGTGTAAAAACTGAAAGGAATGTATGAGCTTGTGTCACTGAAAAGCCCAGATGTAGGATGGCTTTGACAGCCATGACAGTTTTACCTAGAGGTTTGAGAAGCCATCAGGGCTCTGAATCCATTTTCTTTCTCTTCTTGTACATCATCTTGTTCGCCAGGCCGTGTACTATCAGCAGCAGCACTGGCGGCAGCACTTGGGTTTACTGAGCATTTATTCTGATCCAGGCACTGTGATAAGTAGTAAACCATTTAAACCTTTCCATAACCCTGTGTAGCTAGCACTACAATCCCACTTTGCATATGAGGGAACTAAGGAACCGTCCCACAGGTGCCAAGAGGTGGTGCTTGCATTAAATCTTAGGATCCGAGCCCAGAGCTGGTACCTAGCAGCTGTTCCAAATCTCACAGCAGAACAGCACCATTTAAACACAGGTAGGAGCTTTGTCCCAGTATCCCCAGAAAAAGGCTTAAGCTTTAATGGGGCTTTGATGACATGTGTTAGATTCTCCAGGGAAACAGAACCAACAGGAGGTACACACGCACACACACACGCGCGCGCGCACACACGCACGCACACACAGAGCCATGGTATGTGTGTATGTATATTTATAAATATAAAAGAAACCTCTCTCTCTAATGTATACATATTTAAAAAATGAAGTACCCCACTGTTAATACAGGAAGAGGTTCAGCGCTCTAGATGAATATTTATATACATCTACATGAGAGAGAAATTTATTTTCAGGAATTATCTCACGCACTTAATTGTGGAGTCTGACAAGTCTGAAATGGAGAGGGCAGGCCAGCAGCCCTGTAAATTCAGGTAAGAGTTGATGTTGCAGCCTTGAGTCTGAATTCTCCAGGACAGCACGCTGGAAACTCAGGCAGAATTTTTAGGCTGCAGTCTTGAGGCAGAACTTTTTCATCTCGGGGAAGTCCCCGTCTTTGCTCTTTAGGCCTTCAACTGATTGGGTGAGGCCCACCCGCGTTATGGAGAATAATCTGCTTTACTCAAAGTCTACTAATTTAAATATTAATCACATCTAAAAAAACACACCCTTTCCAGCAACATCTAGACTTGTGTTTGACCAAACAACTGGGGACTATGACCTTGACCCATGACGTTAACAAACACAACCTCTGAACCAGTTCGTGTGGCCAAAAAACTGGAGCACGCTCACAACCTTCCTGAAACCTCATGGATTCCTATTGGAATTGGGGCAGTGGAGAGGGGTTGGCAATTGGGAAAGCAGGAAATGGATGCTGTGGAGACAGGCAATTCGATTCCTCTGCAGAAATTTGCCCAAGGTTGGTTGCAGAGCTGGCCGGTCATAGGGAAGCAGGATTTCAACCTAGGCGTTCTAATACCAAACTCACATTTGTTCCACTCCCTCACGCTGCCTTCCCAGTGAAACTGTTAGCTCAGAGCAGTGATTCTCAAGTTGGGTGAGTAGAGGGGAGAGGAAAGGGGGCAGACCGCAGGGTCTCTGGGGTGGGCGTGGTATGAAAAAGCAGGTACTATGATACCGTGGACAAGACTCTCAGTTGCTCTGGTCAGAGGTTGGGTGGGAGCCCTGCCTAAGAATTTGGTGTCAAATGGCAATTTCAAAGCCTCTGTGGTGATTCGTCCTGCTGGGGTGGAGACCGGAACCCCTTCTTGAGCATCTGAACGTAGAGAGCCAGGTGTGGAGCCTAGTCTGGGAGGAAGCAAGTGAACACTAAGGCATAAGACAAGTATTAGAAACCTGGGGGCTGGAGACTGGCGGCTCAAGAGGGGAGAAGGAGCAGTCAAGGGAAAAAGAAAACCCCAGCAGATCAGAGAGGTCGCAGCCAAAGGAAGATCTGGTCACTGGGAAACTCTCTATGAAGACAATGGCAGATTACTTTTTAAGGAAGCCATTGACAATACACTAAAACCTTGGTTAGTGAGCATCATTCATTCTGGAAACATGCTTGTAATCCAAAGCACTTGAATATCAAAGCGAATTTCCCATAAGAAATAACGGAAGCCCAATGATTCGTTACACAACCCCAAAATATTCATATAAAATTATTACAATACTGTAATATAATACAAAATAATAAAGGAAATACAAAATATAAAGAGAAATAAACAAATGAACTTGCACTTCCCTTTGAAAACCTTTGTGGCTGGTGTGAGGGAGATAAGAGAGAGGCGGGTTATTGTGTAGGACGACGTTCACTATCACTAACGGATGTTGACTGCAGTTCGGTATTAATCCACTCTTGTCATAGACCGTATTTCATGTAACGGGCAGTAAGGCAGCAGAGGAAAGGGTCTATATCTGCAGGCAGCCTGATCTAGAATGAAGCAAAGCATTCCTAGCTGGCTCTTGGGTGGAAAAGCAAAGGACTGTCCATAGGTGCTGGGAAGTGATGACAAATACACTAGTGCCAGTTGTGGGCACCTTCCAACGTTCTGAAATATCACCGATTTCTGCCAAACACCGCGCCTGAGACCGAGCATCCAAGCATGGGAGACAGTCACCCACAGTCCCCAGTGAGGGAGAGAGAGAGAGAGAGAGGGAGGGAGGAACCATTGGCTCACTTGTGATCATGTTACGTTCAGCATCACGTTCTACTCGTATTATAAGACATTGTTCATTTATCAAGTTAAAATTTGTGAGAAATGTGAGAAATGTTTGCTCCCCTTGCAGAACACTCACAGAGCAAGTTACTAGCAATCCAAGGGTCTTACTGTATTTTCTATGTTCAGATCCTTGCGTTGCGTGTGCTCTTTCCATGGCTGTTAACCTTTTGTGAATGTTCGCTAAACTCAACAACCTTGCCTTGGTGCACCTAGGGAGGTTGTGAAGAATTCGGGACAGCGGCCAGGACGGAGTGCAGCATGGGTGTGAGCGGAGGGTGGGAGGTCCAGAGCACTGGAGGTAACCTGGGCAACATGAGCAACCAGAGGGTGCTCAGGGGCAGCAGAGGACAGGTGACTGCTCAAATTCTGGAGGACATCATGGGGGGGGGGGTGTTATGTAACATACTTTCACATTTGGACAATGAAAAACACCCATCACTATTGGGACACAGAATGGCTTGGTCGGTTGAATATTCGACTCTTGGCTTCAGCTCGGGTCATGATCTCTGATGCTCTGGATGGTGCTCTGAAGACAACAATTGACAGAGTCTTGGGGTGGGAACCACAGGCATGTTCTAAGTGGGGGCACAGACACCCCCCTGTGGAAATGTATCTTCCCTGTGACATGGGTTGATGTCTCTATTAACTTCATGTTTTGCAATTAGTTTGATGTTTGTTTGTTTATCAATGTTTATTTATTTTTGAGAGCCAGAGCCAGAGCGCAAGCAGGGAGGGGCAGAGGGAGAGGGAGACACAGAATCTGCAGCAGGCTCCAGGCTGTGAGCTGTCAGCACAGAGCCTGATGCGGGGCTTGAACTGAGCCACCCAGGTGCCCCTATTAGCTTGATTTTTAAATAAGAATATTAGTATTTACCTTACAGGTTTACCATTAAGATAACAGGTAAAGAATATGGAGCGTATATATATATATATATATACACACACACACACACATACACACACATAAATATACGTATACATATACATATACATATACATATACATATACATATACATATACATATACATATACATATACATATACATATACATACGTACACACATGCTTATCATTTCTTACTGGGTCTGCTTTTTTTCAAGCGAGCTCTTCTGTTGGAATTTCCTGTTCAGAACCATGACCACCAGAGGGCAGATGAAGACCAGGACTGGAGGTTTGCAGAAAATGGAGACCCGAGTTCACATTTTCGGATGTCAGAAATACTGGTTCAAAGTCTGTTCAAGACTAGTTAAGACTAATCTCTTAACTACCTGTTGCCCAACTCATTTTTCCTTGTCATATGCATTATCCTTTCATATACACCAGACTCATGCCTCTAAGCTTCCCTGAAGGCAATGGGTATGACATTCTAGTGTGGAAAGGAAAATAAAGAAAATAATTTCTTTCTCAAATTTCCCTTCTGTGTGTGTTTTTTTTTAAATGTTTTATTTATTTCTAGGAGAAAGAGAGAGAGAGAGAGAGACAGCGTGAGCAGGGGAGGGTCAGAGAGAAAGGGAGTCACAGACTGAAACAGGCTCCAGGCTCTGAGCTGGCAGTCAGCACAGAGCCCGACGCGGGGCCCAAACCCACGAACCGCGAGATCATGACCCAAGCGAAAGTCGGACGCTCAACCGACTAAGCCACCCAGGCGCCCCTCCCTTCTGTGTTTTTTAACTTCCTGCAGCGTCTACTAATTACTGGGTGCACGGGGTAACCCACTGAACTTGGCAGTTCTCTTTGGGAAGAAACTAAAGGCATTATCTGTTTCAAACAGACCAACTGCTCACCATCTGTAACGATGACAGTGCGAAACTCACTGAAAACGTCCAGGGGGGGCAAGGCCAGGGCATGGAATGGGGAGAATTCGGCTTGAACATTCCCTTTATGGAAAAGAGGAAATAAAATTCAGAAAGGAAGTGTTATTCGGTATATTTTTTAGGTGGAGGGCGAAAAGATTTTTCCATTGCCGCGAACTGCAGTGACGTTCGATCGCTCCGGGTGTCACAAGCTCTCCCCTGGCTCTGACACCCGACTACTAAACTTATCTGCTGTGCCACCAATGTCCTACTTTTTCCAGACCTAACTGGCACTGCCCGTAGCCAAGCTGAGATCACATGGCTAATAGGTATGACCGCTGCATCATGACCTGCAATGTCACATGTTTCAGATTCCATTCCAGCTCCCTGCAGGGCTGGGTCTGGCGCAGGGTCTGGCGGACCCGTTCCAGCAAAGTCCAGGATTTCTCTGGCCGAGGAGAGTTGATTCCAAACCGCATAGGATTTCGTTTTGTGACTCAAACTTGTGAGAGGGACACAGGAGCACATATGTGAGAAAGAGAAAAGAAAAGAACACCCCAGAAGAAGAGATTTTCGTGAGAAAAGAAGAGAAATACAATCTCTACAGTAGAAACTTGTCTCTACGATTCGCTCTCAGCTGTGGTTAAAAAAAAAAAAAGTTTCTGAAAACAGTTCTCATCCTTTTAACGTCCTTGCTCACTCTGACGTGACTTTGGGGTGGCCTGAGGACACACAGTTGTGTGGCTGACCTTGTGCACAGAGTTCAGGACGACTGGAGTCCTTACCTCAGGGACCCTTCACTGCTCAGCTGAGAACGGAATAGAGCCAGAGTTAACAGCCAGACGACCTCAGGTCAGACATGCTTCCCTCGAAAACCCCAGGTGACACAAAAGCCTTCTTTCTGGAAACTTCTGTAGGAGTAAAGAGCTACCCCCACCCTCTCTGCCTGCCACCCTGTGTCTCACAGGCCAGCTTACTCACCTCTTTAACCTTGTCACTTAGCATAAAGAAAATCACTACCATGCACCCTACCCCTCCACCTCACACCACCACCAGGCTGCCAACATACCAGACTCTCTATTTCCTCGGCTTGGAAAATGTGAGAAGGCTTCCTAGAGGAAGTGGGATCTATGACCTAACTGGAATAAAGGAACAGGAGCCAACTAGGCCAGGGTAAGAGAGTGCTCTAGGGGGAGAGAGCATGTGCAAAGGCCCAGTGGTGAGCGAGCGTGTGATGCATTCTGGAAGCTAGCACAAGTTCAGTGTGGCTGGAACAGAGCTGAGGAGGCTAGGGACACAAGCAGGGGTCCTCCAGATTCCTTGCTCCTCAAAATGTCGTGCACAGACCAGCAGCATTGGCACCCCCTCCCAGGGAGCCTATTCATAAGGCACAATTTTAGGCCCAATTCCCAATGTATTGAATCTGCATCTGCATTTTAAGATCCCCAGGGGATGTGATACACAGCAAAGTCGGAGAAGGCCTCCTCTACGTATATTAAGCAGTTCGGACTTCGGAGCAACAGGAACCTTCTACGTGATTAAACAGGGCAACCACATGATAAAACTTGTGATTTAGAAAAATCATCCATGGGGCGCCTGGGTGGCTTAGTCGGTTAAGCTTCTGACTTTCGCTTAGGTCCTGATCTCGCGGTTCGTGGGTTCGAGCCCCGCGTCGGGCTCTGTGCTGACTGCCAGCTTGGAGCCTGGAGCCTGTTTTGGATTCTGTGTCTCCCTCTCTCTCTGACCCTCCCCTGTTCACGCAGTTTCTCTCTCTCTCAGAAATAAGTTAAAGAAAACATTAAAAGAATTAAAAAAAGAAAAGAAAAACCATCCTTGCTGCAAAGTGGAGGAAAAGAGGGTGAGTCAGTAGAGAGCAACACAGAGACAAGGAGACCAGTGAAGAGGCCGGTGCAGTGATCCCAGGGGGACAGGACGGCCACCGCGGGCCGCAGGGGTGGGGAGCGGACACATCTGACGGATGACAGGAGAAGCCTCCGCAAGACAGTGGTGGCCGGGCTGCCTGGGGCCGGGCGGCCATGGAATGCCTCCGGGGGGCAGGGCGCACTGGCCCGGCGGGGGTGGGCAGGGGTGCTGGGGAGCTGGCGGGGCACAGAAGGGTGTGGAGGGCGGTACCTGTGGGCGTGGGAAAGCACAGCGCCCTTAGGGGAGAGCCCCTGTGTGCCCACGGGGCCGCATGCAGAATGTGAGCAAACCGGTTTCACACGTGCCCCACACCGCGCATGGGGCCTCGGTGCCCCTCCCGGTGCCCCTGTGGCTGCTGCTCTCAGGACCCCCCCTCCCATGTTGGCTGTTAGCGAGCCCCATGCAAGGCAGGAAGCCTGCCCGAGCTCCTGGCTGGGGGGGGGGGGGGCTGGAATCCAGCTGCTTTAGTGCTCAGCAAGGACAAGTTCTCCTAGGGAGCTCCGACCCCCCTCCACCCATGAACAATCTCAACGAAAGTGAGTGGTGAAGAACTTATATTTAAAATATATTTGCGAAGAAAAAAAAAAAACCCAAACCCGCTTCCGGCCAAGAACAGAACATCTCGGTACCTTAAGAACAGAGCGGAGAAGCAGAACTCCGCCAGCAAGGCTTCTGCCATTCCAGCAAGCCACCAGTGCGAAGGCAACAGTCAAGACAAAGGGAAAATGTGGTTGGTTGGTTTCTTTTAATGCCAAATAAATGGATGACACATAAGGTGGGTCGACTTCCCAGTGACTCGTGCTGGGTGAAGGAGTGAGCTCAGATTTGGGCTCTCCCCCAGGACCCCTGGAGAAAGGGCAGGGGCGGGGGCGGGGCCGCCCTCGGGGACACATCTGCAGACGCACTAACCTAAGGGCTGGGGAGGCTGCACCTGCGCAGCTCTGGGCACCGAGGCGGTTCGTGGAGGAACGGCCACTTCCCACGATCAGGGCAGAGGGGGCTGGAGGTGGAGGGATGGGAGGGACGCTCAGTCAACAGCCCCCCGGCCTTCTCCCTCTGCCCACCGGCCCTGCCTGGCAATGGGGACAGACCAACCGACTTCTCTTCTGCTTCTGTTGCCACCATCGCTGGAAATATGGATGAAAATTCCAGCGTCGATGGCATTTGCCCGCCTCCACCTGGTGACACGACGTAAGCCGCAACCAGGTGCATTTACTATGGAGAGATTAGCTGCACCTGAGGACTGTGATGAGACGTCCCACACAGTGATGGGTGTCACGTCACAGAGGGGGAGGGGCAGCAAAAAAAGGTGACCCAGGCAGAGAGGTCCTGCAGTCGGAAAATTCAGGACTAGTTAGCTGGTCTCCCCGACTTCCCGGGAGCTCCTGCCCCCCGCCCCCCAGCAGGCTCTGCCCTTTCTGCTCTGCTGGGACACATATGTCTGTGGTGGCCACCACTGTGGAATCAGCGGGTGCTCCTCTGTCCTGACCCTGTTCCGCCTTTCAATAGCATATGACGTCACGGATCCCCTGCCTCCCCGAAACTTCTCTCTCGGCTTCTGGGACACCCCATTCTTGGTTTCCCACCTTCCTCCACGGCAGGTGCTTCTCAGTCCCCATTGCGGGCTCCTTAATTCCCTTTCAAATATGCAAGGCTGGTCCTGTCTTAGAACCTTCTCTGCCTCCCATCCACATTTTCGGGCTCCCCAGGTTGCCCGGCCAGGTGTCTTTCACCTTGTGTGTGCTGCTGGCTTGCCAGCGTTCGCTCCAGCCTCGCCGTCTTCCGGGCCGCACACGCCTCTCTGTCTTCACCTGCTGGTCTAGAAGCCACCTCACATAGAAACGGTCCAAATTCAACCTTCTGACTCCCTCCCCCCAGAACCGATGCGAGTCTTCCCAGCTGGGTAAGGGCAGGTACGCGTCCGCCCAGCTGCGGTCACACCCTGCACCCTCCGCACCCTCTCACCGCTTTCCTCCTCCGTCTCCGCCGCCACCAACCTGGTTGAAGCCACCATGCACTATGCTGTCCTCACACGGTCTCCAGGAGTGGGCTCGGAGAAGGGCAATTCGGGGACTGTTTCTCCTTGCCTCAGACGCCTCACTGGTTTCCTCCCGAACCCAGTTCCTCCCAGAAACCCAGATTCCTTTCTGGGCTGTGAGGCCTGATACTTTGGTGCTCCTTCATCTCCGTCTTCTTCCCCGTACTACACTTTCCCTGGCTTAGAGGGCTCCATCTACCCTTACTCACTCTCTTGCGGGTCCTGGGATATATTGCGCGCTTTCTTACCTCAGGACCTTTGCACGCACGGTTTCTGCTTTTTGAACTCCTTCCCCAAACCTTGCAAGGCTGCTTCCCCTCCTCATTCTTCAGATTGTCACCCACGGTCACCTCCTCAAAGGGACTTTCTGTGACCACAACACTTAAAACACGCCTGTGGTTCCCTCCCCAATACTCTATCCATTGTTTTCTTCAGAGCACCATCACAATCTGAATTCTTGTGTTTGCTTGTTTACTGTGTGTCCATCTCTCTCTGTTACACAAGGAGCCTCTTCAGGGCAAGGATCTTGTCTGCTGAGCTCACTGCTGTGTCCCCACAGCACAGAACTGGGCCGGGCACTTAGCTGATGGTAAACACCTAACTGTGGCCTCGCCCCCTGCCTAATAGGGGATTTCAGCAAGGACTGGATGAGGATGTGGGTAAGGAATGCACGCTGCCCCAGCAATACCCGCCCATACCAAATCCACAGCCCAAGCAGCTGTTACTGAGGGTTTCTAGAACTTCTGAGGGCTCTCATGAACCTGCTGTATGCCCATGACCCAGCTTTACACATATCGTCTTCCTAAAATAGAGTGGCTGGCTCTCTGACACTTTTAGTCCTTGGTGGGCTTGGGGTTACCAACATCACAGAGAGCAGCTCTATCTAATTTCTGAGAAGCCATAAAACCAGAACAAAAAGGTGGTGTCAGCTCTTGCGATGACAAAGAACAATCATAGGAGAGGAATTGAAACCATTTGTAGCTAAGCTTCGAGGCAGAACTTCTGTCAGGAAATTCACTAAGACAGATAAGAAGAAACGTCCATAGTGTGGGGTTGAAAGCTTGGGTCCAGAGCCAGACCGGCCAGCTTCGATCCCGCCTGGGTGTGGGACACTGATCACATTATCTGTGTGCTTCGATTTCCTTGTTGTAAATTGGGGACTATGGCAGCATTTGGTTAAAAGGGTTGTAACGTGAAGCGGGTCATCTGTGTAAAAATGCTAAGAATAGTGCCTGGCATGTGGCAACATCCGATGCATCTAAGTGATTATTATTCCAACTCATCTAAAAAGGGGGGGTTGCCTGGGTGGCTCAGTCGGTTAGGCGTCCGACTTCAGCTCAGGTCATGATCTCATGGTTCCTGGGTTCGAGCCCTGCGTTAGGCTCTGTGCTGACAGCTCAGAGCCTGGAGCCTGCTTCAGATTCTGTGGCTCCCTCTCTTTCTGACCCTCCCCTGCTCACACTGTCTCTCTCTCTCTCCCTCTCAGAAATAAAACATTAAAAAAAAAAAAAAAAGAAAAAAGTGGGAGACAAAAGTATTTACCAGATAGACTTATAAACAAACTGTTGTTCTGAGTTTAGATCTAGAATGCGGGCAGGTGACAGCTGGGGCCCGCATGGAGTGCCGGATGAGCCACTAGAGCACTGTGCGGTTTCTCACCCCCGCCCGGCCCACACCTTCTCCCCGGGGCTCTACGCGGACAGCGCTGCTCTCTGGCTGTTCTGCTGTTTTGCTTTGTTTTAGAGACAGAGCATGCACAAGGGAAAGGAATAGTGGATGGGAGGGAGGGAGAAGGAGAGAGAATCTTAAGCGGGCTCCACGCTCAGCACAGAGCCCAAGGCAAGGCTCGATCCCAAAACCCTGACTGGGATATGACCTGAGCCGAGATCAAGAGTCAGACGCTCAACCCATTGAAGCCCCTTTGGCTGTTTTTGAAAGCACCTTAACACCCAGGGCATCTGGACAGAAGAATAGGCTGCCTCATTCCAAGTCAACTGCAACTCTTCCGTTGTGGCTGGGTTTGAGAGGTATAGTTTTTTTTTTTGTTTTTTTTTTTAAATTTTATTTCTAGGAGAGATAGAGAGAGAGAGACAGCGTGAGCAGGGGAGGGTCAGAGAGAGAGGGAGTTACAGACTCTGAAACAGGCTCCAGGCTCTGGGCTGGCAGTCAGCGCAGAGCCCGACGCGGGGCTCGAACCCACGAACCGCGAGATCATGACCTAAGCGAAAGTCGGACGCTTAACCGACTAAGCCACCCAGGCGCCCCTAAGTGAAAACATGAGAGGTATAGTTTTGATTTGGCGGACCCCAAACAGGGCACCATGCAAGTTAAGAACTGGAAGACAGTGTTTAGGGATGAATATCCAGAATATCAAAAGAACTCCCAAAGCTCAATAAAACACACAAACAACCCAACTGGTAAAAAAAAAAAAAAAAAATGGGCAAAAGATGTGAAGAGCCGTTTCTCCAAAGGTCATCTACTAACGACCAATAAGCCCAGGAAAGGATGCCCCACCCTTACTAATCAGCACAGAAATGCAAAGCGAAACCATGACGAGACGCCTCTTCACACCCACTAGGGTGTGCATTATGAAGAACACAGAAATCAACCAGAGGATGTTTAGAGACAGGATGTGGAGAAACTGGAACCCGTGCACATTGCGAGTGAGCACGTCAGCACAGCGCCGGGGAAAACTGTATGGGAATGCCTCCGAAAATTAAGCACGGAACTACCCTACGGTCCCACAACTGCACTTCTAGGTATATACCCACAGGAATTGAAAGCAGGGACTAAAACGGGTATTTGTACACCCGCGTTCCCAGCAATGTTATTCTCAACAGCTAAAAGGTATGAATGACTCAAATGTCCATCAACAAATGAATAAAGAAAATGTGGTCTGTGCACACAATGGCGTATTACTCAGCCTCAGAAAGGAAGGAAATCCTGACACATGCTACAACGTGGATGAACCTTAAGGACGTTACGATCAGAGGAGAAAGCAGTCTCAAAGGGCAGATACACCATAGGATTTACCCACAGTGGAATTCATGGCGACAGCCAGTAGAACGGTGGTGGCCAGCGGCTGGGGAGAGGAGGGAACGGAAGTTAGTGTTTCATGAGTAGAGTTTCGGTTTTGCAGGATGAGAGAGTTCTGTGGACAGATGGCGCTGATGGCCGCACAACAACGTGAATGTACCTAATGCCTCTGAACTGTGTGCTTCAAAATGATTAAGCCTGGGTGGCTCAGTCAGTTAAGAGCTTGACTCGGCTCAGGTCATGATCTCATGGTTCGTGGGAAGGAGACCATGGCGGGCTATATGATGACAGTATGGAGACTGTTTAGGATTCTCTCTCTCAAAATAAGTAAAACATTTAATTAAAAAAAAATAACTGAGGGCGCCTGGGTGGCTCAGTCGGTTAAGCATATGACTTTGGCT
The DNA here is from genome assembly GCF_003009895.1 of Hyaena hyaena. NCBI lineage: Eukaryota > Metazoa > Chordata > Mammalia > Carnivora > Hyaenidae > Hyaena > Hyaena hyaena. Next base: position 482,158 of record NW_024081100.1, on the reverse strand, counting down.
CAGGTCATGATCTCTCGGTCCATGGATTGAAGCCCCACATCAGGCTCTGTGCTGACAGCTCAGAGCCTGGAGTCTGTTTTGGATTCTGTCTCCCTCTCTCTCCGTCCCTCCCCCACTAGTGCTCTGGCTCTCTCTCTCTCTCTTAAAAATTAACATTAAAAAAGTTTTTTTAATGATTAAGATGATACGTTTATGTGTAGGCTACCATTCTTTTATAAAAGGCTAAAACCCGACTTGTACATCAACCTCATTACAAGAGAAGTTTTGTTCAAAATTCCAAGTATTTGTTCATATTTAAATAGGAATCCCTTATGTAAATGAGATTTATTTCATCAACTCCCACTGGTGTACGAGCCGTGCTGGGTGCAAAGGGAGGGAAAATCAGGTCATGCCCTTGTGTGAAGAAACTCAGATTTCAACTCAGGGGAAGAAGAAGAGAAAGGAGAGATGAGAGAAGACGACATAGGAATTTAATAACTCGAACAAAAAGCAGAATGGGTTTGGAGGCTTTCAAGAGATGCGTGCAGAGGGCTTGAGCATTAGAGGAAGAAACCAAACATCTCCACACCAAACGTGAGATTGAAGGGAGGGAGCGAGGGCAGGAGGCGGGTCTCAATGTCACAGACTCCACGAGGAGCCAGGGGCAGACAGATGAACACCTGCAGAAGAGGAAATCTGTGCATTGATAGCAGAGCGTAGAAACAGAGGAAAAGGGAAGAGAAAATGTCAGCTGCCTTAAGCGAGACACTGTCTAAAACAGTGTTTAGTAAGAGAATTACTAAAATACACTGAATCAAACCCACTGCCGAAGCCAGTGTCTCCTGAAACGCAGCTTCCCAGCAAAGAATTTGCATTTCCAAGAATGTCTGCACTGCTCACACCATGATCTTCTTCTCCGCCACGGAGCGGGAGCGCGGCTGGCAGCAGAGAACCCAGCCAGGGGCCCCGGGTCGGCCCCCTCAGCGTCAGCAAAGACGGACACCGGAGGGCGGGTGTGAGGCCCAGGGCCCTCTGCTCCTCTTGTGTGCCCATCCAAGGCCGCCCCGAATATTACCCTGCCACGAAAAGAGAGGCTTTGACTCACTTGAAATGCAGAAATATTTATTTTGGTTTCCTTCATTGTTTTTGGAAATTGTTTTGGTTTATAAAACATAGAAATAGCCAACACTTAAAGCAAACATTCAAAACCCCAAGGTGACAAATTATTGACTTGTTGTGCAATTAAGAATACACATACGAAGTTAGGCTACCAAATAGTGTTACTACACGCGTGACAGTTCTTTAGTGCCAACCCTGTTGTGCTTGTGTAATACACACGTACTCTCACAAATCCCGAACCAGCTGCTTTCAGTGTGGAAGTGACAACTTGATTCAGTCACACGTGGCAAAGACTTGCAGTAAAGTGAAATGCAGCTAATTTCCCAAATTAACTTAAGAAAAAAAATTCCCTTGAGAAGTTAATCCCAGGAGATGAATTTTCCAGATTTCTACATCCTAGAATTTTGGCTTGGCAAATACATTTCAGAAAAATCAGGTAGCATTGTAAGAGTATTTGTTTATTACTGTCCATTTCAGTAAGTACCCATGTACATCTATTCTTTTAATGTTTTGAAAGACAAGCCTTGCCTGAGAGTTTATTGGGGGGGGGGGGAAGGGAAGCCTGTTAATCACAACATAATCTTTTGAGACGAAAGCCACATTAAAAATCCGTCGGCCATCACAAACAGTGACTGGTTCAGTGAAGATGAAGTGGACAGTTACACAGGCGTCACAGTTGAGCATGGTTGATCCAGGTAATTTTATTTCCTTCTTGAAATGCTGGTCTTCACTGCAGGGTCTAAGGCAGATTTTTTAATAACCCCTGGGAAAGGACAGAGGGAGGGAACCGGGTGTGGAGAAGAGGGTCAGAGCACATTCTGCCCCGTGGAGGCCAGAGCGCGCTCCTTCGCTCACGTGAGCAGCCATTCACCTGAGGCTCCGGGTCGGTGCTGTTTGCAGCTGGGTCTGTCCCGCGCTTCACCGGAAGCTTCTGCTTCTACAGGACCACAGCGACAGCGGGCAAGCACGGTGCTCCGTACCCCGCAATCAGAGGGGTCGTCAGACAGCACGTGAGGCGGGGAAGGGAAGGAGGCAGGGATTAAAAAAGAATCTCGGGTCCACTTGTGATGTTCTCCAGCTGGGACGGCTTTTGTTAAGGGACAGGTTCTCTCCAGTGCACTGTACTCGAGAGCAGCAGACAAATGCAGAATTTGCAGCAAAATCCTAATCCCTTGGTTGGAAAAACAGGGAGATGCAGTTTTCACCCGCCTTTTTTTTTAAACCGAGGAAGTCACAAATAACTTAGCACATTTATAGTTCCCCCTTTACAATTTTAAGGCTCATTTTGGAAACTGTGTATCACCAGAAGCGTGGTCTGCAACACGAAGGGACAGTAAGGCAGTGCTCCACGCCCTCCAATATTCCTATGACAAGAACCCGAATGCACAAGTCAAACACGGACGCTCCCTTTCCTACGCGTGCTCTAGTCAAAATTACCAACGTGAAGGCCATCAGTAGGAGGCTTTGGAGGTGTGTGGTTTCTTCCTCACATTAAACTTTGATGGTAGAATAAAGTTCATCTATCTGTGACCTGAAATAGTTCCGAAGCTCTGGCCGTTTGGCCTTCATTGTTGGGGTCAGAAGGCCGTTGTCCATAGAAAACAGTTCAGGGTGGAGACTAATGCCTTTGACCTGCAAATAAATGAGGAAATTAAAGCAAAAAAACAAGGACAGATGCGACCTGAATCTAAACAGCACGCAGGCCCGAGGGGATGGAGGCCCTGGCCAGCCGCTCTGTCCACACGGGCGCAGGGGCTACGCCTAGGCCAGAATCCGGGCCTGGATCCCGACCTCCAGAAAAGCGAAGGCTTACTCCTTGGTTACAGAAACCCACCCCCCACCCTGCTGGCCGAGCCTCCATCATGCTTTCCCCGTGGGTCTCTTCAGGTCACCTGGCGCTCCACGCCTGTTCACACGGAATCCTCAAGCTAGAAACTGTCATGTAGGGTTCGTGCGTGATCAAAGTCCTACCTGTTCAAACGGTTTCAGGCCAGATTCCTTCCCGAGCCTCACCATGTCTTCTAAGATGGCTTTTTTGACATCCTAGGAAGGCAAGAAAACAACACGCTTGCTGTGTTGAAGGGCTCTGGAGGCGGGCTTGGCGCCAGGCGAAGGTCCGGAGGTAGACCACACACTTCAGAGCCTTACCTTGTTCCTGCACAGTTCCTCAAAGGAGCCTTCAAATCCTCTCTTTTTGGCCCAGGAACATAACGTCTCAACATCCGGTACCACGATTGCTATGAGAAATGCCTTTAACACAGACAAGTGAGTTATGACATGGTTTGACGGAGAGATTCTGAAATAGCGGCTCTTTATCATGCACATGGACCCCGGGAAGATCTGACGGAAGTCACAGACTCTTCAAACATTACCAGCCCCGGGGGTCCATGGAGCCCAGGTTAAGAACTCCCAGCTCTAATTTTTTACATTTCTTTATTTTTGAGAGACAGAGTGAGACAGAGCTAATGCGGAGGAGGGGCAGAGAGAGAAGGAGACACAGAATCTGAAGCAGGCTCCAGGCTCTGAACAAACGTTCAGCACCGAGGATGATGTGGGGCTCGAATCCACGGACCGAGATCATAACCTGAGCCGAAGTCAGACACTTAATCGATTGAGCCACCCAGGTGCCCCAAGAATTCCCAGCTCTAAAAATGCACACGGCACCAGGAGTTGTGCAATTAAATGTTTTAAAAGGGCTGCTGGGCATCAAAGTCTGACAAAACCCTAACTTTTATTTACTTTTGCATATTTTACTATTAAAACTATCAAGCTGGTGGGGCAATAGATATCAATTAACTGCTATAAAAAAGAGAGAAAGAGAAAATTTATACAGATTCATTTTCTTTAAATCTTTCTGATTCTGTGTCTCCCTCTCCTCTCCCCTCCCCTACTTGTGCGCGCTCTTTCTCTCTCTCTCAAAAATAAATAAAACATGGGGCACCTGGGTGGCTTTGTTGGTTAAGCGTCCGACTTTCGCTTAGGTCATGATCTCGCGGTTGGTGGGTTCGGGCCCCGCTTTGGGCTCTGTGCTGACAGCCCAGAGCATGGAGCCTGCTTTGGATTCTGTGTCTCCCTCTCTCTGTCTCTCCCCCACTCATGCTCTGTCTCTCTCTCAAAAATAAATAAAACATTAAAAAAATTTTATTTAATCTCTAATGCCTTTTTTTTTTTTTTTACAATTCAGTAACAATAAAAGTAAATAAAAATCAAAGGCACGGTAAGGTACCGGGTTCAAAGGAAAACAATACTCAAATAGATGTATTCCCTATAAGATAACATTCTTCTAAAAGTTATCTCAAAGTATTTTCAAGACTTGAAAAAGAAGATGAACTTTCAGGAAACCAGACCCTTTTCTCTTCCTTGCCAACATCTGCCCGACACTTTGCAGACAGACATGTCCCTACAATATTGACCTTGGTTTTCAACTTCATGTACATACTGGCTCACAGCCACTGCTCAGAAATAATACATTTGAAAATTCTAAACTTCCTCAGAATCGGCCTATCACTATCTCCTTTCATAATGAAATTAAGAGCATATTTTACCTACTCCTGAATATCTTTATCCAATTCCCCTTGGTCCACCAGACCACTCCAGGGACGTAAAATAAAAATACGCAATTTAAAGAGAAAACCTCTTCTGGACAAGAAGTGCCAGGCAGCAGAACCCCACAGTGTGACAGCCCGTCACAAGTGAAAGTCAATTCGGTCTCATCGCCAACTTCCCACCGCACTGAAAACTCCAGAGCCCGAGGCCCCGGCCACGCTGGCGTCACGTGGCGGGTGAGGCAGAGGGACCGCACCTGCAAGCTCTCTCCGTGCACAAACACCTGGGCGACAGGCTCGCTTTGCACGTAGATGTTCTCAATCTTCTCAGGTGCTATGTACTCTCCTTGCGCCAGTTTAAATATGTGCTTCTTCCTGTCGATAATCTTCAAGGTGCCATTCTGTTTGCAAGAGGGGAGGGAAGGGCTGGGGGTGGCTCCTCGGCTGGTGTCCCCCCCACCCCGCCCCTGCCCTCCCCATGTCGGTCACACACAGTTCAGGGGATTTCACGTGGCATCATTTAATCCTGGTAACAAGGCACAGGGACGAGCTGTCAGCCCATGTGAGGCAGACCGAGGTTTGGAGAGACTAAGTGACTTGCCCAAGGCCAGTGAGTTGAGTGAAGAGAGAGAGAGAGGGAGAGAGAGAAGGGGCTCCAGAGCTCACGCTGCGTCCCCAGTAGCCGGGCAGCAGCACTCTGGCTCGCTATCCCTCTGGCTGCCCAAGCGTGAGGCCTGCCCTTTGGGAGCACAGACACAGGCCCTCCCGTTGCGCTCTGTGTGCACAGCGAGGGCTCAGGAGATGTCTGCTAGAGAGGCTGGGCACCCGCTTCCTTTGTCGTCGTTTCAGGGCAGGAGTGGGAGGGGGCTGCTCCTGGCCCCTGCAGCAGCGCCGGTCAGCTGCCCACAGGACAGCCGAGGCGAGCCACAATCTCTCTGCCAGGCTGGCCAGATGCCGGAGCGCCCGCCTCCGGTGACCCGAACCCCCACCCCCATTCAACCCATCCCCATCCCAGGGTCATTCTCAGGCTTCCAGAAGTCAGCTGTTGGGACGTTACTATGGCTCTCTCGTTCCATGTTGGTTCTGTGCCATTTTCACAAGGAGAAGACTGAGGTCCAGAGAGATTAGGAAATGTGTTCATTAGCGCCAGAGCCAGATTTAGAACCGACACGTAATCCCTCTTGAACTCGGAAAGAGGGACTTAATTTATTTCTGAATAACTTGGGTATGCTGAAGTCTGAGCTGATTGGCTTGGTGGGGTTGGGGGCAGATTTTTCAAATCAATAAAAATTTAGGGGAGTATTAGGCACCTTAAATCTGTAAGAATCAACCAATACAACCAATAATAAAAATTACATTAGTCATTTCAGTGCTTGTAATTAAACACAGTAACCACTTAGAAAAAGCAGTGGTTGATACCACAGCAAGCAAAATTGGCCAAACCTATGCGCATGGCTTCTTGCACATGCCTCTCTCTTACACTGGACTCTGGAATATCTCTACAATAAATTTAAGACTAAATTCAAAGGTGTTGATCTAATCCGCGGAACACTTACTCTATTTGTAATGAGATGAAAACCCTAGTAAACACACATATTGACAAATTCTTGCCCACCATACCTTCCTGGCGGTCTACCACACTGCTCCCCGCACCTTTTTAAATGAAGGCCTTAACATCGAGGTCCAGCCCGGATATATAAAAGGCTGTACGTAGTCTCTCTGGATTCCAAACAGGAAGCAGCAGAATTGATGTCAAGCATCAAGACCAGGCCTATTTGCTAAAGTGAAGATGAAAATCCTACCCAGGCACGCTCAGAGCACAAACCTGTTCCCTGTAGGAAATGGGCCCCCTACACCACACCCTCTCAGCAGGGAAGGAGAAAAGTGAGGCCACCACGTGCAGCCAAGGGGATATTCTCAGCAGAAAACAATAGTCTGTGGGGACAGAGGAGGTGAGCACTTACTGGTAACCACTTTCCAATGTCCCCTGTGTGTAACCAGCCATCTTTATCCAGAACTTCTGCTGTTTTTGCTGGGTCCTTCAAGTAGCCTTTAAATACATTTGGGCCTTTTACACACACCTGAAGAGAAAAAGATTGGAGAGGGGTGAGGGGGGAGTAGAGGAAGGGGGTAAAAAGGCACAAAACTTCCAGCCAGGAGGCAAATAAGTCCAGGGATGGAATGTACAGCATGGTGCCTACAGCTAACACTGATGTGTGATATATTCAAACGTTAAGAGATGAGGGGTATATGGGTGGCTCAGTTGGTTAAGCGTCTGACTCAGGATTTTGGCTCAGGTCATGATCTCACAGTTCATGAGTTCGAGGCCCATGTCCGGGCTCCACTCTGGGATTTTTCTTTTCTCTCTCTCCCTGCCCCTCCCCTGCTCTCACACTCTCTGTCTCTCTAAAAAGAAATAAACTTAAAAAAAAAAGTTAAGAGATGAGATCCTAAGAGTTCTCATCACAAGGAAAAAACTGTTTTTCTTATAGCTATAGGAGATGATGGATATTAATGAAACTTATTGTGGGTAATCACTTCACAATCTATGTATGTCAAATCATTATGCTGTTTAGCTTTTGTTTTTAATGTTTATTTATTTTTGAGAGAGAGAGGCAGAGCAGGGGTGGGGAAGGGGCAGGGAGAGGCAGACAGAATCTGAAGCAGGCTCCAGGCTCCGAGCTGTCAGCAGAGAGCCTGCCACGGGGCTCGAAGCCACAAATCCTCACAAACTGTGAGATCATGACCTGAGCTGAAGTCAGATGCTTAATTGACTGAGCCACCCAGGCGCCCCAATCATTGTGCTGTTTATACACACACACGTTGTTGTATGTCAATTACATCTTGATAGAACTGTGGGGAGGGGAAGATAATCTGTTAACAGCGTTTCCCGGGGGTTCTCCGGAGAAAGGTGGGGTGCGTGTGTGTGTGCATGTGCCCGTGTCTCAACCTTTAGCTAGAAGCCCCAAATTCCACAATCCAGAAAGAGCTACCAGAGCCACACTGGGATCTTGGGGGTACCTCCGACGCCCGTTTCCCCGTAACGAGCTCAGCCGCAGTCAGGTTGCAGGCTACTGCCTGCCTGAGGGTCTGGCTCCCAGCTGCTGGGGGGCCCCAAGGGGGATGAAATCATTTGAAGTAATGAGGCTTTCCTTCCGCTGGCCAGTAGCTCACTCACAGGCATGCAGGGCAATCAGCTGACCAGAGCTGTGCTCCAGGCCTTGAAGCGCTTCAGCCTTTGCGTGCCCAAGTCCCTATGGTGTCTGATGGGAGAGACGTTAGTGGTACCCCTCCCACATTAGGAACCTTCAAAAAGAAGCCTGTTTGATCCCGGATCACCAATAACATCAAGCTCAAGGCCTTTTCGTGACAGTGCCGTGAAACAGCAGTGCAGGGGGCATGGGCACGGCCGTCCATCAGAGGGACGGCGATGAGGGTGAACGCCTGGGGGGGGGGTGGGCAGTTCACTTACCTCGCCCTCACCCTTGGCCGCCAGGTAGTTCATTTCTTCTACATCAACAAGTTTTATAAGATTGCATGGCATTGGGGCACCGACGTGGCCTGCATGTTCAATAGAAGAATGATCAATCCCAGGAAGGCTACTAATATCTTGGGCTGAATTATTTTTATAGGAAACAAGCCTGCTCCTGCTCATAGTAACAACAGCTGGTGTGAACTTCTGTTCTCTGCGATTATATCCCGTCCCCCACCCCCCCCCACCCCCACTGTCCCCGGAAGGGAACATAGAGTGTTTATTCCTCGAAGAGAGTCAGATATTCAGAAGTCTTTTAGCGACCTTTCCCAAATTTGATGCTCCAAATTATTTTTCAGAGTAGAAATAATTTGGCTGGGGATTTTAAGGGGTTTCTACAAATGCCTGGACGCAAGCTTTTTAAAACTTCTCCTGCGCTCTCACAATCTGATGGCCCCTGTTCATCTGCCACCTCTCTCTCAACAGACTTAACATCCCTACTTTCGGTAAGAGAACACAAGAGGCACCTGGGTGGCTCAGTTGGTTAAATGTCTGACTTTAGCCCAGGTCATGATCTCATAGTTTGGGAGTTCAAGCCCTGCATCAGGCTCTCTGCTTTGGATCCCCTGTCCACCCCTCGCCCACTCATGCCCTCTCTCAAAAAAAAAAAAAAAAAAAATTATTTTAAATAAAAGGTTATACACAGCAAAGCTTTGACAAAAAAACAGGAGAATGTGTTTTAGATTTAAGTTTATTAAGATAGGATGGGGCTTATTTTCACAGCTAACTCTCCTGCCCAAAGTGGTTCAGATTGGGTTGTCTTTTCCCAAACAAAAGAGTAACAGAGGGGCGCCTGGGTGGTTCAGTCAGTTGAGCGTTCAACTTCGGCTCAGGTCATGATCTCACTGTTCATGAGTTCAAGCCCCACGTCAGGCTCTGTGCTGATAGCCTGGAGCCTGCTTCGTATTCTGTGTCTCCCCTCTCTCTGCCCCTCCCATGCTCATAGTCTGTCTTTCTGTCTCTCAATAAATAAAACATTAAAAAATTAAAAAAAAAAAAGAGTAACAGAAATGAGATAGGTTTTAAGAGCATCACGGGGTGCCTGGGTTGCTCAGTTGGTAAGTGGCCAACTTTGGCTCAGGTCATGATCTTGCGGTTTGTGAGTTCGAGCCCCATGTCGGGCTCTGGGCTGACAGCTCAGAGCCTGAAGCCTGCTTCAGATTCTTTGTCTCCCTCTCTCTCTGCCTCTCCCCTGTTCACACTCTGTCTCTCAAAATAAATAAATATTTTTAAAAAATTAAAAAAAAAAGAGCATCACAAATAATTCCCCTATGTTTTATGTTTTTTGCATAAAGAGATCACTGCTCCAAATTCTCTCAGCTGATAAAGAACCAGGGGTTTATAAATTAAACCATGAAGAAGGTTCAGAGACAATTAGTGGGAGTCCCAGCAGAACTGTGCTACTAGAAGTTACTAGATAGTGCTTGTGTTTCTAACACGCCAAATAAATCAGCAGGGTCCGCCGTGTGGAGAGCGCACTCCCTGTGCGCTACAGAGGAGAGCACAGAAACTCCGCCGTCAGATCTGGGCTGGAATCCTGGCTGCAAAGCACGATGCTGGGCAAATTCTTGTCCATTATTTACGTGCTTTTTAATCCATCATCATTTCCTCCCCGGGGTCACAGGGCCGACTTCATAGGGATGCTATGAAGTGCCTGTGATGTGCACCTCAAGCACCTAATACGCAAGCCTATTCATGACAGCTGCTGGATTGATCATTTTTGTATTTGCCTCTCCTTGTGCCTTTTGGGAGAAATGACTTGTTTCTTTTGCTCTGTGGTATTGACACCTAGCACAGCACCCAGTGCTTAAATTCAGTTCAAGTTTACCAGCAGATAATTAGACCCCAATCAATTCCTTGCAAGCTCTGTTGCGCCCAATGCTCTGCACCAGGTAAAAAGGGCATCATGTCTCAGCTGTCAGTCTCAGCATCTACGTACATCCCGACTGCCCCCTGTGTTACGGCCGGGACCTCAAAGCACATCCTGCTCTGCCATGGCGGCCATTTCCATGAGGGCCCTTGGTTTACCAGACTGTTTGCCCCACAGCCTAATCACTGGAGACACAGAACTTGAGTTGGTTAATGAACCAATGATGAACCCAATCCCAGTAACTCTCAATTGAGTAACAGGATGCCTGTAAGCGGTGTCTGGCTCTGCGTACCTGCTGTCCAGTCCCCAGGCATGGTCAGGCAGCACCCGGCAGTGCATTCAGTCTGTCCGTAGCCTTCATAAAACTGGACCAAGAGGGGAAACGTTATTGAAGGGAACAGTCACACCCATGCTGCAAGCGCACAAATCATTACGTTCTTCCAACTCCTGAGTAACGGCTGACCATGGCCGTGGTGAAATCTCTTTTGAAATAGTCTATGAGTAAAACCGCGGATTGGGAGTAACTGTTCTGCCAGTGTTCCGCCTGATGGGCAAACATTTCTAATAACTTTTAACTTGATAAATGAGCGATGTCTTGCGCGTGATGCCCAATGTCACATGACCACAACTGAGCTGATGGTTCTTGAAATTTGCTTTGATATATGAGTGCTTTGGGTTACAAATATATTTCCGGAATGAATTATGCTCACAAAGCAAGGTGTGACTGCATATGGTAAGTCTGGCAACTACTACTATGGCTTTGTTATGGCACCCAGACATCCTCACCTCCAACACGGAACACCAGCCTCTGTCCATGGTCATCTTCTCTACTTAACCTCCCCCTCCTGCAGACACGTCAGGGGGATGCTGACATGGCCCAACAGGTCACACTGCACGCTGCCCACTCGGGAACGCACTCATACGGTCTGCTCGCGGCTCTGCCCCGCGCAGGTCTCACTTGTCACCCAGTCTCTTGCCTCTCCTGACTCCATGGTTTGCAGGTGGGGCTTACCACTTGCATCCCATTGCCATACCCTCAGGCCTGGTTAAAGGCAAGTTTTATGGGCTGTGCTTGACCCCTGGGAAAATGATACAGTCTGTGGTGGCCACAGACGCATCTTCTCGTGCCTCACATACACGAGATGCACATGCGCGTTCCTTTCCCCAAATACGAATAACACGATCTTCCCAACCAAAAGAAGACACAAAACTAGAAGGATGGCTTTTGGAGAGGAGATTCCTGGGCTTGGGAAAGGCGGAGGCAATCGGCTGTAGTGACGGCCACCTCACCTGACAGCCGAGCGCTGCTCTCAGAAACGTCAGCACGGTGGCGGACACGGGCGCAGCTCCTGTGATCATCAGCCGGACCTTTCCTCCCAGGCTCGACTTGCAAGGCAAGGAGAGGGGAGACAGTGAGGGCCAAATGGCTGCAGGCTGGTGGGCTCCCCAAAGACACCGTGGGCACCCGGTGCGCCCAGCCCCCCAGCTCCTTCTCCGCAGCCCCACAGAGCCCACCCATGCGCAGACAGCTCGCAGGCATTCAAAAGATGAATGCCTGGCTGCAGCTTGTTTCCACCTGGAGTGACACCATGCACTCTCAACGGGTATGAAGAATAACCCAACACCACTACTTGTGGGGTTTTTGTTTTGTTTTTGTTTTCACTTTTTTACTTTCAAGAAATTAGAACAAGAGTGTGGTGGACTGGGGCAAGCACCACATTTTTTGGCATTGTTTTGGACATGGTATCGTTCTTCCACGTTCTTTATCACGCGTGCCTAAAAAATGACGTCAGGAATAACATGCTTGTTTTAGAAATCCAAGCAAAGTAAAAAATTAGGAAGGCTCTAATACCCTGATTCCTTTTCTTCCCTACTACGCTACCACGTTGCTCAGCTTTACACTGGATATACTGAGGTTTACCTAGTGGCTTGGTCCTGAATTTTTTAGAAATGTGCCAGAATTAATAAAAACATGCCATTCTCTCCTACCTTCATACCTGGCTTTAGAAAAGAGCCCTCAGAGAAACTTTGAAGCCACAGTTAGTTTACATGATAAACCATAGTTGTGAGTCTGTCACCTGTATCTTGTGGAAGATTAGTTTATCCCACAGGCTGTTGTTCCTAATGATGCCACTGCGAAGCTCAGACTCTTTCCTCTTGGAGGCAAAGTCCAGGAGCCATCGCTTCAGGGTGGTGTTTGCCTGCCCGAAAATCTGATGAGGCAAGAAAAGAGAAGGTTTCAAAATGACTGGGATGGCTGGAACCAGAAAGTCAGACAGCTAGAGGTGTCGGTTCAGGTGTGGAGAAACTGGAACCCCCCTCACGTTGCTGGGTGGGAGGAACACCGTATGGCTCAGTCGCTTGGGAAAGCAGACCGGTAGTTCCTCCAAAAGTTAAACACAGAGGCACCATGTGATCCGGCAACTCCGCTCCAGCGTAAGTACCCAAGAGGAAAGAAGGCACATGTCCACGCAGAAACTTGTACGTAATTGTTCACAGCATGGTTATGCATGATAGCCAGCAAGTGATGACAACCCAAATGCCCGCCCATGCGTGAAAAGATAAATAAAATGTGTTATAGCTGTGGAATCTAAGAAACCTAACAGATGAACACAGGGGAAGGAAGGAAAAAGAAGATGAGAGGAGAGGGAGGCAAACCATAAGAGACTCAAACACAGAGAACAGACTGGTGGTTGCTGGCAGGGTGTTGGTGGGGGAATGGGAAAGTGGGTGCTGGGCACTGAGGAGGGCACTTGTTGGGATGAGCACTGGGTGTTGTATGTAAGTGATGCATCACTGGGTTCTGCTCCTGAAACCAATACGACACTGTATGTGAACTAACTTTAATTTAGATAAATAAATTAAAAAAATAAAATGCCAAACCGTTAGAACAGGACTGATCTTGTTATGACAAAAAAAAAAAAAAGTGTTATATCCATACAGTGGAATATCAGTTGACCGTTAAAAAGGATGAGGTACGGGGGCACCTGGGTGGCTTAGTCGGTTAAGTGTCTGACTTTTGCTTAGGTCATGATCTCGTGGTTCGGGGGTTCAAGCCCCACGTCGGGCTCTGTGCTGACTGCCAGCTCAGAGCCTGGAGCCTGTTTCAGAGTCTGTGACTCCCTCTCTCTCTGACCCTCCCCTGCTCACGCTGTCTCTCTCTCTCTCCTAGAAATAAATAAAACATTAAAAAAAAATTAAAAAAAAAAGGATGAGGTACAGACCCATGCTACAACATGGACGGACCTTGAAAACATGCTAAGTAAAAGAAGCGAGACACAAAAGAACAGATATTTCATGATTCCATTCATATGAGAGTCCAGAACAGGGAAATCTATACATGCAAAAAGTAGATTCATGTCCCTGGCGGTGGAAGGTGGTTGAGGATAGCTCAGGTGCATTGTTTCCTTTTGAGGTGGTAGAAGTGGGCTCTGGTGATGGATGCAGAGCTCTGTGAGTGTCCTAAAAACCTGTGAATTTTATACTTTAAATGGGTGAATTATATGGAAGGTGAATTACATCTCAATCAAGCTATTTTAACAAGTTTTTTTAAAGAACCATTAAAAAAAACAAGAAAGCTCTCTTAAGTAACATATGCCCTGCCTTACAATGAAGAGTATGAAAGCTGCCTGGTGCAAATTCATCTTGAAGAATGCTCATGCCACACACTGGTCCTGCCCAGGACATGTGGTCCGTGCCCCTGTGGCCCCCCACAGAAGGGCTGGCATTCTCTCCATCCCTGTCTTGGCTCAGTCACTTCGTCTATGTGGTTAAGTCAGTCACATTACGTGTGCATGGACATTACAATTTACAGAATCAATCATTTCACAGTTATTGTCCTCACGTGATGCGATTAGCAATTTTATGTGCTAGACAGCAGGGAGAGGAGGGAACAGTCCATTGTGCAGATGAGAAAATAGAGGCTCAAAAGAGTTTCCTGAACAAATAAGATGACCTCCCACTTACACCTGTACTGGGCCTTTCAATTCACAAAACCCGTCTGTTGGCGGGTTTTGTCTCAGAGTCCTTACCAACAGCTCTGTGAGGGAGATGATGGGGAAACTGCCTTCCGTGAGACCAAGGGAATGGAAGGTACCCGGCTGAGCCCAATCAAACCCAAGTCTCAGACTCGAGGTCCCCGTTCTGCTGCTTGGAACTTACTCGGTCGAACATCCGGTTCAGCAGTCTGGGTACCACAGGGAAGACCGTGGGTTGAAGTGTCTTGAGGTCATCCATAAGCAGCCTGATATCTCCTTGGAAAAATCCTATTTTAGCTCCATGACACAGCATTACACACTAGGGCAGGAAACGAAAATAACCCACACGTCATCACCAGAGCAGGCACTATACTACATACACAGACAGACACACAAGGCTTCAACTTCAGCATAGGGACCAGTTTCCAGAAAGCCTGAAGTTCTACGTATAGGCAGCTTTTCAAAAAGTGTTTTCACATTCCCTGGCCCTTGCACAACACGGAAATGTGGTACTTCTCTTGATCGTCCTGAAGATCAAGGAACTGGTAAGAAACCATGCAGTACTGTTTTCAGTGATGATCATGGAGCTTCTGCTGGTTTAGGCTGATGACAAATGGGTGGTGAATGTTATGTAATCCCAGTATTTTACTCTTCTAGAAGCTTTAGGCCTAACTTAGTCTTTAAACAAAAACCTAGCCATGTTGCAAACTTGGCTATTTACCAAGCTTATGAAAGTCTCACTTTTTAAAATCTGAATCTAACTAAAAATCTCTGAAAAGCCACTGGATGTGCTGCGGTTAAGATCCGGGGCCACCAAACACCCAAGCAGCCTGACGTTCGGCCCTATGACCCATTGCGTGGATGTGTTCCCGTCCGATGCAAATCGCACTGGTAAGCCACACATGTTTGACAAACAGTCTGCCTGTTTTAAGTTTTAAAAACAAAGAGAGATTCAAAAGACGACGCTATGGAAGTACAAATGGTCTCAGGCTTGAAAGCAGAAACCACTGGAAAGGGACACCACAGTCCATGGTTTAAATTTTCAGGCTCAGGGGGCTTTTGCTCAGGGGTGTCCCGGCCCACCAGGCACATTTCCAAAACTGCAGTTAGTTACACACGGTCCGTTATCAGCTCGCTGGAGATCACTCTGGAAACTGACAAGGTCTTCTGGGGTGTGAAGTAGCAGAGGTAACAGATGGAAAATGGGATCTCATGACCCTTGATCCTTTAGGGGTAAGCATGCCCTGGAGGGCAGCAGCCAATCAGAGGGCCACTGGCTCTGGATCAGTCACCTCTTTGTCACAGACACCTCGCACAGTGCCTGGCACATGGCTGCTACTTGGTAAATATTTGTTAAATGAATGGATGGCAGCCACTGGTTTTTTTTTTTTCCTGGAAGTATACGATCCAGACTTGTCCAAGAAGGAAAAGAGGTGGTTCTCGGTCAGTTTTTAAAATAGTCACACAGTTGTATGCAGGGAACCCAGGCAAAGGTCAGCTGTAGATCATCCTGCTTTTCCAAGGGCACTAAGAATATTGGTGAAAAAAGTGTGTCTTAAGCCGACTTGTGCGTTATTAACAAGCATCATCAAAAACAGAGACTTCTTACAGAGGCAGAAACAGAAGACGGCGTTTATAAAAATTCTACTTTTACAGTTAAATTCCTGGAATCACGCCATGTGCATATCCTTTGAAAGTCTGAGCTTCTAATTTTAAAGTGAATGATTAATAAAGTTCAACTATCGGGTGCCAGGGTAGCTCAGTCAGTTAAGCGTCTGACTTTGGCTCAGGTCATCATCTCACGGTTCATGAGTTCAAGCCCCGTGTTGGGCTCTGTGCTGACAGCTGGAGCCTGGAGCCTGCTTCGGCTTCTGTGTCTCCCTCTCTCCCTCTCTCTCTGCCCCTCCTCTGCTTATGCTCTCTCTCTCTCAAAAATAAATAAACTTAAAAAAAAAAAATAAAGTTCAAGTATCCAGGCCCCCACCCCCAAATTTACACTCTAAAAATAATCAGCACCATTTCTAAAATGGAGTTGAGGAAAAAACTAGCTGTGGGGATGACCAGCTACACATCAGACTTACCTGCATTAACAGTTCATACATGTGTGCAAGTGGTAAAAACGACATGTGTACATCACTGGCATTCAAAGCAAGTGCTTTCTGAAAAATACAACAACTTAGCAGATCACAAGCAAGCAAGCAAAGTAAAACAAGGGGCCTACCTCTACAACTCTTTCAAACATATGGGCGAGAGGCAAGAAAGAGATCAAAGTATCATCTGGGGAAGGCTCAAGTGTATTCTGTAAGCAGACACCAGCAAGCAGAAAAGCATTAAGATTCCCAGCAATTTTCCATGTGTATTCCAGAGCACATAATACCTCAATATCAAAGAGAAACAGCTTTTGCTTACACTCTAAAATTATTTCTCCCCCAAAGGATGAAATGAAAACCAACACTTTAATTATACAATCAGAGAAGAGCTCACTTCTAATGAAATAAACCCATTCAGGACGTTAATCAAAATAAGGAAGGTTTTGTCCAGACTGGGATGTTAAGGAAGGGATTATGTGCTTTAATAATTTAGTATTTCAAAGTCACAGTACCCCATAGCCTAGGAAGCTCAATTTCACCGTAAGAAATGAAAGGTCCATTCCAACCCGAGATAGTATATTATGTTGTATAAACAGAAAATCTATTCCAACATGAGATAGCATATTACATTGTATAAATAGAAGATCTATTCCAACATAATATAGCATCTTATGTTGAAAAGGGAAAGGGGGAGAGAAGAGACATTGGATTACCAAGCTCTTTTATAGTATAAACACGTGTTGTGTATTTTAGTTTGATCAACATCTTTACCCGAATGGCCTACTTCGCCCCATGAAAAATATCTTGATTTGTTTGGTGCAAGGTCTGATCTGGCACCAATTCCAATAAAATGCTGATGTGATACAGGTCTGCATCTGGGTTGAGCAAGACATCTGGTTTTCACTTTAAGGCTGAGAATGGGCTTCGCGGAGGGCCAGGCACAATGAGGGTTTGCGTGGAACACTCATGTTATTAACATACAAAATTCTGGCCAAAGCAGGGGCTGCCTTAAGGCAGTTACAAAACGGAGGCCCCATCTGGTGCCTACGCAACCGCTTCTGGGCTGTGCCCATCCCCTCCTTGAAGCTGCCCCATCCTTCATAACACAGTGACAGATGAAAACACCGGTCCTCAGCAAACCCAGCAGCTCCAGAAGTGGGTGACAGAGCCCGAATGTGCCATAATTTGACCTTAATTTTATTCAAGCATGATCTGCGTCCCAACTAGTACATCTTGGTAGGAAAGTGCTACGTAAGGAGGAGTCAGACTCGGTCATTCCTATACTTTTCAATTTCCTGATTTGGTACCTGCCATCAACCCCCCCCCCCCCCCGCCCCGCCCAAAAAAGGTCTGTTAGCAAGATAAGAAGTTTTACAAAGTTGTGAATGCCCCTGAGAGTATAATTAATTTTAAACAAAGTTTGTAATCATTTGCCTCAATAAGCCACGAGCCTATTTCAAGTTTTATTTGAAGGCTACTTTGGAAATTAAAATTCCACGTGGATGAGGTACTAAACATTGAATTCTGCTTACAAAGTTATATGTTGAAAAAGGTACTGGGGACTAAGGAAGTGTGAGTGTAGGTAAGAGACTGACCTTCTCCAGCCACCAAAGATGCACATTCCCCAAAACCATTAAGCACAGGCTGCTGTCACAAAAATCAGGGCCTACACAACCTTCCCAGAGACCGCAAGAGCAAAGTAAGTGAAATGTGCCAAGGGTATGCGGGAAAGGCATGGTATTGCTCAGTAAGTACTTGTTTTTAAAAGGCAAGTTTGAAATATACCCTTGGTGCTAGGGACTGGATTTGCAGATGGAGCCCTTGGGGAGGTAATTCAGGTTAAGTGAGATTATAAAGGAAGGGGACCCGATAGGGCTGGTGCCCTTGAAAGCAGAGGAAGAAACGCCAGAAACCGGTCTCATTGTCTGTGTGCACAAAGAGGAAAGGCCATGCGGGGACCCTACGAGGAGGCCAGGCAGAGCCCTCACCAGAAACCCAGTTTGTTGACACCTTGATCATGGACTTCCAGCCTCTAGAACTGTGAGAAAACAAATGTCTGTTGTTTAAGTCACTCAGCCAGTGCTGTTGTGTTATGCCCTGCAGACCCGGACACTTGGAAGGCAAACTTTAAGACAACGGGAAACCAACTGAAGATCAAGGTTTCAATCTTTTTCAAACAATGAAAGTCAGATCAACTGCAATAAATAACAGTAACTCAAAAGCCTTCCACAGTATTTAACATTTCACTGTCCACTTGAAGAAATTATTTTCCCCACATCAGGATGGAAGCACAAGGGAGACATTTTTTCTTGGCCCTTTCCTGGAAACATTTATACAGGGGAGTATCCACATGAAGTTTTACTACAGAAAAGTTGTAATAACTTCTGTCAATTCAGCTTAACGGTCACAAGCAGGAGTTGGAGATGAGGCTTGGAGTGAAAGCTATCCGAGAGAGGGTAATCTGAAACCGTATTAAAGCTCAGACCTTACCTCCATGTCAAACAGTGCTCCAAGCACAGCACGGGCCACATGTGGTGGTGCAACCATAAAACCCTTTCATCCCTGAGGCCTAGTGCCAACCACCCAGCACGAAGAAAGATGGCGACATCCCAAAAGCTTACCTCTGTTATTTTCACAAAAGCTGAACAATCACTCATTATATTTTGATGAGTGATCAGGGCTCCTTTGGGGTTGCCTGAGGGACACACATGAGTAGAAACCACATTAAAGAAACGCCATCCCCAAATGACAGGAATTAAGGAAGCCCAGAACCCTGTATAACTGGGGCCTCAAATGCTTCTAGTGTTAGGTGCAGCCGTGAAAGCCAACTGCTGGATGACTTTAAATGACATTAAGCCCCTGAACAATGTGCAGTCCTCTACATGAAATCTCTTGTCTTAAACAACCTGTAGTAATATGGTGAGTTTTACAGGGCGTGTGTAGCGGTAAGAGGAGAAAACGTGGGAATTTTACTTCTGGAACTTAAATGTTGGTTTGTCCCAGGAAATGGGTGGATCTACTGTTGCCTTCAATAAATGTCTGAGGAGATACACAAGGCGCTCAGATTCTGAGAATGTCTGACAGGGCGACAAGGGCACTGCACTCGGACCACTTCTGTCTCCTCTGACTTCAGTCCATCTGTAGTTCAACTAAGTCACCTGTCAGTCACCCAAGAAAGGGGGCAGGGAATACACACCTCCAGATACCTCTTAGACACAACCGCATTTCAAAATTTACCTGTAGTTCCACTGGTGAAACAAATCACTGCAAGATCTTCAGGCGCTGGTGGCTAGAGCACATTAAAAATAACGAAAAGAAACAAACAAACAAAACCAAAGGTGGTATAAGTCAGAACAGAAAAGAAACTATAAGCCATACGCTAATTCCCAAGATTCCCACTAGTCTCAGAGACTAGATATCAGAAGGGCTTAGCAGGGCTGACATTGTGTGCTCACCTTAGGCCTCTGTCTATTGGCTCTTCCCAGGTCCTTAGGAGAAGAGAAAAAGAAATCTTGAAACATTTTCAAAATGTAAAGAATAAGGTGACATCAAGTCACTTCATGTTGACTTTACAGTGGGACTTGCTCAGAGCTGCCTCAAAGACAGTGTCTGTTTCAAATGAAAGAAACTGACAACGTTATTTAACCTAAAGTGACATATTTATGCATTGTTCTAAGCCATTTTCTGGGACACCTGGGTGGCTCAGTCATTTAAGCGCCCGACTTCAGCTCAGGTCATGATCTCACGGTTCATGAGTTTGAGCCCCGTGTCAGGCTCTGGGCTGACAGCTCAGAGCCTGGAGCCTGTTTCAAATTCTGTGTCTCCCTCTCTCTCTGCCCCTCCTCCACTCATGTTCTGTCTGTCTCTCTCAAAAATAAACATTAAAAAAATTTTTTAAAAAGGAGCCATTTTCCAGTTGTCTTCTCTCATATAAAACTGCGGAAATGGTGTTAGGACTGGCCTTTGAAACAGGATTTATTCAAAAGATGGGAATCAAGAGTTTTTTACGATGGATTTCTTATCCATATTCCCATTCCTTTTATGGTCAGCTCCTCGCCAAAACCAAGCCATAAGCATGACCCACGGACTGCAGGTGCTCTGGGCCTTCCTGAAGCCACAGCACTGACGCGTGCTCGTGCAGCTCTGGACGACCAGCTCACCGGCCTCTCTGCAGGGTCAAATGCTACAGGCTCAAGTAGCTCTACTTCCCACATGGAGTAGATAAAACATGTGGGAACCTCGGATTATAAAACCGTCCTTGACATGGGGCACCCAGGTGGCTCAGCTGGTTGAGCATCTGACTCTTAATTTCGACTCTGGTTACAATCTCACGGTTCGTGGGTTCGAGTCCAGTGTCAGGCTCTGCACGTGCAGAGCCTGCTTGGGATTCTCTCTCTCTCTGCCCCTCCCCACTTCTCTCCTTTTCTTTCTCTCTCGAAATAAACAAACTTAAAAAGATAATAATAACACAGTCCATGAGAGAACACGGAAGAGCACTGTCAGATGGACATGAGAACGGCACGCTCGTTTCTGAGGATGCATCTCCCAGCAGCGGGCTCCCAGTCACCACCAGGGGTTCACTTTCATGTTGTTCAGTTCACTGCATGGAGTTCAGTGGCCACTTCAATTAGCTATTACTTTCTTTAATGAACTATTTATATTCTTTTCCTATTAAAACGGAACAGCTTGAATGAGCAGATGGAGTGAGCATGCTGGAATAACATGGTAATTCGGTGAGTGTGCTCAGGGCTCAGTAAGCTTCTGCCCAGCATACACTTTTAAAAAATATTTTATTTATTTACTATGAGAGAGAGAAAGAGAGATAGCACACAAACAGGGGAGGGGCAGAGAGGGAGGGAGAGAGAGGGAGAATCCAAGGAAGGTTCCACACTGTCAGGGAAGAGCCCAGTGGAGGGCTCGAGCCCATGACCTGTGAGATCATGACCTGAGCTGAAATCAAGAGCCAGATGCCTAACTGACTGAGCCATCCAGGTGCCCCCAAACCATTTTTAATCTTAGTTACATTTTAAATTTTATATTTAATAAACTGCTGATTAAAAACAGGAACAATGACGTCCAAACAGAATACATCCAAGAGCTAAAACAATGATAATTCTTTTTTTTAAAAAGTAATCTTTATCAGACCCAAATCTCCACTCATCTGTTCAACATTCTTACATAACTTCTTGAGATCTCTAATTCTTTAAAAACTGATATTAAGCACAACAAAGCCATAGTTACATGCAATTTGGCTTTTAATTTATCGGGAATGCACATGATTAAAATTAGTGCCTTATATGCCAGGAAAGTTCACAGCCTCAAACCTGTATAATGATACCATGTAGAAAAGAGTACAGCAACCATAAAAATAAACAAATTGCCATCTTCAGGCTCCAAATGCCAAAACAAAACAAAACAAAACAAAAAACCTTGCCTGGAAGAAAGACTGAATTCTAGTTAATGAATAGCATAGTGAAGTATTTGGGAGCAATAAAATCTCCAACTTAATGAAAATGCATTAAAAAAAGACAATGAATGAACAGAAGAACAGAGTGATACGTGACTATATGAGAGAGCAAATATATTAAAACATTAGCTGCAGATGTTTGGTCGGTATACGTCAGTCTACTATACAATTCTTGGTACTTTGCACTGTTCTTATTTGCATGTTTGAAAATTTTCATAATAAAATATCCCCAAAAAGCAAAAACTCCAAATACCAATATTTCTCTTTTTGATCCTATTAAAATATATATCAATATAAACTTGATCACATGATCAACCATAAGGCCAATGTTAAATTCCCTTCTTAAAAATTACTTAATCTTTTGCTTACAAAATTTTAAAAACCAAGTATGAATCATATGACACAGGTAAGTGTAAAACAATGTATTTTACAAATAAAGCCTTTAATATTACCTTTACGTTGCAATCTTCACTTACCTAAATTTTTTAATCTTAAAATTATTTCATCATAGAAAAATAAAAAAATACCAAAAAATTCCTGTGGGTGTGTGCGTGTGTGTGTGCATGTTTGTGTGGTGGGTTAGGGAAAAGAAGGAAAGATAGAGGAAAAAGGTTACATTATTGTGAATGGTGATCATAAGTGAAGGTGATCATAAGTGAAATTAACAAATGCACAGAAACGCTAGGTAAAAAGCTAGCTCAAAACACCCATTCTTATGGACTCAGCATCTATGCTGCTGTGCATGTCTCTGTATACATGTGAGCCAGAAGGCTCTGTTAGAACAAATTAATTTCTCTATGGCTGCTAAGTTCCTCCGGAAAGGTATTATACAGATTCTTGTTTATAGCCTCCAATTCCTTGTAGAAGGAGAACTGTAAGTAAAATTTGAAACCCTATTTATAACAGTTCCAGGAAAATATTTATAACATTTTCAGAAGAACGGCATATTCCTGTGATGTGTACCTGACAAGATCCTCCTCTAACCAGCTTCTCTGGATTAAACTCTAATCCAACTGGGAGAGTCAGCTTTTTACATGATGTGATGTCAAACAACCAATTTAAATATGGGTCGCATTCATTTTCCTAGAATGGTTACCTTTAAAGTTTTAACTAAGGTGAGTCACAAGAAATTTAATATAAAAATAAACCAAATCAAACATCTATGCTGGAAATCCACCAGGATGCTACAAAAGCAATTTGGGAATAAGAATAATGAGGCAGATTTCTATAGCTGGCTCTGTTTTAGAAGCAAATCATTAAGGAAATGGCATTAAAGCCTAAAAAGAATATAAAAACTTAAATCTCCACCTGAATCAGAAATTCACATTTCTGGGGCACTTGGGTGGCTCAGTCGGTTAATCATCCCACTTCGGCTAAGGTCATGATCTCGCAGTTTGTGAGATCAAGCCCCACACTGAGCTCACTGCTGTCAGCTCAGTTTGAATCCTCTGTCCTTCTCTCTCTGCCCCTCCTCCCCATGTACTCTCTCTCAAAAATAAATAAACATTAAGGGGAAAAAAAGAAATTCACATTTCTACCATTTATTGGTATGGCTGGTCAGTGCTCTAGAATAAATGTGTGAGCACTGCAACTTGTTTTATGAGAGTGCTTTTTATAAGATGTGATGGATTCACACTGGGGCGTGCATGTAGAATCCTTCTTTCCGGTAATGAGGAAGGAATTTCCACCCTATGTCTTTTATGGGTTGTGGAGATGCCGACCACAGCTAGGACGGTGTGACTGCACTGGACACCACACGTGAGTCAAACTGGCCTCTGGGACGCCTGCCAGAGAAGTGGGCAGGATAACTTACCTCCATCGCCTTCATACTGGTGATTTCCACGCCGCACCTTTTGCCTCGTTCCAACAGATCGATGCCATAGGAGTCCATGATGACTATGGTTTTAAGGCCTGGTGTTAACTTATTTTCTACACCTTCTAATAGTATGTTAGCCTTATCTGGCTTGTCCACAAAAACTAGCGAGAGTTCAGCTGGGAACAAAGAGATACAATGAAGAATGAGCTCCGAGATATTAAAAAGCTTGACTGTACAATATCTGACACCAGACTATTTTAAGGACTTACAGTCTTTGAATAGGAAGACAGATGTGCATTTAAACATAAAATCCCTATCGAATCAAACACAGTCAAGTGTAAAGCCACCAAATCTAACTGATAACTAGGTCAGGGCCCAACCTGGAGACCGCAGACATACCTTTGTTGATTATGTAGGTGATTGCTTCGGCTCCGAGTGTATCATAGAGGGGGACGGTCACCATGGAGTAAGCAAAGCATCCCTGTTCAATGATCACCCACTAAATGAACAGTAAAGGTCAGAGAGAGAAAACGAGAGGTCATTCCGGAACCACTCCAAGCAGAACACTCTGAGAGACTCAAAGTGGAAACACCGGATGTGGCAAAATTAACATTTATGTGTCTATTCCTATGTGCCAGGCACCATGGTTGGATTCGTGATGGGAACAAAACACTGCCCCCTTCTTAGAAGGACAGTGCAATATGCCGGAAGAATCGAGGCAAAGATGCGAGAAGATAATTAACCCTACGAGCCAGTGGAGGGCTCAGGCATGAGGGAGTCGGGGGTGGCCCACGTCTGCGGGGCACATGACTGAGTCCGCCCTTTGCAAGGGCAGCACGGTTTGGACACATGGAGAAAACGGCACGGAGACTCCAGTGCGGGGGCTGCGCAATGGAAAGCAGGGGGAGGGCAGTGAGCCCTCGGGGTGTCCCAGCAGGCAGGGTTAGAGGCGGCCTGCAGCAGGCCTGCGCCTGTACAGCGGCCTGGCTCCGCCCCCAGGTAACGCGTGGCCACCAAGGGCTTCTCGGCGACAGAGGCCCTGGGGTCTGAGAAGATCAACCTGGCCTCCGCGTGCAGTAAGACCTGGGAACTGGGGAAGGAGGGACACACCCAATGTCTAACGGGAGAAACGTTCTGGCAAAATCTCCCCAGAACAGTGACTGCTCTCCTCGCCTCTAACTCATCAGCCATGTGGCAACTAATCTGCCTGCGAGGCAAACAAGGCAAGACCAGCCTGTCACTGACAGTCCTTGGCGGCGTCTCGTTTCCAGCTGCAGTTCTCGAATCTGCAGCACCTGACACGCGGCCACGGCGCAGATCAAGGTACAGCCGCCGTGGACAGGCAGCACGCCCCCCTTGTGGTCACTGGGCCCAGGGCAGCTGTCTTCCTTTTTCTTTCCTGGCACCAGTTTCAAACTACCAACAGGGAGGGCAGGCCCAAGCCCCTCAGCAGGGCCCATGTGGGACACGCGGCCCTGTCTTCCCTGTTCCTCAAGCTCTACTAGAGTAAAATCCCTCAATCTCCCACACAGACATGCTGCTTCATGCAAACCTGTGGTTGCTCCTGACCCTCTCTTGGCTTCCCCACTCTCATATCCTTCACGACTCTACTGGGAGGCCACCTCCAGGAAGTCCTCCTTGACTGAGCTCCCATAACCCTTTTCCCTGTGTCTGTGCTTACCAGGCTACAGAAGAAGCATCACCTGGGGCGCCTGGGTGGCTCAGTCGGTTAAGCACCCGACTTTGGCTCAGGTCATGATCTCACGGTTCGTGGGCTTGAGCCCCATGTCGGGCTCTGTGCTGACAGCCAGCTCAGAGCCTGGAGCCTGTTTCAGATTCTGTCTCCCTCTCTCTCTGACCCTCCCCTGCTCACACTGTCTCTCTGTCTCTCTCTCAGAAATAAAAAAAAAAAAAAAAATTAAAAAAAAAAAACATAAAAAAAAAAAAAAGAAAGAGCATCACCTTATGGGCTGGTCTTCCCTCACGTGGTACCTTACGAGAAGGATCCAAATCACTGTTGTGCTTTGGTGCCTTGTGGTGCCTGGCACATAGTAGGTGCTCCATAAACATTTATTAAACTAACTGATAAATATAGGAAGGAGCTTATCCTATGAAGTAAGGAGTATGTGTCCTAGTCACAGATTCAGTGAAAAATTTCACTAACGCCAAAATCTGGGATGTGTTCACTTGAATGGATTTCACTTAAAATGAAAGAAACTAAGTTCCATGAGCCAGTCATAGTCTGGCTGTGGAAAATGCTGTTTACCCCTTACCAGTGCATAAAACTCTAGGAAACCAGCCTAATTTATACAATGGTCTGTAGCACAGTGACTGAGCCAACATGTCTTTTAGACACAAGAACCAATTCAATTTCTTCGAGCCTGGTGCTTGAATTTTTCCAAGCCAAGTTATGCCACCGATCTATTTACTAACGCTGTAATATGTGTGTTATATATATAAAATACACATTTATATAATATATATGCAATAATTCCAAAAGAGCTTCTCTTTCAAACTGACCTGAATGCAAGGGTTTACAGAATCACCACGCACAGGCTTTGACAACAGCCACACAGGCTGCGTGTCCACACTGAGGCTGACTCACGGTAAGGCGTTCTCCCTGCTGCTTATGGTATTTTAAACTTTATAACCTGCTCAGAGGGAAAGCTCCTACTTTTCAGAAAGCAAAGAGGGGAGTCCACTACTGACAAAAATGTATCCAAGTTTCTCTAGAATTTATTGATGCTCTTTTTCTAATCACAGAGGTAAGCCTTAAGGTAAGAGGAGTCTTTGTTAGTTATTTGTTCTAGTAACATCTTGGTTAGTTTTTGTTTGGGACCTGGTTAAAAAAAAACAAAAAGCAATAATCATAAATGGATATATATTTTTTTTCCACTGAAAGGCCAAGGAGTCCCCGGCTTGGGTTTTTACATGTATAACTTTCTAAGGAATAACAGACACATATTCTCAGTAGACATCAGAGCACAAAATCGGGTCCCAAGCAAAGGTCTGTATGAACTCCAGTTGGCTCTTACAGGTGCGAACTCTCAAAACCACATACATTTGGTGTCTAACAGTCAATACCTCAGGTCTGTTCTGAGAAAAGATGCCAATGTACTGATCTGGCGCGGTCTTGAAGCCCTTCTGGATCAGCGCTGAGCCCATGCACTCTGACTTGTCCGCAACCTGAAACGGGGAGGGACATCATCAGGAACCATGTCCGGCTCAACCCAGGGAACAAGGCTCAGTGGAGTGTCGGCCGGCTGGGTCTACTACCTCGGGCAGCAAGCACGCCGCACGGGGAAGGAGGGCAGGAGCGAACGGGGCTCCCTTAGCCCTACATTTGTGTAACACACGAGGCTGGCTTCACCGGATCTCACTATTAGGGGCGGTGGTCACAGGGCTCCTTCTGCAAAGCCGGGGAATTGATTCCAACGCTGCAGGTCAGAGGTCACGGGATACCTGGGCTTCTTACACACATTTCTATTTCATACTTTAGTTTCATAGAATCATAAAAGTAATACAAGGATGTAGAATAATAAAAATAACTTGCATTTATAAAGAGCAGCAAAGCAGCCCAAACTGGTCATTTGCTATAAATACAGAAATAGCAAGTTTGGGGGCCACCTGCAGAAAACTTGTAACAATTTTAAGTAAAATAAATAATAAATATTATTATTATTTATAATTATAAAATATTATTATTAATTATTTATATTATAAAAATAGGTAGTCTCATAAAAATTAGGTAGGATTATAAGCTTGCCCACATCCTCTCCCCATTCCTACCCCAAATTAACTACTAAGACATTTTTTTCATCTTAAGATTTGGCATTCTTTTCTATTTTTAAAAAATGTTTATTTATTTATTTTGAGAGACAGAGAGACAGAGCTTGAGTGGGGGAGGAGCAGAGAGAGGGAGACACAGAATCTGAAACAGGCTCCAGGCTCCGAGCTGTCAGCACAGAGCCTGATGCGGGGCTCGAACCCACGAACCGTGAGATCACGACCTGAGCCGAAGTCGGACGCTTACCTGACTGAGCCACTCAGGCGCCCCTGGAATTGTTTTCTTTATTCTCAGTTGCTGAGCTCTCGAGAGCACTGTGAATCCCCACCCATGCCCATAGGGAATAAAGCCACAGCTGTGCCTGCCCAGAACCCGTTTGCCCTGGCACACAGTGCCACCTCGCTCTGCCTATGGGAATGAGAGCTGCCAGGTGAGGAGACAGCAAGAACGACATGAATATGCTTATTGTTTCCATCTTCAGATCCCAGCCTGTTTCACAACCTCTGCATGCACGTACGGGATGGGAACCCGTGAAATGCTGTGGTTTGCAGAGCTTCCTACGCTCACGTGCGTGCATTTTTATCTCCAGAAAGAGGCTCCATACCTTCCCTCAGAAAACCTCACGGGGTTCCTAGCCCCGCAAAGGACAGAGCCACTAAGCTAGCGAAAAGTGTACAAATCCAAAGTTGGCTTCTGTTTTGTCTCGTTTTATATCTTCACTGGCCTCTGGCTGAAAGGTAGAACACGCAGATGAACACCTCCAGGAAATGCAGTGATCTTCAGTCTGCCTTGAGAAGTCCAATCTGCAATGGACGTGTCTTACGCCTTCCAGCCAGCCTCTAGCAGAGTTAATCCACACCGCACCTGTGCGTTCCGGGAGGCCTGAACACCACCACACCACGTTACGTGTCCAACACACATGCACAACTGTTTCTACACCCCTTGTGAAAATAAGGGACCTTGGCAGCATTTTATTTGGGCTCTGGAAAGGCAAAACAAAAGCGGTGAAATCCCTCTGGTCCCCTGGGCCACACATCTCATCCCTCCTTCCACAAGAACTAGGTCCACCAAGCTGTTCTGTCTCTTGGCTCGCTGTCAAGAGATACCCAAGCCAAGCCTTCCGCATCTCACTGCCCTTCAGATGAGGGAAGGGAAGACAAGGTGGTGTGCGGCTCAGTCTAGGGAGGGCCGGCGAGCGCTATTCCCGAGCCGGCTTTGTGGCTCCTCGTGACAACCCCCGTCACATATGCACCCCAGAGCACACCTGCCAAACGTGGAAGGAGGACGTTCACTTGGCTTCGTGAACGCCACAGGATGGCCTGCCCCTACAGCAGGGAGCCGCTTCCTGGACAGCTGTGCTGGAAACAAAAGGCAGCAGAAACTGACGAGCGGCTCCCGTGCGTCTGGGGGTCCTGCCTCCTGGGGTGAAGCGGGGGCATCCAGATGTCTTGCGGACATGATCAAAATAAGAAGCAGCGTCTTCCTGCTCTGCTCCCTCCCGGCCAGCGGAAACTACTGAAGCAGCTATAGCTGCGGGTCAGCAGGACTGCAGAGGGACAGGAATAAACAGAAATACGCCCAATCCCAGCCTCCTCTGTGTCCATACAGTACACAGGTATCACCTCCGAACATGCTTGCGTGGGCTGCCCCGGGGCTCAGTGCCACAGCAGCCCCAAGCTGGTCAGGTTTATACGATGCACCAAAGAGCCCTGTACCAGAAGGTGTGGGCCTCACTTCTGGTCCTCTTTCTGTCGCTAACCAGCTTGTGACGTTAGGCGAGGCCCATCCTTTCCTGGCGTACATCTTCCTCATCTATAACAGGAGAGGGTTACTCTCTACTGGGGCTTCTAAATATCTCTAGCACCCCTCAAGGCAGAGGAGAAATTCTATTCCCCCATGGACTCAGAGCACACTTCTAGAACGTTATCTTAAAATTAAGTTCAACTCCACAACGCATCCATTGTAAGTTCAACAATCAAGTGCTTATGAACCACCAATGAAGTTCCTTAACCAGTTTTTTCCCAAATGGCTGTGGAAGACTTCTCCCTTTGCACACTGTGCGCTGACCCCAAGGCTTTGGGCCAGCGCAGCACCGGGACTCGGTAGCGACCCTCCAGCCCTCACAGCGGCTCTGAGCGCTGACGTATTTCAGTGGCACCCTTGCACAAGGACCCACAGAGCCAGAAAACTCACCTCTTTGTAGGAAAGCCATTCATAGGGCTGGTCTGGCTTCCGAGAGCCTAAACAAGGGCCATTATCTGAAAAAAGAAAAAAGAAAAAATGGGCTTGACATGCATCAACATTCTAATTTATGCTCCATCCTACAAAGGATCAGGTAGATAGATTTTTGTCCCTAGATTAGAAATAATGAGTTCAGGTCGGAAATGTGTTCTCCCTGGGTTCTGGTCTGATTTTTTGTTTGTTTCTATTTTGTTTCTTAAATGGGGTGGGAGAAGAGGAAAAAATGAGAGGATATAAGGCAAATACAATTTTTAAGGACACTCAATTTGTGAATTCTTCAGTACCTTGTTGGTTTAGAAAGGAGTCAGTAGCTGAATGGTAAAGAAATTCTGGTGTAGGTTTTCAAAAGAATCTCTCAAAATTTCTAAATTTAAAGCATTCTAACTCAGAATGTAAAAAGGAAAATATGATTCTTAAATGCCCAAATTCCGATGACCTGGACTTTATTTACATGGGTGAAGTCCTAACTGCAAAGCAACAAAAATGAAGAAAAGATGCAAAATGAGAGAAAATAAGGGAGTATTTATAAAAGCAAAAGTTAAGAAAATCAGGATGGATGCACTTGGGTGGCTCTGCTGGTTAAGTATCTGACTCTTGATTTTGGCTCAGGTCACCATCTCTGTTTGTGGGACTGAGCCCTACGTGGGGCTCTGCACTGACAGCGCAGAGCCTGTTCAGGATTCTCTCTCCCTATCTCTCTGCCCTTCCCCCTACTCATGCACACTCTCTCTCTCAAAAATAAAATGAATGTTTAAAAAAAAAAAAAAGAAAGAAAGAGATATCAGGATGCGTCCTGATTCTAACCCAGGTACTGAATAAACAGGAAGAAAGAAAACCTGGTATTAATTATTCCTGCTAAGGGCTAGCACAGTAATAAATATCATTCAAGTGATTTATATTTGGAATTGTGCAAGTTTCTTTCTACAGATTAACCCCTAGCTAACTCTACGCTCAGTTTGTGGTTGTGGAAGGAAAACCATGTCCACTCCACCCCCTCCCCCCAGCAAAAAGCTGCCATGTTCAGATGATCAGAGTTGACCATATACCAGAATGTTCCTTAACTAGAAACACGGGTTCTACCACCATCCGTGTGCCTGCACGGCTTCTTCTACAGACTGTTTTGTCACCTCCCCTCTGAATGGGGTGCCTGCATTTCTGCCTGGTGACTATAACCTATCTGGCTTCCCCATTCCAGGCTTGAGTGGCAGTTCAGGTGTTCCGATTTGGCCTGGGGGCCTGGAGGAAGAGGGAGGGACAGCGGAGCACGGCCCCAGTGACATCCCTGATATGCTGTACCTATCACACAGAGTCCCCCCACTAGCGAAGAAAAGGGTGCTGCACATACGGGTCAGTCGTGAGCATGGGGAGACAAGTTCTCTGCTCCACCCTGGCTTCCTGACTCTCTCTACAGCAGCCCTGATGCAAACAGAAAGCGCATAGAGGGCCTTATTCTCAGACGCGCTTCAGTTCACAGGGACTGTAATAAAGACCTCGCTGGACAGCACAAGGTCCATCAGAAGTTGTTTGCAGACATTTGCCATGTGAAATAATGTTATTTTATTCTTTGGGAACAGGCACTGGCCATCTGTAGGCAGGAGCTCAATCAAGCCTGCCACCTGTTATTGTAAATAACAGTTTTATTGGAGCCCAGCCTTGCTCGTTCACTTCCGTACTACGTAAGACTGCAGCTGAGCAGTCCTAACGGAGACTGTATGGCCCTAAAAGCCGACCAGATTTACCATCTGGCCCTTTACAGAAAAAACAGGACCCCAGCACCAGGACATGGAACTTAAAAAAAGATATTATACCCAGGCCCTACTAACAAAATTTTTGATGTAACTGGACAGGGATGGGGCCTGGGCCTTAGTGGTTTTTAAAAGTCCCCCCCAGGTGATGCTGCAGCGCGGCTGGGGACGAGAATCCGCTGGTTCACAGGCAGAGGGCCCCTGGGAAGCGGCTCCCTGCGTGCGGCCTGCAAAGACGAGGCTTAAAGTCTCCAGGCCGGCTCGCTCCTCCCGTCATTCAACAGACTCCTAAGTTCCTTACCTAGAGGCTCGCTTTTGCTCTCCTATCAAGGCTTAATCTTAGGGTAGTTGAGAAAATTAAAGCTTCTAGAATAAAAAGCTCCTCTAGAAAAAAATAAAAAGGCAAAAGTAACCCGCAGTTTACTTTCCTTCTTCGGTAGCGGTGAAGAAGACTGAACTTAGTTTTCTTCAACTTCTCTGAAACATTCATGTAAGACCTTCATTTTCCAAGTAGAGGAAGGTAAGAAAAAAAATTAAAAGTTACCGTCTTAAGAGGAGAGGAGAGTCAGAGTGGAATGTAAGTCATCACATTGCCTAGAGGAAGTCATTCTCTGCTAACAGTGGGAAAACCATAGAAACCTTTACACAGATGCCTTTGTGGTAGTGGTAAAGGCTGCTCACACTATGTACCTGCACATACATACACACACATATAAATATTTTGATGTGGCCTTATGTTAGGCTGCTGTCCCTTACGGATATGTACTATCACGGACAAACCCTGCCCCTGCCCCTAACTTTGAAGAAGTTCATAAATTACTTGCTGTCCCTTTATCGTGGGGCCTAATGAATCTGCCACAGGAACAGCGGGGCGAAAGCACATCAGCGCAATCAGTTTCATGAGTATCGGGTGAAAACCATGGCCCCTCCAGAGCACATACCACACGCAACACGTTGTGGGGACAGAGACAGCAATAGCACGCAGCCCCGGACCAGCAGGAGGCGACAGTCTAGTGAGCAGTAGAAAAATAAAAGCTAACCACCGAACGATTTAAACAACAAACGTGTGGATCCCAAAGGCCATTTCTGGAGAGTAACCTGGGACGAGCCGAAACGAAGAGGCTGAAACAAAAAGCGGGGAGGGGGAAACAGGGAGTCCTGTCTCCATCGCTGAGGACGCGTTCACGGAGCACCTACTGTGTGCCGGTGCCGAGAGAGGAGACAGCTGCCCAGGAGCACTGGCTAGTGGGACAGATGGGCAGGTAAATGCCTGTTACAGAAATAGGTACAAGTTGCTGGGGAAAGCAGGCATCTCCAGCTGGAGGCAGGAGGTGAAAACAAGGGAACAGGAAGGTTTTACAGAAAAGGTGAAAAAAAGCAATACGAGCTTTACAGGCTTAGTCAGCATACAGCAAGCGCCAGGGGCTGGAGGCAGGAAAGAAGTGGCTTTCCGATCAGGGTAAAAACAAATGCGCAAAGGTGTGGGGTGAGGAGAAGGAAGGGGTCCTGGTTTGGCAAGGAGTTCAGGGTGATGTGAGGCAAGTGCACACGGAGTCTGGAAGGGAAAGAGGCTGGAAGGGCACGCAGGTGCCACACAGCACACGGTCCCCTGGGCCACCGCTACTAACGGGGCGTAGGCCCACGAGCCAGCACTTGCGACGCGTCTCAGGGAACGCTGCCTCCCTGGGATGTCTGCTTATTTCCGAAACTATGGGTCTCATGCTCAAGTGAGCTTGAAAATGTTGGACTGGGCCCAATTAAACAGGTCTCTGTACCTCAGGATACGTCAGAGCCCACGACGAGCTAACACAAGTGTGACAGCATACGGGACATGCGGAAAACATATGCGACCACGGGCCCCGCTCTGCCAGGGGATCAGCTAGAGGGGCTGGCGCGCTTCGGAGCTCGCTCTGGGGACGTTACGGGAGGAGACAGGGACACCCGAACAGGTGGAAACAGGTGTTAGACGGAGCAAAGACGCCTTTCTCCAGAAAGACCACTGTTCTGAATGGGAGCCGTTGAGCACGCGTCACACAAATCCAGCAAATGCTTACTTGACACCTGGATGCCCCTCTGGAAACCCTCGTACACGGTTCTGACATCTTCGTAGAAATACACCAAGGGCTCATCGGTCTCCAGGAGCGCGGATTTCCGGGCACCATCACTACCCTGTGAGAAGACACAGACACATGAGCCGTCAGAAGACAGTGTTGAAAAGAAAAGGCCTCGCACGCACACCCGCGCCGCCCTGCGGGGGCCCCTGTGGAGGAGCTGCTCCGTGGGCGCTGAAAGAACGGAAGGGCGGGACTTGCCAACCTAAAGCATTCAGCTGGGGCCAACTGCTGGCTTCAGGGAAGCAAGGCTAAGACCAGATGGCTGTCCGAGGGGCCCTGGGAAAAGGGAGCAGCAGAGCAGACATCTGAGCAGGGGTCTGGCAGGAGGACCGGAGGCCTGTCACCACCACACACGGTGACCAGTCTCAGACCTCTGCCATCGATGGCACAGGAGGCTGCGTTTGGGTCAGCTCTCGTGGAAATGACACACCTTTCCGTTTTACTTCCATAATGCCATGCAGGTTCCTTCTGAGATTATTTCCACTGTTTTATCTCTGTGTCGACAGCAGTATATCCTGGTAGGAACCTTAGATTCTCATAGAGCATCTAACAGGTAATAATCACCAGCTAGAAAACGTACGGAGGGAGGTGCAGGGACACGTTTTTACTGCTTTGATTTGCTACATTTGTAGGGATGCAGATCTGGTATCTCCGTGCACCCTCGTGTATGTGGTCTTTCCTGGGTGGTGCAGAAAGTATACCTCCTCTCTGCAATAACTCCTAACTAGTTGCAGAAGTTATCATAAGAGGAAGTAACTCTCTAGGGGCACCTGGGTGGCTCAGTCAGTTGAGCATCTGACTCTCGATTTTGGCCCAGGTCATGGTCTCATGGTTTGTAAGTCCGAGCCCCATGTCGGGAGCCTGCTTGGGGTTTTCTCTCTCCCTTTCACTGCCCCTCGCCCTCCCCCTCTCTCCTCTAAGGGGGTGGGGCGAAGAGGTAATAGCTCCCAACCTCTGAGCTGTGCAGCCCTCCAGGGCCACAGAGATACTGTGGGTCCAGATAGCCACAGAAACACCAAGCATTCCTTAGGAACTGACAAATCAAAGCTCAACTACTATGATGTCAGAGTCTATGATTTTTTTAATTTCAGAGGGGGGGGGGTCTTCACATGCACAACGGTCAGGAAACACTCTCTTGGGGAAACCACACAATGATGTAAGAACTTCTTAGTACTATAAGAAAGAACCGTTCATAGTGAGAGAGATAATTTCTAGCATGCGATTTGAAGAAAGTGGACAGGAAAGCCTTCATGAAGAAGGGGGCAAAAGACTAGGTCTCAGAGACTAGAGTGTGAGCAGGCAGAGATGATGGAAAAACGGACACATTCCAGGGGCAGCACCAACATGGAGACCTTTATAGGTAATGACTGCCGGAGAGATTTTGATGGATTTTTTTTTCTTCTTCTTCTATTTTTTGTTTGTTTGTTTTCAGGATTTAGTTAGTAGCCTTCATACTCCTCCAACAAGCTCTCCTCCCAACCAATTTATCACGTATGTACTTCAAAAAAAAGGTAACAGTACATAAGTATATTATGGAAAAAAGAGACTCATCCCTATTACCAGTTTGATGAGTTCCTTCCGGACTTTTTTCTATGGTCTACATTTATATAAATTCTTTCATTATCTATTACGTATTAAATATGTGTTTGACACTTGCTCTAAACCTACAAATAGTTTTCTGGAGTAAATATCACCCCATGGTGTATTCTACAATCGTCACACAGTCTTCTTTCTGTATCTTGGCAGAAACTTTCTAACACCTGCAGCCATGATTCCAAACATAATTATTAATTATAACATGCTACTTTATAAAGCAGTTATTCTTTGCGTGTATAATGGTGGGGAAATCCCTGTGCTGTAGGATCATGATTATTACTTAACCTCAGTCTGTTTGCTTTTCTGCAAAATGGGGATACCATGTGTCCACATCCAGGGTTATTTTTAGGTAAACAAAATTGGCCTTAGAAAATATGAATATGTAGAATACTACACAGACACCCTACAATATCCCCAAAATAGCAGTCCTTCTTAGCCTGTATCTTTTCTCCAACAAATACTCAGATTAAAATTCAGAAGCAATTTTGTCACTTTATATTAAGTACGTTTCCACCCAGGAAGCCACCAAAGAGAGCCAGGGCATCACGGCTAAGGTAGGAAAGAAAGGGGCGAGGGACTGAGGGGCAGAAAGCTAAGAAAAGAGGTGTGTCCAGTGAAGAGGAGAGCACTGCCACGAATAACTGCCCCCTGGCCCCTGGCTCAGCCCACTCTGCCTATCAACTCATGGCCGGGACAGACGGGCAGCCAGGTAGCCCGCAGGGAGGTCCTCACGACCTCAGCCTGGGACGGGGCCTCCTACCCCTCTTATCATGACTCTCATTCATTCGTGGTGTCCCTCAGTGGTTTCTCTGCTAAAGCAACACTGCCCTCCCCCAGGGGTTCCGCTGAGAACCCCTAAAGCTGTCAATGGGCCAGATGCTAATCAGGTGAATAAGACACAGAGCTTTTGCTGAAGGAGCCCAAGTCTTATCCTTACGTCACCAGAGATGCTTCAAAGAGCACCAGCTGAGCAAAGAGTGCAGAGGAAGTTAGAATGAACAGACAGGAGTAGCCTGCAATCTTCTGAGCAGAGACTCGCCCTCAAGCTGAGGTCCTCAGACGATGGTCTGGGGAACACCAGGCCCTTGTAAGGAAAGCGAATTAGCTAGCCCTGCGCCCGATCTACTGAATCAGAAACTCTGGGAGTGTGGTCCAGCAGTCTGTGTTGCAGCAAGGTCTCCAGGGGATTCTGGTGCACGATATAGTGACAGCCACCAGCCTGGAGGCATTCGGGTCCCAGCAGGGATGCGGTGAAGATCCGGGCAAATGCTTCAGAAAAAAATCTACAAGAAACATGACCAGCCTGAAGAATGGGAGGGAGGGACATCTACTCACATGGGCCCGGGTGAAGGCAGTGGCAAGTGGGTGTGGGGAGAAGGGTGACCCCAGAAGCAGTACTGGCTAACGAATGGGATTTGGCAAGTACCTTGGTGTAGGAGCAAAGAAGGAGGTCTAAAAATAGCA
Source organism: Hyaena hyaena (assembly GCF_003009895.1). NCBI lineage: Eukaryota > Metazoa > Chordata > Mammalia > Carnivora > Hyaenidae > Hyaena > Hyaena hyaena. The sequence continues at coordinate 445,816 of NW_024081100.1, read as the reverse complement.
GTTCCATTTTTATCAGAACTAGAAGACGGGCCATGGGGGCCAGGTTTGCGAAGAGAGCCAGTTAAGCTTTGGCTATATATATATGGAGGCAATATCCCTCTCAAGGCAGGTCAACTTCTCAATTTCTGTTTTGAGAATCCACTGCTCTAGAGTACAATTTCACAACAAACTTTGGTTAAATAATTCTTGGGTTACGGTTAATCTTTTGGTGGTATATAATCTTCAGAACTTTGAGAAACATGGAGGTCAAACAGCCAAATCCAAGTTCAAGAAGTTAATTATATCCCAAATCATCTTGACAAAGTAATCTGAAGACAAGACATTTATTGTCATTCTAATTAGCAATTAGAATAATTAGCAAAAGTTTGAAGAGGAAGCACTGAGAGAGTTCTATGCCAAAAAGGCACACCAATTAAGGCTTAGATGAAACTGGGTAAAAGGTCACACTCACTGACTTGTAAGGCATACTCTGTCATTTCAAGAGAGGAGTCTGAAAGACAGAGCAAGGGAGCGGGGGAGGGGCACTAAGCAAGACCTGGGCTTTGAAATTTGTTGCTCTGTGAAATGAGCACACGTTCCTCTAAAGAATCATTTTTGGTGTGCCTATGTGTTACCATCCTTCTTGAACAAAAATGCTATTTGTAAACACTGGGTGTTAGCAACGTTAATTATACCTACAAAGGGGAAGTGAGTGTTGGGAAGCCCACCTATAACCACCAAGCTCAAGATGTCCGTATGGGCTACAGACTCAAGCCATTTCAAAAGGAGGGCGTTTCATTCCTGGGTCATGCAAGTACATGTGGCTATTGCTAAGAACATCTATGTAAATGAAAGAAAAAAAAACCTTTAAATTTGGCCCTTCTGGACTTCGGATATAAACCTACAAATGAGGGGGGTGGAGATGGTTTGAATGGTGCTCAAGAAACAGAGAGCTAAACAGACAACCCCAATAAAATGTGCAGGCAATCAGTCAATAAGACTGAGTGTCAAGGAGGATTATGCTATCTATATACTTCTTAAATGTGGTTTTACAGTTTTTCCAAAAAAAAAATAAACAGAAGATGATGAGTCAAATACACTATGGTCACATCATTGCTCATGAGTAAATTCTGCAACATCTATATACAAGCTAAGGTTCCTCTTGAGGTCAGTCTCCCCACATGGGCTGAATTAGGGAATAAAAATTCAAGTTCCATCCACTGAGGGCCAGTAAGGGCAGGACCACAGTGGACATCTGCATATCAGAGGTTTGGAAGACCAGAGCCCTTGCCAATGCAGGGACCCCACTTTTATGAAAGACCCAATGAGTACCTGTCTGTTTTCACTAGCCACAAGAAATCTGAAGAGGAGTTTTGCTTTTATGAAAAAGCTATTACTGTACTAATGCAGGTCTTTTATAAAAGGGAAGTGGCTAACTTGAACTTCTGGAAAGTGGCAGATGCTCTTGCTTTATGCCGTTCAGACTTACAGAAGCTTTCATGGGAACGCTCTACTTTCGGGTAACAGGGGACGCCTGTATTTGACAGAAAGGACTCTTGGTGGTGACGGTCATTTTGTGCACTCTCAAACCTAACTGCAAAAGGAAATGACACCCTTGAGGATTTCTGCGGGATACAAAGACCCAGGCCTTGGAAATGGTGGTCTCTCACTCACCTCAATCTGGGCCCTGCCAGTCGAGTTCCCCTTTTGTTACGGTTTAGTCCCTCTAAGGGGGGAGGGGCGGGGCAGGAAGAGGGAGGGAGACACAGGAGGGAAGGACAAGGGTGTAACTTGTAAGGATTCTATTGGAGACACATCTGGATTTTAATGTTAAATCCATCACTGGGGGGAACAGCAGCAGATGGAATCACAGCCCTGGGGGGGAGGGGTGGGGAGTAAAAGAGACTTTTTTTTTTTGCTGTTGCCAGTACCCTCCCTGTGAACTCCTCTTCCCAGCACTGACACTTGTACATGCATCGCCCTGTCCGCTTCTTTCTTTAAACAGGCACATCTTCTATCCAGTGACCTCTCAGAGACTCTCTGCTGTGTCAAACCAGCACCTGCAAAGGCCAGCCAGTAAGTGGCCACCCAAACCACTTTTCTGAACTGTGACAGACAGGACTTCTAAACCACATCTAGATGCCCCCCTACCCCCACCCGCATAGGCCGCACTGTAAATGCCCCCGCGCGGTGAGGAACCCTCAGGCTCAGTACTGAGGCTCACCATATAACCAGCTCACTTCCCCGGATCCTTTCTGCCCAGGTAGTAAAGAAAGGGCAGAACAACCACGTCAGCGCTGGGTTCGGTCATCTGAGGGCAGGAAGGACAGAGGGGAAGAATGACCTGAGCGCCTGAGTATAGCCCGCCAGCCACTCCCCAGGTGAGAACAGTGCCCCAGGGGGAGGCTTTTGTGAGACTCTAAAACGTCATCCAGCTACGTGCAAGTCCGATATGGTGAGAGGTTTCTTCGTGGATCACAAGCAGGGTTCAAACTCGCCCCCACGCTGTTCATCTCCATGTTCGAGGAGCCGGGCGCAGATCACAGGTGGCTGACTGGGTTTTTTCGGTTCTGCAACACCTTCCTCTAAAGCCCAGAACATCTTCCATCTCACCCCTACTTCGCTATCCTGTTTCCTACTTCCTGAGACCCCACCCCACTGTCATCCCAAGGGGAGGATTTGCTTAAGTTGGGGGGGGCGGGGAAGGAGGCTGACACAGTACTTAGAAGCTTCAATTCTGTGCTGCCAAGCACATTACAGCTCATCACCAGGGAAAATGGCACCCTCCCACCTCCGTGAGAGGGAAGAAAGTCTGGAGTCACAAAATCCAAATCCCCACAAACACACATTGTTCCAGCAAAACAAAACTGCCCATAGCATCTCTACAGGCCTGCCATTCGGAAAATGCGAAACATTCAGCATCACTTTTAACTTCTTCTAAAGGGAACTAGTGTCCATTTCTCATCCACGCTGGGCCTGGTAAGACATCAACGCGAAGCAGGGGTTTTCGTCGGGAGGCTCGGAAGGGTCACATTTGTCATTTTTTATCTGACACTCGTTGACCCTGCTTGGGGGAGGCTATTTTTAAGCTTAAATAAAATTCCAGCACAGTCTTCTGTCATTTATGAATACACACGTCCCCTGCTTAATGAAGCTGTTTAGAGGCAGCAGCATTTGTACAAAATCAAATTGTGCTCTCAGATCTGCCTTCCCGTATTCCTGTCCAGTTAACTTAAGCTTTTACTGCCAGGTTTACATGGAATCCAGAAATAATTTTTCCCCCCTAAAACAATCACCTTTCTTTCTTTGAATTCCTAAAGGAAGCTACTTAATGCTTCTGTGGCCTGGTCTTGGCACAAAGATCAGAAACCTGCCTTCAGTTCTCTGTAATGCCTGCCTTTCAGTCTGCAGCCCACTCACCCACCCACCGCTGCCCCATGACCATGACCCACAGGGACACTTCCACCGCCTCGTTCAAATCACTGGTCACTTCCAATTAGCAGACGAGCCTCAAAGCACACAGAAACTCAGTTAAGTTTTCTACAATGTGAGCTAAGAAAAAGTAATCAACAAGGTTTTTTATACTTTGTTATTAAGAAGCCTGTTTCAGGGCACCTGGGTGGCTCGGTCAGTTGAGCGTCCGACTTCAGCTCAGGTCATGATCTCACGGTTCATGGGTTCAAGCCCTGAGTTGGGCTCTGTGCTGACAGCTCAGGGCCTGGAGCCTACTTTAGATTCTGTGTCTCCCTGTCTCTCTGACCCTCCCCTCCTCATGCTGTCTCTCTCTCAGAAATAAATAAAACATTAAAAAAAAAAAAAGAAGCCTGAAGCCTGTTTTGTTTTGGAAAAGGTGTTAAAGTTACCCAAAGGTATGAAAATGCTGATGTTCACACACTCCCAGAATATTAGGTCTAAACAAAAACGTCCCTCCTAATACATTCTCTGCATCCACCCCCACTGCCCCAACTGCTAGGGCCGCTGGCTGAAAATGCCCTTAGATGCCTAACACTTCCGAAAAATGTGTTTGGAAACTCTCTGAGCACCACGGCAGCCAAGCTGCTAGGGGTAAAATTAGAAAGACGGGGTGCCTGGGCGACTGACGAGGGCTCATGTCAGTTGGACAACCTACTTTGGCTCAGGTCATGATCTTGCAGTTCTTGAGTTCGAGCCCTGAGTTGGGCTCTGTGCTTGGAGCCTGGAGCCTTGGAGGCTTGGTGCCTGGAGCCTGGTTCAGATTCTGTGTCTCCTCTCTCTCTGCCCCTCTCCCGCTCATGCTCTGTCTGTCTGTTTCTCTCTCTCTCAAAAAGAAATTAAAAATTTTTTAAATTTAAAAAAGATTAGAAAGGCAAATCTTTGCAGACATCTTTGACCACATGCACAATTATTTTCCAATCAGACCAGGGAAGAACAGGTAGTGGGACTAAGGACTTGGAATCTGAAATTACAAATGGAAAGTAAATAAAGCTAATGCCTAAAAACAGGATTTGCACAAGTACTACTGACAGGTAGAAAGCCAGAGCATCAAACCAGTTATTTCTTCCAAAGTCCCGCATGTACTTCTGGCCGACCACTCCGAGACTTCCCAGAGATGAGAATTCTGTTTCTATTGATGTTTACATTTACAAGTGACTGCAGAAACAACTAGACTGCTCCTAATATGTCTCCCTTCTTCTTCATGATTACCCACTACCTCCTACTGGGTTCAAATTTGGGAGTCTAAAGCCCCCTCTTCCAGATGCTTTGCTACTTGTCCCACAGACCGTGGGGCTGGGATTAGCAGTCCCACCATCTGACTGCACGGGCCCTTCCTGGACAACTTCCCTTCCTGCTCTGCCCTAGTGGCTCCCACTCAGACTCTCCCTGCATCACTGCCTCACTGTTGGATCCTGCCCCACTGGACAACAGCACCCCTACTTGGAACCAGCCCTAGCTGATCAGGTCCAGGGTATCGCCATGCTTTGCCCCCTTTTTCCTCCAGCTTTACTGAGGTGTAATTGAAAAAGTATGAGATACCTAAAGTGAACAATGTGATTTGACGTACACATGCATTGTGAAAGATTCTCACCATCGAATAATTAACATACCATCACCTCACATACTTACGTCCTACTTTCTCAGCAAATTCCAACTATACAATGCAGTGTTACCAACTACTGTCGCCATGTCATACAAGGCACATCTGACAGCTGAAGGTTTGTGTCCTTTAGTCTCTCTTCTCCCACCTCTAGTCCCAAGCAACCACCATTCTACTCACTGCTTCTCTGAGTCAGCTTCTTTTTGGCATTGCCACTCTTTGCTTTGCCAATGTCATTAGCCCAGAGGTAGGCACTTTGTCTCTGCAAGTCCACTGTGAGTGTAATTACAAACACAAAATCATGACATTTATTGAGCAATGCTTCCACAGGCAAGATATGTTCCATTTAGTTTGTGTTTTCCAGGGTTCTAATTAGAGAACGAACCAGAGTTTTGGCTTTATGGCACGAGAAAAGTCATCCTGTTAGTTTAAGGATGACTCTCACCCTTTGCCAGGAACAGCGGAGTCCTCAACAGGACCGGCAGCCAGCCTGCAGTCCACACAAGGAGAGCAGCCTCTTCTTCCCAGGTACTGTGCATGTCAGATAATGACTCTGTGATTAAATATGTCAGATAATGATTCTGTGCACGGGAGATTAAATCCGAAGTGTCACTTCCTGCAGCACAGGATTAAAATGCTAAGGTGGGGCGCCTGGGTGGCTCAGTCGGTTGAGTGTCCGACTTCAGCTCAGGTCATGATCTCCCCGTTCGTGGGTTCAAGCCCCGCTTTGGGCTCTGTGCTGACAGCTCAGAGCCTGGAGCCTGCTTCTGATTCTGTGTCTCCCTCTCTCTGACCCTCCCCTGCTCACGCTGTCTGTCTCTCTCTCTCTCAAAAAATAAATAAATAAAACATTTTTTTAAAAATGCTAAGGCAAGGGGTGCCTGGGTGGTTCAGCTGGTTAAGTGTCCAACTCTTGATGTCAGTTCAAGTCATGATTTCTCGGTTGTCAGATGGAGCCCCACATTGGGCCACATTGGGCTCCACGCTCAGTATGGAGCCTGCTTGAAATTCTCTCTTTTCTTCTTTCTCTGCCTCTCCCTCATTCGTGTGCACACATGCGCTCTCTCACTCTTACTCTCAAAATAAACAAACAAACAAACAAAAGAATAAAATCCTACGGCAAGTTGCTAGCCATAAATATCCCAACAAGTGGATGTTTATGGCTCTCAAGTTTTTATGCCAAAAGGCCAGCCAGCCAGCATGTGCCTGAATGTCATGAGATCACTTGGTGTGGAAGTCATCCAACTTAGGAGACAAGATGAGTGATCCCCAAAGAGCCGATTCTGCATACTGAAAGATAAGAATCCACACTAGAACTGAGGTCCAGTAACCAACGAGTTTCAACAGTGAATCTGTTATGGATTAACTTGGTTAGTTACCCAAGGTAAGTCTTTTTTTTTTTTAATAGTTTATTGTCAAATTTGTTTCCACATAACACTCAGTGCTCATCCCCACAAGTGTCCTCCTCCATGCCCATCCCCCTCTCCCCCCACATCCATCAGTCCTCAGTTTGTTTGTCAGCATTCAAGAGTCTCTCATGGTTTGCCTCTCTCCCTTTCGCCCACCATTTCCGCCCTTCTTCTCCCCCTTGTTCCTCCGTCAAGTTCCTCCTAATCCTCCCATACGTGCAAACATATGATATTTGTCCTTCTCTGCCTGACTTACTTCGCTCAGCATAACACCCTCAAGGTCCATCCATGTTGCTACACATGGCCAGATTTCATTGTTTCTCATTGCCATGTAGTATTCCATGGTATAGATAAACCACATCTTCTTGATCCATTCATCTGTTGATGGACACTTAGGCTCTTTCCATGTTTTAGCTATTGTGGAGAGTGCTGCTATGAACATTGGGGTACATGTGCTCCTATGCCTCAGTATTTCTGTATCCCTTACCCAAGGTAAGTCTTAAACTAAGTTCTGATATTCTGAAAATGAAGTCTTAAGAAAGCAGTGGGCTTAGAGGTATAAAAAAGTTTTTTATATCCTAGTCTACTCCCTTCTCTAATATTAAAAAACAAGGCATATAGCTTGGGTTTTCATTTAAGTACATTATAATCCAGCGGTTGTCCAAAATCCTTGCGTCTTAGTTTGGTACATGAGCCGTTTCAGTGCCTCTATGACATCTCTTGTCAGATAGAGGAATTCCCATATTCTTTCTACTTCCTCCTTCAGCAATTACACTGATTCTCATTTACGCTTTGGAATGGTTTGTTGCCTCAATCCCTTAAATTCCAGTAGGTGGGCCTACAACCGACAGGCACCAAGTTTTGCTCTGACCCCATCTACGTCTGACCTGGTGCAGGGACAGAGGATGAGAGGAGGCAGAAGCTCACCAGAAACCTGGTTTTGCCACCGCCGCCCAGGCTGCGACAGCGCTATGCTTCCGGCCCCGGGCTTCACTCCCACACCACGCTACTTTCTGATCCCACACCCATCTTGTGTGCGGAACCTCGGACTCTGCTCTTACATCAGCAGCCACTTTTCTTCCTTCCATTCTGCGCTGCCTTCAAACTCTTTTGCCTCTAATACCCATTTTCAGTAGAGCCTACTCCTGGGTTCAAAGGTCTAACCAGTGACTCTTCAAATTAATCTAGACAGACCCAAACTTTCCTTATTATCCTCCCCAACCCACTGTAAAGCCCTATTATAATACGTGACTTTCAACCACTGTAATGAAGGCAGTATAACAAAGCTCTCGATAGTCCACTAACCATGAAATATAATTTCACCTCTTGGGGCTCACCTGTTTTCTTGTGTATAAAACTTGAGGGTTAAAAGAGGAGGCCTTCATAGAAGAAAACTAATATTTACTGATCACTTGGGCCAAGTGGACACTCTGCAAATCTCTATGCAGTCCTCTGAACAAGCCTGAGGGAGGGAAGGATCTGTTATTTCTGTTCTCCAGGCAATCAATGTGAAAGTGAGAAAAGTCAGGGGAACTTGTCCAAAGCTGTCTTCCTGGTCTAAGCAGAGAGGCCAGGTCCAGCCTCTGCCAAATCCTAAGCGTCTTTGGTCCCTTCTGGCCGCATCACGCTCTCCCATGTCCCTAAGCTGCAACCACCATGGTCTGGGCCCCTGACCAGCCCGAAGGCTTTCCAGTCACTGCGGTGAAGGTCATCTTTGCCAGGGGGTCATAGGGATCTCCGTCTTGGCCAAAAGAGACAAGCTGAAACGTGGAAACGTGTGCATCACTTGTGAAAGTGAGTAAAGACCACACGGACACAGAGCAACTCGCTTCCATCCACAGCTTGGGGCTACAGAGCAGAAGCAAAAGAATTCCCTGGAAGATGGAACTCCTCCCTGACACACAGGGAAAGGCAGCCTTTCGGGTCACAGTGATGCCACTCGGGTGTCAGCTGCCACCACAGACACATGGGCTCGGCCCTTGACTCACGGTCCTGGTCACACTACGCTTGAAATCCAAGAAGGCTGAGAAAGACTTGTTGGAGTTAGTTTCGGACTCCAGCTTCTGTCCTGTTCTGCAGGCCATGTCCTCACTGCCTTTTCTGCACGGGACACAGCATGGGTGCTAACGTCCTCTTTACCACCCTTTTCATTTATTCATTCATTTATTTGCTCGTTTATTTGCTTATTTATTTTAGTTCACCTACGTTTATTAACAGTAAGATAAATACTACCAAAGCAAAATATTTTTCTTCACAAAATAGCTTAGAGAACTATAAATGGGATGTTATTTTTATCTATCTATCCATCCATCCATCCATCTATCTTGCCAAATGGCTATTTTATTATTCCCACTCTTACACAGTTTTCCTAAGACACTAAGTGACTATTTTCCTTCACAGAGGAAACCCTCTGCAGGTCCACAAAATCTGAATCTATTTCTCCAGGATCACCCTGACTTCTAGAAGGGAATGCGCGAAGCTGTCGCTTCTCAAGAACCTCCAGGCCGCAGCTTTAAGAAGGTGTAGCTGGGGATCAGCCGGTGTGGGCAGTGACGGGATGCAGCAGACTCCTCTCATTTCAACACCCATGCGAGGTTTCCAGGAAGGGGGGGGGGTTGAAATCTGGAGGCGAGATAGGGGTGGGGGCAGGAGATCAGGGTGGGGACTGGCAAAAGGCACTTGTTTTCAAAGGAACAAAGGAACAAAACAACAATATTTTATTCTGACGATCAGTTCCTACAACGGTGCCAGATACACAGGCTCCTAATGAATCCTTAATGAAATGAATGAAGTGCTTCTTTCTGCCACAGAAATCCTGAGGGACCATGCTCGACAAAAAAGCACCTGTCGTTATACAGCATCAGAGCTCAAAGCTTGTGTTTATTTCCATACTTTAAGTTCTTTTTTTTTTTTTTTTTAGAAATGCAAAGCAAATTCTGTATCTATTCCCAAGACCAGCAGATTCTGAAAAATCAGAGCTGAATCCATTTTTGTACGTGAAGTGGGAAATCAGGGAGCCTCTCTGCCAGGTAGTGGAATTACAGATTTTAATTTTCTTTCTGCTTATCAGGAGTTTTCAACGGTTCTACAGAGGACATGAATGCTTATTTTAGTAAGTCTCAGAATGACTTTAGGCACTCTGGATCTTAAAAAGCACACTGTAAGTGCCTCCACAATTTCTCATACAATAAGAATTCGTCAATTACAGTTACTGCTAAATTATAAATACCTTAAATCGGCACTCGCCAAGTACTCTCTTCACAGTGATGGCGATGCTACCATGAAGCACTAGGTCCTCCACCAGAAGAAAAGGAATGTCACAAACCCCACACACATGTATTAGAAAAATTAAATTCTACTCCTTCTTGGCTTGTTATTAGCTGAAACAAAATATTAAGTCACATTTACCGTCTAAATAAGGTATAAAACCATCTTTTCTTGGCAATAATTCGGTCATTTTATCTTTACATTTTGGTATGAATTAGACTGACATACCTTCCACAGATTATAAAAGTTTCAAATTAGTGAATCCAAGAAATTGTCTAAAAGAACTGAAACCCTGTAAGTAATAAAATGGTCCTCATCAGGCCAAGGCCTCGTGGGGAAGTGCACCCTCTCCTCCTCGTGGCCATCAGCCTGGGACCAGGGCAGGAAGGGGAAGAAGAGACGTTCTTTATATATGTTCAAAGTTACGAATACTGAAAATTGATTCTGACTTAGGAAGGGGAAAGCACCAGCGAGAACATGGCTGCTTCATCTTCAACCCCTCATGTTTTATATGAAAGAGATTCAAAAGGGAGGAAAGCAAAGCAGAAACATCAAGAAAGAATCTTTCTGGGGCGTCCAGGTGGCTCAGTCAGTTAAGCGTCCAACTCTTGGTTTCGGCTCAGATTGTGATCTCAGTTTGTGTGTTCAAGCCTAGCGTCGGGCTCTGTGCTGACAGTGCGGAGTCTGCTTGGGATTCTTTCTCTCTTTCTCTCCCCCCTCTCTCTCTGCCCCTCCTCTGCTCATGCACACACTCTCTCTCTCAAATAAATACACATTTAAAAAAATTTTTAAAAAGAAAGAAAAAACTCTTTCTGGAAGTCTCCTTAGCTTTCTCTGTGCCGTCCCACCCATTATGCCCTAATCAGGGAACACACACTCTGCTTTCATCCTCATGAGGACGAGAGCATAGCCTGTAGTTTGGCCAAGTTACATACAACCATGGTCCTCAGCAACTCCACCCTGCATCCCTCCTGAATGCCCTTGCTTCTTCAGGTCCGACCTGAGATTCTGTGGCCATGTTATTCGGGCAAGTTCCTAGCCTTGCCTTATCCTAGGTGAAACCTCAGAGTCCCTTTTCAAACGCCACGGTCTGTGTGCTAAGTATCGGGTATACCACAGATGAAATTCTTCTTTCTGGAACATTTGTTTGCCATCTCTCTTCTCTGCTGGAACATCAGCCCTGCGAGAGCAGGGACTCCGTGCCTGTCTGTCCTTTCCCCGTCACAGAATCCTCCAGACTCCCACTCTCCATTTATTACCATAGACAAACATTGGGCTGTTGAGCACAGTTTAGCTTACAGAGTGGCCTTGCATATATCCTATGGTGACTGATCGTGATCAATATTGCATCCAACAGGGAGTCTGAGACATGCAGAGAAAACCCACAGGGCAGGCCGGCGGGTCCCTCCACTTACCGCCACCTCCACAGACTGCATGGACAGGTCGCATGGTGGCTTCAGGGCTTTGGGTCTCGTCGCGTACCAGAAGGTGGTGAGGGCTGCAAACGCCCCAAAACCCATGAGTGTGTTGGTCGGAAGGGTGCGAACGTACTGTCGTAAGTCAACCAGCTCTGGCATTCGAAAGTACCGGAACAATTCGTGGGCTTGCATCGTCCTGTGTCGCTGGCTCCCTCAGCTGATTTCTGCCAGGAAAGAAAAGGTGTCATGTTCACTCCAGGAAGGCAGGCCTTGTCTCCAGAATTCTCAAAGGCCAACCATCCAACTTGATGCCTGGCTGGCCATTCAAGGCATGAAACCCACAGGCCTAATGGTCCAGCTCTCTTCCTGGCTGTCAAATTTCACGTTTCTAAAAACACTTTAGAAATCCATTTGACTTCTATCATTTTGGGCAAAGTGTCCATTTCCCACATTGAAAAGATTTTACTTGCAAAGAATTCTTGCCATAACATGCTCAAGTGCCATAAGTTACCAGTTTCTTCCCTGACATTGTGTCTCTGTTCTCTTCCACCTAATCAAACACGCTCCAGTCTCTTTATTAGGGCTAATGAGGAGAAAAGGGGAAGAGGTACAAATAAGCCCAAACCACCTAGTGGCCATCTGCTCCCACTTCTTCCAAAAGTTCTTAGAATAGTTCCGGATTCATAAAACAGACCAACCTAAATGTCCATGCGTCTCACCTTCCCCATGCTCTCTGTACCATAAAAGTAGCAATACAAATGCAGAGGAAACTATAGTTCTCTATTCTGATGAAATAATTTCTTTTATATTCCTCAAAATATTTAACCAAAATATAATAATAATAATGATAATAATAAAAGGGTGTACATAAATTTTAAACCATCCACCACATATCTAGAGAGAGACTGCAGCATAGTATTTGAGACAAAGTATAGAATAATATTTAAGAGCCCATATCGTAGAGCCAAATTCTGTGTTCCCAGCTTATTAGTTGTATGATTTGGAATTACTTCACTTCTCTGTGCCTCAGTTTCTCTAACCAAAAATGGAGACTGAAAACAGACCTATCTCATGGGGATTTTATAATGATTAAATCATTTACAGAGAGCTTAGAATGGCATGGGGCCCCAGAAGCTATTCAATAAATGCTAAGCACTATTCTTTCGTCTACCCTGATTCTGTGATTAGTCCTTTATAGAGAACCGTAAAGTACAGAGTTAATAAAAAACAACAACAATAACAACAATGCCTGACTACAAGGAGTTTACAAACAAAATTAAGCAGCCAAAACATAGTGGTACCCGGGTGGCTCACTCTCTCTCTTAAAATAAATAACTAAACCTTAAAAAAAAAAAAAAGCCAAAACACAAAGAAAATTGGATGAACCACCAAATGTAGATAAAAGTCTCAAACTGGGCAGTAAAGACAATCTGTATAGAAATCAGTATAAAAAGTGTGCAGAACAGATAATAAGTAAGAATAATTCTAACTAGAAAATAATTGATGAATAACTAAAGTATGTTCGGGAGTAAAGGGAAGGAAATCATAGTGAATGCTTTGAAAGGCCTTTCTCAAAAACTGCCTGCCAAGTGTTAATGTTTTAGCTGTACTTCAAATGGCATTTGTGAGTTCTCTATTATATGTTCTTCTAAATACCTAGGTCACAAAACTGAACATAATTTTCTTTTTTCAGATACAGAAATCTTTAAACCTCGCTCTCTCACACTGTAAATTTTGTTTACAGAAGAGCAGAGTATCGAGTGTTTTTATTGGCCATCAGCTCATGCAATCTTGTGCCACAACTCTGTGTAGGTGTGTACACACACACACACACACACACACACACACAGGAAATTTTCAGGTTTGACATGACAACCGAGAAAGAACCAATACGTGAAATGTCTTCAGGTCATAATTCTGAAGGAGGAGCTCCACTTCTTACAAAACCATTCACCATGGGTGCCACCAACAGCTGACGGCTAGGTGACACACCACTGTGGAGCAGAAGAGGTGGGGGGGGGGCGCTCAGCTGGCATTTACCTGACCTGCCAAGGTCTCTCAGGGCATTCGTCACATGCCAACTCCCATCCTGCTGCCCACCGGGCTAAAGGTAACTATGAGACAAAATTCATACTTGATGTCCCAGGAGAAGAGGGTGGAGGATGGGCCAATGAGCAGCTGGGAGCACAGTCACCCCACCGCTCCACCCATGGGCAGGGACAGGCATCAGCCAGTGTCACTGCCAGGGCCAGATCTGAAAACAGACACTGTTTTCTTTCCGCCTGGCTTCCCAATGGGGAGAGACAACGCGTATTTTTTTGAAAACCAGTGAAATAAATGATCAGATGTTGGGTGGCCTGTCGAACCAACATGTGACCGGCCACGAAAGAAACGGATTGCCCGGGGTACGGCCACGGCAGATCTATTCTAGAGGAAAGCACAGGGGCGGGGCTGCTCCGGGCGGGGGCACAGTGAACTGATGAGGGCAGCCGGGAGGACGCTGCCGACGACCTGGGCCAGGTTCTCGGCGGCCCGCGAGACCCGGGGCTGACGCCTGGGCTCCCTGGGGAAGGCCCGCACCCACGCAGGCGAAGGCGCGGGGAAGCAGGCAGATGGAGTCGGGCCGCTGGCGGGCGGCGGGTGGCCGGCGGCCAGATTTCGTCCTCGGCACAGCCCGCCCCGCCGACCTAAGCAACCTGACTGAACCGCGTGCGGCCCGCCTTCCCCTCGGGCACTCCCCCTTCTCCCCCTTCCAGCCCTCCTCCCGCGCACCGCGGCCCTGCTCGGGAAAGGAGTCTCCCACCCCTCCAGACACACCCCTGCCCTTGGCTCTTCTCGCCCCAGGGTGCCTGAAGTAATTTCCATACGACCCAGATCGTGTGAATCTGCAGGGCTGTTCAACAGAATCCCGGCCCTGGGTGAGAACGTTAAATAACTCCACCACAAACAAATGCAGTCATAAGCTGGTGATTTTTTTTCTATTTTAAGCATCAGCAGTAGCCAAGCCGTAGACAGCATTAGAGGAAGAAAGAAAAATGTCTATTTCTAGAGATAAGTCTAGGAAGGAAAACTTGAAAAAAAACACTTCAGGAAATTACTGATTTGGTAGCACTGCTGCAAGAATATTTTATTAGATGCTGATCTGTAATGCAAAGGGTTGAAACCCAGCTAAATTCTTTAGTGGGTGATAATGATAAGATAGGGCAGTTTAATCCACGCCTGTCAGCTCCCAGCCGGTAGAGGCTGAAAACCAGCTTCACTTAATCAACTGGTCAATGCCGCCCGTAGGAAAACCACAGCCCATCCACCTCAGAGCTAAGACAGTCCTTCTTTTAGATCCACGTGAAGAACGACTCTTAAACATGAAAAGAAAGCATTCTAAATCTTCTCCCTTCCACGCAACTGTTATTAAGGAAAGGCTCTTGGCGTATTTAGAAATGGAGGCAGACCTGCATTCAAAGAAAATGAGCCACAATAAACAGCCTTTCGATGCTGCAGGTGAACACGAACCCCAGGCTGTAAGACAGCAAGACTCACTTGCCAACAGGTGATTAAAACGCAGACCGATTTTATTTCTTATTCCAGTGGTGTTCTAGTTGGAATATTTTTTTATTAAATTCTTTCAACAGCAAATGTCCACATCATCCTCTCAGGAAGTTTACAGCCCAGCCAAATAATAATGCTGCTATTTGCTAAGAATATGATTCAATCGGCTTAAAGGCTTAAGTAGCCAGTATTTCCCAGTTGAGAACACACAAGACTATTGGCAGCTAGCTTCTCCCTTCCCCAACAGCTACGCCTGCATACCCTTCCTCCCGGCACTTACAAAAAGTGGGTTTGCTCAGTTGGGTCTTTTGAATTTCCTAAAAAGCTAGAGTCTAAAACCACGGAACTACAGAGAACACAGCAATGGTCAGGGGAACGTGGCTCACATCCAGTTCAAAGAACCAGAGTGAAGGATGCCTTTAAGTAGACCTGCGCAGAAACAGATACACAGGACAGAGTGATAGAAACTGGACTGTCAGGAAACAGAAATCCTGGCACTTATCCACCCAAACTTTGGGAAGAAGAGCGAGCAACACGGTTAGCACTGATTTAGTGTTTCGGAAAGGCGTTCACATTCTCTCACTGGAACATCGCCGTACAAAACCACCATGAGGAAACTGAGGCTGGAGACAAGAGGCTTCCCCAAGGTGTATCCCAAGACGGGGACACCAACTCGACTCTCAAGTCATGCTTTTTCCTCTACACGAACAATTCCTAACCTCTGCTGGGCCGCTGATCCTCTCCACTGGGAACATGCGTATCCCTCTCTGCACGTGGGACTCACAAGTCCCCTGCAGCCCCCTCCGGCTTGGAAACTGTGAGAGCAGGTGGTTTCTAAAGGTCCTCTAGCACTGCCATTGCACGGCACGATGACAGCCGGGCATCTGACCTCCATGTCTTACATAACCGCTAGCGTTTGCCCCATCATCCTGGACTCTAAGGCCACCTGGACACAAGGTTCACCTCCGACCGTTTTGTTTACACCACAGAAAAAGTGGTTTGGGGCCAGAGGTGACTTGCAAGGACATCGTTCTCTAAGGGCACAGGGACACACACACACACACACACACAGCTCCTGTGATTTTGCAGATTGATACTTACATCGGCATTTTATTTTCTTCATACCGTTTACCAACCCAAAAAATGGGTGATCGGGACGTTTCTCCCCTTCTAAAGTTCCTCAAGCTTTCATTTGGTTGAATAATAGCGGTTTGACAGAACACTCCTCTAGGAATGCAGCCTTGAAGCAAACCCACATAAATAGCAACCTTGCCCCGGCAGCAGCAAATGCAGAAACCCTGACATCTTTCCTTAAAAGCAGCAAGCCAAGCTGGCAGGGTGCTGCCATTCCTTGCTCCACCTCCGCCCCCTTGTACAACAGGCTATTGACAGAAGCCTGAAACTCCCTCTTTGTCCTCAGCTGGCCGGGCAGAGCTCAGCCTCGGGGAGGAACAAGAGAGCGGCAGCCAGACCGTGTGCTGTTCTTTCAGTGCGCCGCTCCAAACCCCTTGGATTCGTGCTCCTTAGCCCGGGCTGGCACCGTACCGAAAGCTAGATTTGCTTAAGCCGTCCCCTCTGGAACCAAAAGAGCAGTCGGGCTGTCCCTCAACAGGGATGCCAGAGTGCATCAGTTAGAAAGGAGGACAGAGGTCTCTGTCCAAAGCCCGTTCTGTACAGGGATTCCTGACCATGGTCACCATCCCTGGATCATCTTCTCATCCTGAGCATGAGAAGAAGGACCATCCGGGTAACTTCAGGATCCCATGCCCTGTGGGCAAGTAGTTCCGCAGGGAATTAATTACTCCCGTCTACTGCCTTGGGGTGTTTCTTCCCCAGTAAGTACAGTAAACCTTAAACCCGCATAATGTTCATTAAAGTCACACTCTGGGATCACTAAGTCCATTTCCAAGGTGATTTTAAAAGGAGAAATGAAGGAGAGGTGCTCTGCTTTTAGAAATCTGATTTCCTGAAATATTCAAGTCAACTGGAAATTCTTTACTACACCATTCTCTCTTCATCCCACCACAGTTAGAAAGAGCAGGACACAAAGCTTTTAAAGGTAGGGAGGGGGATGCTTGGTTGGCTCAATCGGTTAAGCATCCGACTCTTGATTTCGGCTCAGATCATGATCTCATGGTTTGTGGGTTTGAGCCCCGTGTTGGGCTCTATGCTGACAGCACAGAGACTGCTTGGGATTCTGTCTCTCTCTCTCTCTCTCTCTGCCTCTCCCCCACTTTCTCTCTCTCTCTCAAAATAAATAAATAAACTTAATTTTTTAAAAAAAGTAAAGGTAAGCAGAAAGCTAGACTAATTTTCTAATCAGTAAGATTAGGTCCATACCTCACCTGTTCATACTGGCCACCAAGCCATGACTACCATATATGCCCCCAAGTAATGAGATTCCAAATACAATGTGACCAACTTGAATGGATAAACTTGCAGGGATGATTTGCAATGGTCAAAGTCCACTTATAACAGTTTCTGTATTTACTAAGGTACCTAGCTATTGAAGTCACATGACAAAATAAATGACGTTAGAAGTGTGTGCTTTTCCTTACTTACATTTCCCTGCTATTTTATTAAAATTCCTTGAACACACTTCTTCAAACAGGGTCCTAGGCATCTCTAGAGCCACTTTTGGAGGATAAGCACTTTTCTGTGGCATAAATCCCCATTTTCCTCCTCCATTTAAGTGTTCCACTCAAAGCATTTTTTGAGGCCACATACATGGCTACCACTGAACAACTTCTCCCAAGTCACAGGAACGCATTTGTATGATGTTATTTAGGGCTGTTTCAAAAATCTGTCTGATGGGTCCATATTCATATGACTAAATGTCATGCTTTACTGCTTTTTAAACTGACTTCTAAGAGCTTTTTTTCCCCCCCAATACTATCCAAGATTTGCCTTCGCAAGGTCAAGCCTCCAGAAATAGCAACCCAGGTGGTATTAAATTCCTTTGCTCAGGAAAAGTTGAATTCAGTTAGTTGGCCTTTCTGAGGACGAGGCGGTTTCAGGAAAGGTGCCTTCTCTACCTGATGGTGCTCAAACGGAAGTGACCAAGAGGACACCCCCACAAAATGAAAGCCTCGGTGACACATGACGACTGCAAGAGGGTTGTCGGAAAACCCTCACCTTCTCTTGGGTGCATGTACATTATTTAATAGTCAAATGTGGGTACAAACTGTGAAAAACTCACAGACCTCATTTGTGAGGCTTGGCAATCAAACTAACACAAACATATACACAAAATAGTGAAAAACAAGGCGGCAGTAAGAGCGAAAGAAATTCTAAGAGAGGTCACACGCTCTCCAGGATGGCTGCGTGCAGAGAGCCAAAGTGAGCTTCTGCTCACAGGCTGCGTGAGGTCCAAGAACAAGAGCTCCACGTCAGGCTGGGGACAGAAAGGTACGACAGGAAGCAACCTCCCACTGCAGCTCTAGGATTTTCGGCCGCTTAATCTGGAACAAGCGACAAGACTGCATTGGGTAGGAGAAGGCAAGGCAGGCATTCGGGAAATTCAGCTTGAAACTGCGATTTCTTTAAGAGCCACCGTGCTAAGCACTTGCTGTGTATCAGGCACTGTGCCAGGTACTTAGAAACACGACGAAATGTCATCCTCCTAACGGTCCTTACTGTATGGAGGATACGTGAAGTTAGCTTCCACCCAACGACAGGAGACTGTGCCTAGGAAAAGTTCAGTGCCCTGTCCCAGCCCCACACGAGGACAGGACTAGAAGCCGGGACTGAAGGCAAAGCCTACGGACCGTAAGAGGCAGGCCTGTCACCGAGGCACCCAGTGGTTCAGATCGAGACAAAGGTGTAAGGCGACACAGAGGATGACGAGAAGCTGGGATGCACAGAACTTTAAAAAGCCAGGACCTGAATCCCAATGTCTACCGAGTGATGGAGGGCCACACGAAATGCGGTGTATGCAGACAATGGAACATTCCTCCTCCTTAAAAAAGAAAAAAAAGGAATTTTTTTAAAGTTTTCTTTATTTCTGAGAGATAGAGTGACAGCGTGAGCAGGGGAGGGTCGGAGAGAGAGGGAGACACAGAATCTGAAATCGGCTCCAGGCTCTGAGCTGGCTGTCAGCACAGAGCCGGACGCGGGGCTCGAACCCATAAACCGTGAGATCATGACCTGAGCCAGAGTCGGACGCTAAACTGACTGAGCCACCCAGGCGCCCCAAGAAGGAAATTCTGATACACACTGTAAGCTGGATGAGCCTACAAAATGTTACACGTGTTCTAGGGACTGTGATGAGGCAAATTCATAGAGACAGAAATGGAGGCCACAGGAGTGGAGGGCGAGAGGGGAATGGGGAGTTATTGCTTCACAGGTACAGAGTTTGTGTTTGGGATGATGAAAATTCTGGAACTCGATAATGGTGACAGTTACACAATACTGAGAATGTAATTAATACCAATGAGTTGTATGCTTAAAACCGGTTAAGGTGGTAAATTTTGTTATGCCTGTTTTACAATAAGACATTTATCACTTTTAAAAAACCAGGATTTAGTAACTCAGTGGATACAAATGGAAAAAAAGGAGTAGCAGTCGGAGGGCTGGGAGACTACCGGTGGAACAGTGAAGAGAAATGGCGCTGGAGAGGCTGCAAGGTGGTTTGTAGGCTCCCAGCCAGCTTCCCGGGGTCCTGAAAGCCTCCTTGTGTGAGCGGACCGGCCCACCCTCTCCCCAAGCGTCCTGGGGGAGCTGTCCTCCCGGCTCCCTGCCTCAACAGGGCTGGGAGGGCAGGTACCCCAGGGCGGAGCTCCTGTCCTTCCCAAGAATCTACCAGAAAGTCTTCCCTTCCCTATGCCTTCCATGCCAGCCCTGCATTCTCCAAACTTGTGGTATCCTTCACCTACAGCCTCGTCGCTGGCCCTGTCCTAAGTTGCCCAAACCTACCCACGTAGGTCACTCTCTCTAATAAATCCTTACATGACCTCCTCAGTCAGAAGCAGCCCTGAACTCCAGGAATATGTTTACTTGTAGCACTTGTGCGACCCTTAGCACCTCCGGCTTTATACTTATGGTGGGTGTCTGCTTCTCTTACACAGATGCTTCCCTCTCCCGGGGCCAGGGCCCCTCCCACGCGTCTTCACAGGCCCTTGATGCTTGACATACTGCCTCGCCCAGAACAGGTGCTTTGTGAACAGTCACTGAGTTAGGAATGACCCTCTGTGATTCTGCCCAATTCTCTGCTACAGGCCCCAGGAGGGTGTATTTATAGAACAGTGATTCTCCAAAGAGTAAGGAGGTATTCAAAGCATTTCTAAACTTTAGCATTCTCCCTGTACACCCCACACTGCTGCTGCTGGGAGCCAGCGTGCTGGAAGGGAGTAAGAAGCACCTCCTGGGTGATGTGGAGGGGAAGAGGAAAAGCTTGCAAGCCACTGATTTAAAGGCTACATAAAAATACACTCTTGCACCTTGTTGTGATGAGCACTGGGTGTTATATGTAAGTGATGAATCACTAAATTCTACTCCTGAAACCAATAATAATAATAATAATAATAATAATAATTCTCTTGTCGATTTTCCCCTGATGTTTTTCATTTCTCAAACTGTTGCACTTATATGTAATGTCACCTCAAGGTCATCTAAGGGCAAGGATCCTCCTTCTCCTTAGCAGACGTTCAGACAAATATTCAGATGGGAGACTATGGATTACTTTTTGAAAGATCAAGGTTGCCCACAAGAAAGAGACAAGAGTAAACAAATACCTTTCTTGAATAGAAGTGCAAACGCCAGAAGAAGGGCTGGAGTCCAGAGCCTGACACCAGGCTGGCCACCAATGTCTAGAAGTGAGTTCTCCATCACAGAAAAGAGAATCCTCTGAGATTTATCCCAGAGAAACGTCCCAGGAGCCAGAGAGCAATTGTGGGACCACAGTGAGAAGAGCCCTCGGAAACGCTCCGAGCTCCGGGTGGGTGGCCATCTGAGACATAAGGGACGTAAGGGACGCTGCATGCAGGACCCGACCAATGTTCCCTGGAGAGCGGGACACAAGCCATTTGGTTCTCCTCCCTTCTCTCTTCAGCACAGACACGAAGACCTGCCATGTGCAGCCACTTGGGAAAGTGATAACTCTGGTCTGGACATGCCCAATGAAGACACCCAGGTTATGTGAGTGCCATGGATTCAAGAGGAAAAGTTTCTATTGAAAAAAAAAATCCCTAAGAGAAGCAAGATTTTTCCCTTGGCCTTCAAACATTGATTTAATACTGTAGAGTGAGTTCTCAGAAGTCACTTAGACGAGGCAGGGACGTTTCTTGGTAAGGGTCAGAGAAGGGGCAGGCTTGGGCACAACAGGTGACCTCAGCCAGTCAGCCTCACTGCAGCTAATGGAGACTAGCCCAGTTGGCTAGGTTGACCCAACTGTTCCGAAGAGGCTTCTCTGGGGCTCAGCTCGTCAAGTGAAACCAACAAAGCGTGTTATCTCAGTTGACACCTGGCGCAGGAAGGGCCCTAATTATATGTGTAGGGCTGCATGTTAAAGAACACACACCATAGTCTGGCGGGCAGAGCAACAGAAGTACAGCCGATTATGACCAAAGCTAAAGAAGGAGCCTGAAATAATCCACAACAGACTCTCCACCTTCCGGGCCTCTGGGGAACCGCAAAGCCAAGCCTGAAGCAGGAGGCTCCACCCCTTGAGGTGGGGGAGAGCTTAATAGTTAAGAGAACAAATGTCCTTTTACAAAACCAGAGCCAGAACCTGTGATGCAGGAATTCCTGTCCGCTCAGGGCCCCGGAAACGGGGAGTAAGATCCCTTTGTGGGAAACCGCACTCAGAGAGGGTACCTAAGTTCCGGGGTCCCTCCAGATGTTTTGTCCAAAACTAGTCACTTTGAGGACTGACTATGGAAGGAGACAAAACAGACACAAAGAGGAGGAGGGAGGCTCAGCTGTAACAATCTGGCCGTTCCAGGTACTGGTGGTGCCCTGGGTGAGCTACAAAAATCCTGAGCCAGCTCCGTCGCTGCCTGTGCAGGCCTCTGTGGAGATAAAGAAAGGATGGGGACAGACGAAATGTATGCCCCCTTCCGCCAACGACACCATGGAGCATCTCCAAGACGAGGCTACAGAAGGCAAAAGATGGTGACACAACCCTGATGGTCGGGACTAAATCACAGGATTCTACCGACACCCAGAAACTCCAGATGACAGCATGACACAGAAAGAAAATAACTAAGGGGCACCCGGGTGGCTCAGTCGGTTAAGCAACCCACTCTCGGTTTCAGCTCAGGTCATGATCTCATGGCTTGTGAGTTCGAACCCCGCGTTGGGCTCTGTGCTGATGGTGCGGAGCCTGCTTGGAATTCTCTGTCTCTCTCCCTGCCCCCCGCCCCTGTCCCTCCCTCCTTCCCTCAAAATAAATAAATAAACTTAAGGGAAAAAAACTTTCAATTCTATGCTGTGGCATATGGGTATTTGTTTTATGATTTTATTATTATATGTACTTTGCTGTGTTATTATTTTATTATTATTATTTTTTTAGTTCTCAAGATAAAGATGATATAACTAGGTCAAGTCAGTTCATTTCCTCTTGTATTTATGTATTTCCCACCTGCTGCAGAAATGGCATCAGGTGGCAACCTGACCTTCTAGGAGAATGACAGATGGGGTGGAAGCCCCTCCCAGAAAGTCCACACCTAGGCTCTCACTGTCTGCCCTGTGCTGGGTGCTGGCACGGGCCCTGACCAGCCATGTGGGCACGTAAGGGCGCCTTTGAAAAAGGCCGCCCCCTGCGAATGAACAAAATCACAGGGGAGAAAACCCACTCTCCCTAACCCGGATTATCTGCAGCTTTCCTCTGCCTTCCATGAATTTAGGGGACCAGTGAACAAACACACCTGGGAGAAAGGGCTAACCCAACTATCCAGACGGCAAGGGAAGAATGGGGGCGGGGCAGCCGGCAGTCAGGAAGACAGAGCTGTAAACCAGGGCAGGGGCTGAGCAGCAGCTGGCTGCGGGAGCTGTCCCCATGTGGCAGGGTGTAGTTTGCCGAGTGTCCCGTGTCCCCGCCGGGGTGAGGCCCGGTGCTGGGGACAGAGAAGAACAAGGCCCAGTCCTTGCTGCTCACAGAGGTCGCAACGATCAGATAGCAGTGACCTGGATAAGAAGGCTGAAGGGACACAAGGTTGGGTAGAGTTACTTACACCTCTTAAAATAGATCGCCCGTTTCAGAGGGCCTGACAAACCAGTGGGCCGGCTTAGTGGCGGAGGGTGACGTGGAAGACAGAACACAGAAAGACCTCTACCCAGAGAGGAAGGCTGGCCACTCGCACATGGGGACACTTTTTTGAGAGTTCACAGATTTTAGTGTGGAACTGTTGTGTCCCTAAAAAAGCAGACACGAAGGGAACCTACCCAAATATGCTTATGCTGTGGGCTTCCTCAAGATGAACAGAGCCTTGGAAAGAGCCTGGGGCCCCATTCTGGGAAACAGAGAAAGAGTTGCAGGATTAAGGCCACGGTAGGGAAGAGGGTGGGGCTGGAATACCCCTGGAGTCCAGGAAGGGTGGTCCGCCCCCCCCCCCACCCCCGGAGGCTGAAAACCTAACAAATCCGACAAGCGGCAGAGGACTGGAGAATAACGACCTGGGGTTTAAAAGAAGGAAAGGTAGAAAAGGAGATTGTCTCATCTGGCTGTTACTACTTGGAACACAGGACACTTGTTCGGGGCCTATTTGCCCCTTACGTTTTGTTTATGTTGTATGATGAAAATGTCCACATGGGTTTAAAAGTACACAGAACAGGAAGGCGACCCCCGCGTGCCCATGACCCTAGCTTCGGCTTTCACCAGATCGACACGTTGCTAATATTGTCTCATTTTACATCCCATTAAAACAATTTTTTTTTTAAGCAAATCCCAAATATCTTATATTCAGGTGACGCTTCTGAGGCCCATTCGGCACTGTGATCCTGCAGTTTGGGGACTGATTTGCGGGGAGTAAAACTGACGAGCACATCCATACTCTGCATCCTGCCAAGTGACTAAACTTTCAACAAGCCAACCTAAATAATGCCTTGAGGTGCTATACCCAACATGATATTTAATTGTCACACAAGGAAAGGTCCATATGTTCAATGTGAGATTTCCTAGGCACTCCACATCAAACACTGCTCCCGCCTCAAGGGACACAGTAGTGAATAAATCAGAAAATAAAATAAAATCTTTGTCCTGATAAAGCTTCTACATCATCAAGCTTTGGGTCCAAAGCCAAAGTATACTCCGGATTTAACATGACTCTCCTGAAGTCCAAGGCCAATGTTTAAAAAATTTTAAGTTTCTTTACTTAAATTCAAATTAGTTAACAAACAGTGTCACATTGGTTTCAGTAGAACCCAGGGACTCATCGCTTACATAGGATACCCAGGGCTCCTGCCGGCAAGTGCTGTCCTCAGTGCCCATCCCCCAGTTAGCCCCTCCCCCTACCTACCCCCCCTTCACAACCCTCAGTTTATTCTCAGTATTTAAGAGTCTCTTATGGTTTGCCTCCCTCTCTGTTTTTATCTTATTTTTCCTTCCTCCCCTATGTTCGTCTGTTGTGTTTCTTAAGTTCCACATATGAGTGAAATCATATGATACCTATCCTCCTCTGACTTATTCCACTTAGCATGATACACTCTAGCTCCATCCACCTTGTTGTAAATGGTAAGATTTCATTCTTTTTGATCGCCGAGTAGTATTCCGCTGTGTGTATATACCACATCTTCTTGATCCATTAGTCCATTGATGGACATTTAGGCTCTTCAAATGACATAGTGGATAAAGAGCTAGTATCCAAAGTCTATAAAGAACTTAGCAAACTCACCCCCCAAAAACTAAATAATCCAGTGAAGAAATGGGCAGAAGACATGAATAGACACTTTTCCAAAGACATTCAGATGGCTAACAGACACACGAAAGGATGCTCTACGTTACCAGGGAAATACAAATCAAAACCACAATAAGATACCACCTCACTTCAAGACCAATTTGACACAAATCACAACCTAGTTTCACAAAGGAGTCTGGATTCTCCCTTAACTGGCAAACTGAGTTCTCTCTCTCTCTCTCTCTCTTTTTTAATGGCATTCAGAGGTATCTAGCCATGCTGTTGGTAGTGAAGGAGTTAATTTTCCAGTTCTCTGAGCTTTTTATAATGCATCCAAAGTAATAAATAAATGTGTCCCTAATATGTAACTACATTTATTTATAAACTCTAGACATCTGCAAATATTTTCTGAACATTATAAATTACGCATGTATGAATTTAAGCTAAAAAATGAATATCTGTATAAGTCCTAATATATCCACTCTGCACCCTAGATGGCCTCTCCCCACCATTTGGGGACAACTGAGCAGTACTTGCAGCTACTCTGGGCACCTGCCTGGCTAGGGTCTCTGTCAGTTCCTGACTCTGGGAGGCAATAAACAAAAGTGTTCATTGCAGGGGCACCTGGGTGGCTTAGTCAGCTAAGTGTCTGAGTCTTGATATTTGCTCAGGTTATGAGCTCACAGTTTGTGAGATCGAGACCCAAATCACGCTCAGCGTGGAGCCTGCTTGGGATTCTCTCTCTCCTTCTTTCTGCCCCTCTTCCACTCATTCTGTTTCTCTCAAAAGAACAAAATAAACATTTTTTTAAAAGTGCTAATTGGAACACCCCCGAAAAGCTTGTCACAGCTAGGGGGCAGTGTAATAGTGCCCGTGAAAGCCTACACACAGACTTTCCATCTAAGAGGGAGACCAAGGTACTCAACAGTGCCCTTGAGGGAAAGAAGCTGGAGAGGGCAGGACATTGCCAGTGATGTCACCTGGCCAAGCCTGAGAGCCCAAGGGCGCTGGGCCAGCTAGTCTGGAGGAAGGAGAATCAAGGTGGCAGGGCCACAGCTGACTAAGAGGTTGGCCTCATCTGAGGGGGGTCTCTATGGGGGAACCCAAAGCTTCAGCCCCTGCCTCAAGGGCCAAGGATGTCCAGCCTGCCTACACCCGAGAGAGGTGCTGGCCTCAGTGGTACTTATCTCTGATTCCTACCCAGAGAGGATAATGCAGGCTGCTCTGTCTTCAGGGTCTAGCCTGTCTCTGGGCTCGCAGCCACACGCCTCTGAGGCTCGGGTCCGTCCTCTGTGAGGTGGTTGGTTGGACTGCCTGACAGGCAAGTTCCCCGCCAGCCCCACATCCTAGGGCCCCTTGCAAGCCTGCTGGAGGCACAATGTGGGTAATTGTCCTACAGAAGGAACAAACAGCTGTTTGACCGTTTCACTAGTAGCACAGAAACAAGGTACGGTTTTAAGCAGGAATACCAGGTAAATGAAGACGACAGTACAGTTATGTAAGATTATCTAGAACTTGACACTAATCTGCTTCCCTCCAACATCCCGCAAAGCCTACAACCACCTGCTGTTGAAACATCTCTGAAAGTACCCAGAAAGAGACGCCACAAATGTACTCCTAATCACTAAGTTCAACCCAATGAACTTGTGGGTTGGTCTAGTGATTTTCGATACCTTGATCTCAGCTGCAAGATCTCAGCTTTGTGCAGTTTCATAATTTACAAATGTGGAACACTGAAATGTATATTCTTGTCAGTGACCTCCTTCTCTGGGACACCTGACCGTCTGAACGTCTCCTGGTCTCAACTGGCCATCAGACAATATGAAGTGCTTACTAGCAGTAAGGTCCCACATTAAATGCTGCTAAAAACATGATAGTGACAATGACTAGGCCTCCTACATGCCCAGAGCTTAGAGTGTGGCTGGGGAGCCTATGTAAGGAAGCAAGATACACTCACATGAAAAGGCAAGTGAAGAAGAGAGGGAGGGGTACTATGCATAACACTGAATAACCAGTACAGCCGGGCATCAACCCATCCAGACAGAAGTAGGCCACTGTCCCAGAATGAGTTCAGGAGATCCGTGGATGGACCAGGCATGAGCGCTTCACTGAATTAGGGGTGGGTGCACTTAGGGTAGCAGCTATTCCCAACCAATAGGGGAGAATTTCAGCATTTTAACCACTACTGCGACCGCTGGCGCATCTCGGCCGGCTGAACGCTAGCCTAGGGTTCCAGTGAGTGATCTGGAGTCTCTGAGGAGCAGGGCCACGAGGAAGGAGGCTGGAACGAGGAATGGCATTGTAGACAGGACACGGCAGACGCACAGGGACCACGAGGCCCTTCTAGGACATGGGAAGGCCATTCAGGCCAAAGGGAGCGCTCACGGAGAAAATCCTGGGATGCAGAGACCTTGGTGCAAGCCTGTGCTTCCAGAGTCTGCTTTCCACAAGACTCTGGATGCAGGTGGCTTGGGAGAGGCACAGGAAACAGCAGGTTGGAACCAGGCTCTAGAAGCTCCCAAGAGCCAAGCTAAATTAAGACTTGAGACCTTATAGAGGGAGCCCTGGAAGGCTTCTGGGCAGAGGAGGGATTCAATCAGAGTTTTTCATTAAGGACACCCTCTCCCTCTTTTGTCAACGAAGGGTCTCTATTGTCTAAACCAGAGGTGACAGGCTACGGATTGGGCAAGGACATCAAGGGAAAATAGGTTTATGTTGTGCAATGCTGTACAGAGGGTAACAGGCTGGGCACAGGGCACAAATCAAGAAGTACACCAAGATCTGGTCATTCTCTGAATGGGCCCGGGGCCCAGGAACAAACTCTGCTGGATGTCACGGCCAGAAGTCAACACAGATTGTGTAACCTGGGCTAAGTCACCCGTCTCCTGCACAATGATTACTGTGTCTGCAGGGGAGCAAGTTATGCCATCTCAGTGTTTGCGGAGCCTTGGGTACTTAGACGTGCCTCAGACAAAGGGGACTCGGGAAGCAAGTATATATGTGGGAGCTGGGGTTCCCACCCCTGTCCCCTTCAACCACAGCAGCCCTGCCTTCATTCTGTATCTTGGGGGTCTGCCTAAAACTGCACTAGAAAAAAGGCACCCGTATCTAGCAGACGATAACACTGTGCCTTCAAAGCCTGAAAACTCATAATTCTATTCCCTCGTCTCTAACATGCTGAGAACGTCTGTTTCTGGTCAGAGGCGCCTGAGCTGTGCAGCAGGCAGCAAGCCTAGGCACCACGGTGAGACCAATCTCTTCCTTGAGTGATGGCCGGCCCTCTCTGTTAAGTGGGGGTCCCTGCTCCAGGCGTGCCCTCTCTTCCTTCCGCACACTTGATGCATTAACCATGCACCTCGACTGTCACCGGTCTTACTGAGACCAGCTTCCAGAGCAGGCAAAGCCTCTTTACTCTTTAATTCTCTGGAAAGTCATAGCTATGGACCAGGTGATCCTGTCACCCACCGAACCAAGCTGAATCAAAGTTTGTCGTCATTTCAGCACTCTGGTGGTACAAGACAGAGTGTAAAAATGAGACCGCGAAATATTGAAGAACAATGACATGGAAGAAGAGCCATTTCTGTCCTCAGTCTTGCCACTAGCTAGGTAACCCGGAACTTTGCTGACACTCCTGGGCTAAGGACCTTTCAAGCTCTAGGGAGGCAGTAGAGCCAACCAATTAGCAGCTCAGGCCCTGAAGTCTGACTTGCCTAGGTTCAAATCCTGATTTGGGCAACTTAATCCCTACACACCTGTTCTTTTATCTTTTGTAAAACGGGGATAATAGCAGGACCTACCTTGCAGGGTTGTGGGGCGGATTAACAGTTAACAGGACATCGAAAGCACCGAGAACAGTGCCTTGGACTGTTAGCTGATATCATCACGTTTCATGTCCTGAGCCTGCCCATGCCCGGGCTGTGGTCACTGCGTTAGTCAGGGGACAGATCCTGCTTTGTGGCTGATGGCTGAGCCTGGAGGGAGAAACCAGCTACACTCTGGAGCAACTTTCTCTTTACTCTGGTTATTTAAAGAATTAATAGTATTTGAGGTATTTGGGCCTTCGCTATACCGACATTTCGCTCACAACAAACCCGACGGGGAAGTACCAATTTCTTCCACAGCCAAAACTGTGCAGAGGGACAGATAATACATTTATCAGAAGCCCTTCCAGAATGAGGAAATGGTGTAAACGCCAATCCACATTTCTTCCTCTGATGCCCTCATTTCTTCCATTTATCTTTCCGGACCGTGAAATCCAAAAATCGACAGTTTTGAACTAGAACACATGAACCCAAGAGTTCATTACAACCATTTGCTAACAAAAATAATTTTCAACTCATTGCCAATTTCAACAGTTTTAAAGCAGAACATGCTTTAGTTTTTTCAAAAGATACATTAAATACGTAAGACGCTAGGCAAACTGTTCGGACACAGTTGTTCGTAAATACCCAACAGGAAAACGGTTAAGTGAGGACATATCCTGTACACCACATTATGCAGCCATCCTCATAAGGATGGACAAGGTAACAACGTGGAAGAATGTTCACAATTTAACTTAGGTGATTAAAATTAAATTAACAGGAGCACGTGGGTGGCTCAGGGGGTTAAGCGTTGGACTTTGGCTCACATCATGATAACACCGTTTGTGGGTTCAAGCACTGCTTCGGACCCTGTGCTGACAGCTCAGAGCCTGGAGCCTACTTTGGATTCTGTCTCCCTCTCTTCTGCCCCTCCCCCACTGGTGCGCTGTCTCTCTCTCTCTCTCTCAAAAATAAACACTGGGGCGCCTGGGTGGCTCAGCTGGTTAAGTGTCCGACTTTGGTTCAGGTCATGATTTCGTGGTCTGTGAGTTCGAGTCCCATGTCAGGCTCTATGCTTGACAGCTCAGAGCCTGGAGCCTACTTTGGATTCTGTGCCCTGCCACCCCTCCCCCACTCGTGCTCCGTCTGGCTGTCTTTCAAAACTAAATAAAGGTTAAAAATGTTTTTTAAATAAACATTAAAAATCTTTTAAATCTTCAAAATTTTTATCTTCAATTAAAACTATATGCTTAAAGTAAAAAAAAAAAAAGTTGTTTAGAAAAACACTAAAAGATGGGGCGCCTGGGTGGCTTAGTCGGTTAAGCGTCCGACTTTCGCTTAGGTCATGATCTCGCGGTTCGTGGGTTCGAGCCCCGCGTCGGGCTCTGTGCTGACTGCCAGCTCAGAGCCTGGAGCCTGTTTCAGTCTGTGACTCCCTCTCTCTCTGACCCTCCCCTGCTCACGCTGTCTCTCTCTCTCTCTCCTAGAAATAAATAAAATATTAAAAAAAAAAAGAAAGAAAAACACTAAAAGAAAATACACAAAAAGTTTAATAGTATCTATTCTCTTGAAGACCTTTATTTTTAATTCCCAAATTTTCTAGAAGCATAGGTTCCTGTTATAATGTTAAAAGGATATAATATGTAACATTTACAATATATATATATTATATATATATAATATAATATATTATATATATAGCGTAGAAATGTTATATATTATATATTATTATATATATTATATAACATTTCTACGCTAATATAATTCTTATCATAAAAGCATACATTCCTATTATAAATACTTTCACATTTACATGCTAAACTTTTTAAATTTTATATTTTATATGCATATACATACACACATATATATAGGTTTTCTGAGGCAAATGGTTTTGAATTAGGTACTAGACAGCTTTCAAATTTCATTGAAAACTTGAAGACTGGCAACTAATTCATAGAGAGTATTAGTCCTGGTACCACACAGAGCCACCAGTTTTGAAATTCTTTTTGTGCCTCCAGCCAAACATATTCTTCTAGGCAGGCAGCACAGGGGAAGACAGCGCTCACCTTCCCCTAAGCTTTTGTCCAAAGAATGCATCCTGCCTCCAAGCAGCCACTTTTCAAGAAAGCCTTCATATTTCATTCTCTCCTCTGAATTCCACAAAAGTTACGATAAACTGAATACGAAGTTATCTCCAACTCGGTCAAGAACTCATAAATGTCAGGATTTAAAAAAGGCAGAGAAAGTAACATACCACTGATTACGCAATAGTTTTTTCTTGTCAATCTTTTCAAGTTATGTATCACTTTGGTTTTACACAAACTAGAAATTCCTATGAGTTGTAATCTGGGCATTTTCAGTAAGGAACTGGAGAAGAAAGAACATTCTCAGAGTTGCAGCCACAAACACGGGTAAATTGCTTCTACTTTCTTGTTCGTGCACTTTACAAGTGTGTTTCTGTAAAAGCTCTCAGAGCCCCCTGAAGTACCACAATGCTGAAAATTAAACTCAACCACGGGCACCTTCAGATCAGCTCTGTTCCCTGAGATTTTGTCTCTAGGCATGAGTGCCAAAGGAAAGTGGTCCTAATGGGTTTGTCTGACCACCAGGTTGGAATGACAACGTGCAGCAAAAATTCTGATACTTCCAGCCTACCTCCTGGTTAACCTGCCTAGGAGACAGAAAGGCTTGAATACCAATATTTCAAGGAAGGCCACAGGAATACCAATAGCTTGGAGCTGCCTTAAAGGAAGTGCCCCTGTATTTTTTTAACACAAGAGTCTATCCCATTGCATCATCCAAACGATACTGTTCATAAAACGTTATTAATGGATTCTAACTTAACAGTATTTGGATATAGGAGACAGTGCATGCAGACAAATAATGAGCTTATGTTTTATGTGGCAAACCTGCCCAATAAATCTAGCAACTGACCTTAAAAATTATATATGTTCATCTCAGGTTATGAAGTATCAACATCTAGAAATGACTCATAGTCCTACAGTCTCGCTCTTCCCAGAAAAGTGAAACTTGAAGGGAGAGAGGGGCAATCCCCAGCTGTGATGACAGAACAATCCACTCTTTCCCCAGCCCCTCCCCTGAACACAACCATTTTTCACAAGGCAGAGACCTCAAAAACGGAAGATGCAGTAAGGCCTGGACATCAAGCATGACACTGTGGTACGTGAGCACACTCTCAGTGAGTTCAAACTTCATTTGCAAGAGAGAGAGCTCTGAAAATACTTCTATGATATGAACAGAAACCTGTCCCAACCTGCACTTGTCACAACGCCCCAAGTTAAAAAGCCCAGAGATCTCTTTTTAGTCAGGCTGCCTGTGGTAATAATGAAAATATTCCCAAAATATGCATAACAGAGACAGGAAGGAAATAGGTCAAAATGCTTCTAATTGTGAGGGAAGGATGATTAAAAAAAAGTTTCTTCTGTTCACAGTAAATGCATAAAACACAAGTCTATAATACATGGTCTATAATATGCCTATACATACCATACGGGGTGGTATGAGGTTGGCTACTTTTGGAGATTTTCTTTTTCTCCTCCTCATAGAATCTTAACTCAAGAAAGACTTTAGTTTAATGCAGGCCTTTCACAAGTAAGGAGTCAAGTTTCAGCCTGGGAAGCGATTCTCCCAGTTGAGTGAGGACAAGAACGTCCGTCTCAGAGACAGGCTCCACGCTGAGGGGAAGCAAGATTTCCTTTAAAAGTTCCACCTCCTCAAGCCCGCCAATCGGCTCATCTAACCTGCCATCGCCGCTTGAAAATACAGAATCAACCAGAAATTTTCGATGGACTTTTTGTTTGTGTTAAGCAAATAACTGTTACCCTGTGATAATCACAGGTGAAATGTGCGTCAGAAACTGTGGGATTTCATGTTTTTCTCAGGCTAAGCAAAGACAAAAAATAAAAGGGTGACTGTCAGTCGGGGGCACTTTGGATACTCCTGCATCAAGATGCTTAAATCTGTTAACTTTAAAAGGCAAACAGCACTTTCACAATGGTCTTAAATAAGCTCCATAACCATGAAAGTAGATGGGGTGGGGAGGGGGTCTGTGATTCTAAACACACACTAAGTGTCTGTCTCTAGGCTCTAGTCCACGTGTCCATTCAAGTCATTTACCACCACTCTCTGTCTACGCCGCAACGTGATGGGTATCATCGCTGCTTCCTAATTTCAAAAAAACACCAGGCTTCTTACATCGATGACTCCAACACGGCTATGGGCATTCCTCCGAAGACACCGCGAGAATTTCTACTTTTGGCACTGGCTTTTGATGCTGCAACCGACCCTCCTACAAGCGCTCCGCGCAGGGGCCACCATCACGCAGAGCGAGCTGAACGGTCCGGCTCCGGTGATTTCAGGCGCGGTCCGAGAGCGCCTCAAAATCCCTGTCACCGGGACAGGCGGGGTACCATCCGCCCCGGCCCAGCGGGACCATCCCTGGCATCTGAAGCTCGGGGTCCGGCTTCCGGGCCGGGCGGGTCCCTGCCGTCACACAAACAAGAGGCCGGTCCCGCGGCGCGCGTCACCCGGACCCCGCCGTGCACCAGCCCCCGCGCCCACGCAACCCGCGGGAAACGGCGGCCGGGCATCCCCGGCTCCGGCACAGGAAGCGGCGGCGGCTCGGGCGGCCCGAAGGCCTCGGCTGCCGCGAGAAGGGGAGCCGAAGGCAGAGGCCGGAAAAGCGGAACGTCCCCGAGAGCCGAGGGGCGGCTCACGCGTCGCCGCCGCCTCCCGGACTCGGGCCGGCGGGGCAGCCTGAGCCCAGAGCCTCCGCCGAGACCACCGGCGCCGCAGCCAAAACGCGCCTCCCGGCGGCAAGGGCACTCACCTCCTCGGCTGGCCGGGCTGCAACGCCGCCGGCTCTCACCGCAGCCCACTGCCTGCCCAGAGCCCGCTCCGGATGCTATTTAAGGGCGCCGCCGCCGTCCGCTGCGCCCTGGCTGCGCCCCAGCCTCTGCCGCCCCGGAGCCAAGCTGCGGCGGGTGCGCCGGCCGCTCCCGCCCCGCTGGCCCCGCCCCGGCCGCAGGCCCCGCCTCCGCCCCAAGCCCCGCCCCCGACGCGCGCCCGCCTCTCGTCTGGGTACGCGCGTGCCGGGCTGCCTGCTGGCGGGTGCAGGGAGGCGGCGAGCAAACTCAGCAAGAGTCGCTTCGCCTCACCTCGATTTCATAGTGAATCTGTGGAGGGCAAAGGGTAAATTGTAGAGCCTCAACCTTGAAGCCCGGCCAGCCCTGGGGTCCCGTTGCCATGAGGACCGGCAGACGCCCTTTGGCATTTTCCTTGCCCAGTTGCATGTCTTGCTGACTTCTTTCTAGGCAGGCAGGGATTAATGAGGGGACGGGCGGGGGAGGGGGGGTGTTGGATCCTGGTGGCCAGAGGGCTTCCCTTGCCTTTATTTTTGGCATCCACATGCACAATCCCTTTTAACCCGATTTCACCACGGTTTTCACATGGAGTTTCGCCATAGTCTCTGGCTGGGTAGACTCTTGTCTGGAGTTCTGCAATGCCCTGATCGTGAAGCAACCCTAAACAAATCAAACGGGTATAGTGAGAGCAGAATGCAGGCTTGATATTGCTCAAGGGCAGTATTCATCTGCCAAGTTCTTGGGGCCTGGATATCCTGCTTAGGGGTGGCTGTGGTTTTGAAGGGTTCTGCCTCCGTGCCTTGCCCGTTTGGAATGAACTGAGGCACAGAGGCTGAATGCTAGTGAGGGCGAAAGTACTCTCGGAATCGTGCAATCTGCTTCCAGAGCATATGCATATCATAACCACGGGACTGGACTGGTACTTAGGTTTTTGTGAGCCTGTGCTCACTGGAGGCCTCAAGCTTATTGAGTTCCCTGGAGCAAGCAATATCTTAAGAACTTTCCTCCCAAAGTGAGCCAGGCATCCCCAGGACAGCAATGGTGAGGGGCGCCGACACTCCAGTGGTCTCTGTTAACAGTTCAGTTCTCCAAGATCCCCTTCTACACACGGACTTTCCATCTAAAATTAGAAATGCCCTCCACTTTGGTTTTTATTGCTTTCCACTGGGCTAATCCTTGGTTTCTCTGCTTGGATCTCTCTCTCCTCACCCATGATTTCATCTGAACGTCTTCCTTTGCTCTTGTTTCTCTAACCAGTCCTTCAGCTTTTCCACAGGCCCATCCAAGTTCTGTGCTGTATTGGTTTGTAACCTGCCATTATGCAGTATCACAAAACAGGTAGTTTAGACAACAGAAATGTATTGTCTCACAGTTCTACAGCTGAGAGGCTCAAAATCAAGGTGTGGGTACGGTTGGTTCCTTCTGAGGGAGAAGGGAACACAACCCAACCCATAACACTTGACAGCAGCCACTGGCTGTCTCCACTGTCCCTTCCCCCTCCAAGGCACATTTCTCCTAATTGGCATGCTCTTCCCGGGTTTCTAGCCCTAGTGCAGATAATTTACAGTGCTAGCGTAGGAAAGACACACAACCAGGGATTAGGTCTCAATTCCTATTCTCTCTGGTAAAGCTGCTGCATGACGTAGGGAAGGCAAGTTCAGGTTTCTGGACTAAATTAAATAACTTCTCAGGTCCCTTTCAGTGCTAACACTTCAAAAAAAAAAACTTATCTCCCCTGTCATTTCAAAAAGTTTCACACTTTATGGGGTTGTCCTGTGACCACCAGATAAAGATTTTGAAGGTTAGCATATTGCATGGTGGTTAAGAACATTAGCTTCAGAGTTGGGCAGTAAGCCCCATCTCACCCTCTATAAGACAGGAAGGATGGTACCTACTTTAGAAGGGTGTCACAGGGACTGACAGCCCGTGGTCTCAGTTTTGTCATTAAATGAAGGTTCTGGACTCCATGGTTGGGAGTTCCATTTTGTGACTCGGGGAGAAGCAGGAACCCAATCTTAAGCCTCTTTTCCACCTTCTTTTTTCCCAAACATTTCTGTAGCCAACTGAACAATAGCCAATTGGATGTTGCACAATTCCTAATGAAGTTTGAATCTCTCTTCTCAGTTGTTCTTGGCCCCATTTTGACTTGATTAAAATTTTGTGGCTAACTCTGGTTAGATCCAAATCTATAGCTGTCTAAAATCAACCTTCTAGAGAAGCTAAAAAGAGTCCTTTTTGGGACAAGCTGAGGGACAGGTTGACAATGACCTTGTCTCGAAAGCTCCCACTTGTGACTGCCAACTGCAGAGTTGTGACAATGAATGATCTTCTATATCTACTGCTTTTGAGCATGGCCATCTGAAGTGTAGCCACATGAATTAATAGTGGCCAATGTGCTTTTAATTCCAGACTTTGGTAAGTGGATGGTTAAAGAAAGGGTTAGCATCAGTGGCTGGGTACTTGTCATTCAGTCTGTTTTGAGGTTACGTCTACATTAGGCACATATCCATCTCCCCCATGAAACTGTAAGTGCCTAGAGAGCAGGCAGTGTATGCCAATGTATTTCCACCAAAGTGATGTCGGTCTGTAACTACTGATTATCACATGGTCTCCAGTGGCCCTAATTAAGCCATACTCCTCCCTTCTCCCACACCCCTTTTAGTGTTCAAATGCACCTGATCCACCAACTTCATTAACTTTATGAGGAAGAGTTAGCCTACAGCTGTGTAGGCAGTAACTTCCATGGGTGCACCCCTCTTCCTACTGGGTGAGTCCACCAGGTCTCCTAGACACCCCCCCCCCCGCGGCATTGCAGTGCTGCTTGGACAGAGTTGTTGGATGAATCCAGGACTTCGAGACTCTATCCTGCACCCCCACAATGCGACTTCCTATTTCTTGAGGTGGTATGAATATTGTATTTAGTCAATGTCAAATAAATTACAAGTACTCCAATCTTCCAATTCAACTAGCTTCTCATTGTCAAAATCAAACTCTTTACAAGAACTTCTAAGATGCCCTTCATAACCTACCTCTGCTTTCCTACCAGCCAGCTCTCCAGACACTCCCCCATCCAGGTGGCTGGAAGTGCATGCAGGGTAAGAGCAAAGGCTTGGAGTCAGACTGCGTGGATTCAAATTCCACAACTTACTGGTTCCAGACCTTGGGCAAGAAACCCTCTACTCTCCAGCTTTCTTATCTGCCAGTGCATATAATACTGTATTGCGTCTGATCTAAGTCACAATCAATTGTAAGTTGCACCATTATTTTATGTATCCCTGAGAAAGGAAAAAAAAATGCTGCCCACTATAATTACAACCTCATCAGCTGGAAGATTCACCGTATATTGCTTAGCCTTCACTGCATAGCAAATCACTGTAAAATTTAGCGGCTTAAAACAACAATCATTTATTAGCTCATGATTCTGTGGCTTGGCACTTGGGCTGGTTCAACCAAGTAGTTCCCCTGCTGGTCTCTCCTGAGCTCTCTCTCCTAGCCAATCGGCTGGTGGATAAATGGGCTGGATGGTTCAGGAATGGCCTCACTCACTCGGATGTCAGGATATTTGCTGGGGTCTCTTGGTTCTCTTCTTCGTGTCCACTCCAGCAAGCTAGTTCATCCGTCCTAAAATGGTGGTCTCAGGGCTCCAAGCTCCGCAAAGGGGACAAGCCCCAGTGTACACTTGCTTTTCAAACTTCTGCTAGCTTTGTCTTTGCTGCTATTCGATTGGCCAAAGCAAGCCACAAGGCTAACTCAAGTATCCACGTGGGAAAGGATTACCCGAGGGCATGGATTCAAGGAGGAGAACTACAGTGGCCATATTGCAAAAAGTCTACCATACATCCTGATGCCAGAGATATTAAAATCTGGAAGAAACCCACATGTGAGAATACACCAAATATAGTAAGAGTGGTGGATGTTAATGATTTATTATGGTGATCATTTCACAACATACAGATATGGAATCATTATGCTGGACATCTGAAACTAATATATATTGTATATATCAATCAAGTCAACCATATCTCAGTTTAAGAAAGTAAGAAAGAAACATATTAGCTAAAGTGAAAATAGAGTCTAAGAATATTTAGTTTGTAACTCTGTTGGTAGAGGGACACCCCGTGTTTAAAGAGATGAAAGGAAAATGTCTTGGAAATCAGGCAAAGTCATTAGCTTCCAGCAGAGGAAAACACCTTCTTCTGGGACTGGAGAGAAAAATGGTACAAATGGATACAGATGAAGTTTGGAAATATTAGAGCTGAAAGAGGAAGGAAGACTGCCCTCTACTCTTGTGACCAAAATAAATCCAATATTCTACATCCAAAGAACACATCGTCGTGATGCCTTTCCCCTCCCCATTCCTCTCGTCCTATGCTCCCTCTGGTGTCACAGAAGAAATCATGTTTCCACAGGAAAAATCATGCTTCTGTGAGTGTTAGTTAGTCAAGGAAATCGCTCATTGGTCAATCTGAAAACATGCATGACTGTCCAGTTCAATGGACAACAGTGGTATGTACACCATTTGCCTTAAGAGTTTCTACCTTTGAGCATCCCTGGAAGGTCCACCATGTGAGCCCTCCAGCCTTCCATAAACTTTAGTGAGTCAGAAAGGTTTCTAGAACTTAAGTTCCCAGTTCATAACCACTAATGCTCTGACAAGCCATGAATTTCTGCTTTAAAATCTGGAGTGTCACTTTATTTATTTATTTTTTTTTGAATATTTTTATTTATTTCTAGGAGAGAGAGAGAGACAGCGTGAGCAGGGGAGGGTCAGAGAGAGAGAGGGAGTCACAGACTCTGAAACAGGCTCCAGGCTCTGAGCTGGCAGTCAGCACAGAGCCCGACGCTGGGCTCGAACCCACGAACCGCGAGATCATGACCTAAGCGAAAGTCGGACGCTTAACCGACTAAGCCACCCAGGCGCCCCTGGAGTGTCACTTTAAACAGTTCAGGGTGACAAGATGAAATATACCACTGAGAAGGCTCCTTTTAAGGTATTTAAATATTAATCACGCCTCTGCCTTCTAAACATTATGTTCTCTTTTTGTTCAGTCATCCCTCGGCTGATCTAATAAAGGAAGACGTAAACAAAAACTTTTGAAAGTGTGTTTTCTGCTTTTTAGAAGAAAACTATAATTTCTTAAGAAAATACAATCCCATATCTGTTTCTGGAATAAACACTGGGATAGATATGGAAAGGTAGGTAGATGATGATAGATAGATGACAGATAGATAGAAAGATAGATAGATGAAGGGTGCCTGGGTGGCTCAGTTGGTTGAGTGGCCAGCTCTTGATTTCAGCTCAGGTCATGTTCTTATGGTCATGGGGCTCCACTTTGAGAATGGCACTGCTAGGGATTCTCTTCCTCTCTCTCTGCCCTTTTGCTGTATGCTCTCTCTTTCTCTCTCTCAAAAGAAAAGAAAAGAAAAGAAAAGAAAAGGAAAGGAAAGGAAAGGAAAGGAAAGGAAAGGAAAGGAAAGGAAAAGAAAAGAAAAGAAGAAAGGAAAGGAAAAGAATAAAGAAAAGAAAAAAAAAAAGAAAAGATGGATAGATAGACAAATTAGATAGAGATAGACAGATAGCTATGCCTGGAGTATGGTAGGCCTTTTGGGGATTGTACCTTTTATCCAAGAAAGGATGAATATGTTAAAAAAAAAAAAAAAAAGCAGAGAGTGGGGGTGGTGAGTTGCTCTGTGAGTTAATGTCTGCAAAGCACTTAGTGCAGTATTTGCTCCCAGTGGGTGTTCTACAAATGCTATTACTTTTGCTTCTCTTTGGAAAGCCTTTGTAGATACGTTTCTTTCTACCTGCAACCGTATACATTCTTGTTATCATGCAAAACCTAACTCAGGCATCCCTTTCTCCAGGACCTAGACACACACACACATACACACACACACACACACACACACACGGTTATCCCCAGAGCTGTGCTAGCCTGCATTCTAGATGCATTGCCTGTTGTGATAGGTTGTCATTTCCATGCTTCTAGGCCCATGGGCCTGGCTTTGAGCTCCCTGACAGCAGATACTCTGTGTCTAGACATCTATCCTCACACCAGTACAAGGCCTGGCCCTTGGTATGTGTTTATTCCATTGAACCTCCAACAGAACTGCGTCTCGTTCCCCAATGTGTAATCATTGTTTCCTCTGGAGGTGCCCCCCCCCCCCGCCCCAGACTCTTCATGATGTTTCTCACAGGACTGGTCACATTCAGTTGTGATTACTTGTTTGCGTAACACGCACACAGATAGGGTGTGCCTTCTCCTCCTTTATGTTACAGAGACTCTCCTGCACCGTGCCTGGTGGTAGCAGTGAGAGCCTACACAACCATGTGAAATGAATAAAAAGTGTTTCAAATCTCCATTCTACTTATTCTCAGGGAGGCCCATGGTTAGAAGTCTAGAGGAAAATTAGATTGTGTATGTGATTCATCAATGGTTGTTTCCAGTCCATTCTTAGAACCCGAGCTCACTGGCTTCCCTCTCCTCTGAGGTCACAATGCTGCTCCCTCATCATGTGCTTGAGTGACTGGGGAGGCCCAGCCCCCATCCCTGGGGTCTCTCTCACCCTTCCTCTCTACCAAGGAACTATCAGGGTGGCAGGCCCCCCACACCCAGCAGTATTTTAAGTTTCTCTCATTTACCAGAACGTGTTTAAAAATACCACAGGGAGGGTATGGGACTTGGACCAGATCATTTCACCCGATGTCTCTGGGGACAGGACAGTGGTAACCCCTGTGGGTTTGGTACATCAGCTCAGAGTGGTTGAAACTGGGTAGGTGAACAAAATGCATCCTCTGTCACTTCTGCTCTGGCTGTTCCTTCATGCCCATTGCACCAGCCCAGCCCCTGCACGTGTCCCCAAGCCCACACCTTAGCCTTCTGGAGGCCACGGCCTGCCTTGAGAATCTGATGAATGATAGGGATTCTCACCTCATAAACGCTTCCCATGTGCTGTCTGTGGGGGTCTGAGGCTCCCTAGGTTAGGAGTCTATGATGGAATAGAAATACAAAGATCTAAGTTCAAGGCTGAATCTGCCTCTTCCTAGTTTTTAAAAAACAGTTAAAGAAGATCATTTAAGGGGCGCCTAGGTACCTCCATCAGTTAAGCATCTGACTCTTGATTTTGGCTCAGGTCCTGATCTCATGGTTGTAGGATCAAGCCCCACATGGGGCCCCACACTGAGCATGATTCTCTGTCTAAAATTAGAGAGAGAGAGAAAGAGAATTTAAGTGATATGAACAAACTAACACTTTATGGAGCCCACAGTCCCCATTCAAGAACTGTAGAACAGAGAGAAAGGCAGGAAGCATTTATAAAATAAATCATAAATGGGGCGCCTGGGTGGCTTAGTCGGTTAAGCGTCCGACTTTCGCTTAGGTCATGATCTCGCGGTTCGTGGGTTTGAGCCCCGCGTCGGGCTCTGTGCTGACTGCCAGCTCAGAGCCTGCAGCCTGTTTCAGAGTCTGTGTCTCCCTCTCTCTCTGACCCTCCCCTGCTCACGCTGTCTCTTTCTCTCCTAGAAATAAATAAAAATATTAAAAATAAAATAAAATAAAATAAATCATAAAGAATAGGGAAGAGAAAAACAGAAAATATCTGATTGGCTAGGGCTACTTAGGCAACCTGGATTGGAGTGAGAAGGAAGAAGGAAATAAGAGCCCAAGTTGGCTTGGCTTTGGGGGACTAGCCAACTCACTATACCGTATTTCTGATCAAACGGATCATCTGTAGGGACATGAAAGTTATCTGAATTTTGGTTTGTTGATCCTGGGCAGGAGCAGGTCCATGTTGGCCTAGAAATTTATCTTAACGCTAGTTTCGTGACTTGTCTCTCTGAGCCTCAGTTTCCACATATGAACAACAGGTTGTAATGGGCCCACCACATAATAGGTCCTTGGTCCTCACTTCCCCATCCCAAGCTTCCAGATATGTTTTCATTTTTAAGTGAGTGGTGCCATTAGGTTGGCACATGTAGGCAGCAAAGGGTTGATATTTTATTTTAAGTCTATCTCTTCATGCATCCATTTAAAAACCTTTGCTGGGCATTTAGTATATGCCATCTAGGAGGCAGGCATTGGAGTGTGTAGGTAGGGTGTGTCCGGGTGTATGTGCACCTCTTCCTGAAGGACTGTAGAGCTGAATATAGTGTGGGACCTCAGCTCACAGTATGAAGACCTCGTGCCCATCTATTCCGAGAATATACTCTCTCTTAAAAATGTTAGCACAGAATATTTCACCTCATGAACTTACTACAGAGACACGGTATTGGTTCCCCCAGTAGGTTGGCCATGTGATTGGACCAAGGACCTGGCCCTTGTTTGGTGCCCACCTCTCTCTGTGACAATACATTCTCTTCCTTGACTTTGTTAAATTCAATGCCAAGAGTCTCCATCAGGAACATTCTTACATAGTCCGAATTGAAGGAGATGTCTTTGGCCTAAATACATGGAATACGTGGCTTTTGAAATTAATTCAATGTGGGAAATATCAATGTTCTCACTGACTATATAAAATTGATTATAATATTCATTCTGCACAGCTCAAGGCTATTAAAATGTGTTTTGCAGAGGGCTAGTTTTGTATCATTGTTAAAAAGCTGTGTGAGTGTGTGTGTGTGTGTGTGTGTGTACATACATATATAGCTGACAGGCTGTTCTTCAGTTTAAAATGCAGGCAGCTCACATACATATGGGCTTCTGGTCATTTGGACTCAGTATTGAAGACATTTAGATGACTCTGCTCTCATGCAGTCTTCTTCAGGTCAATTGATTTGCCAGAATTTACCAAGCTCCCATTCTGCAAGCCCATGGCTTTCTGCTAATAATCTGGAGAGGTTACTGAAGACAAATAACTGAAATTTCTGAAATCTCTGTCTCCTGGGTGTTCTTTCTCTGAGATATACCCCCATGCTATTAAGGTTCCACACTTTTCATGTCAAACAAACAAACAACAATAGCATGGTGGTCTAGTCTAAACTTGGGGTTAACAGGTCTGCTCTAATTTGTCTCCTTTTCTTTAAAAAGTTTAAAAAATTTTTTTTTTATTTTTGAGACAGAGAGAGACAGAACATGAGTGGGGGGAGGGGCAGAGAGAGAGGGAGATACAGAATCTGAAACAGGCTCCAGGCTCTGAGCTGTCAGTACAGAGACCGATGCAGGACTCGAGCCTATGAACCATGAGATCATGACCTGAGCCAAAGTCGGATGCTTAAGTGACTGAGCCACCCAGGTGCCTGTTTCCAAAAGTGATATGATGAGGAATATATTTCATCTTTGTCCTTAATTTCTGGCACTGAATCCCTAAAATCCTTGGAGTTTTCTGGGTGGTAAGTGTCTTTTGTTACTCAAAGTGAGTCCCTTTAGTTTTAGAGTTTTCGCTAATGAGGGTATTTATGGTGTCCTCAGAATAGGGTTGATCTTCCAGACTCACTCACTGAGTTCCAGGAAGGGGCGGTCTGGAGATTACATTCTATAAAACCTCTGAAAAGACAAAATGTGATGAGCTTCTGGGTGAGTAGGTGTATTCACGTGCCCAGAGGGTGGCATACTCCAGCTCCACACAGACAGGCGCCCCTGCACTCAGGACCCTCCTGGACCCTGCTCTTCATCTGCCTGATTATTTTTATCCATTATAATATCCTTTTGAGTAAACCAATAAATGTGTTTCCCTGAGTTCTATGAGTTGTTCTAGAAGATTATGGAACCTGAGAAGTGGGTCACCAGAACCCCAATTTGTAGGCAAACTGGACATAGGTGTGGGGCCTTACTACTTGCAAGTGACATCTGAAGAAGGAAGGCAGTCTTTTTGGGACTGCACCCTTACCCTGTGGGGTCTGCGCTAACTCTAGGTTATGGATTGGACTGAATTGTTGGACACCCAGTTGGATGTCAGTAGAAAATTGGCTGTTGGTGCTGGAAAACATCTTGGGAACGTAGGATACTTTATTTGAAGATAAATAATAATACCAAATAGCACATGAAATCCATAAATGAGTGGCGCCTCATGCTAGGTTTTGCTACTGTAACATCAACTCTAATATTTTAGTGGCCAATAACAGAAGTTTATTTTTCATTCTCATGATGGCTGAACTAAAGATCAACCGTGGACTCCATAAACCTTCGTCTTTCCAGGTCCCAGGTTCGAAGGACAGCCTCTCTCTGAGGAGACGCCACTCTTATGGCAGAGAATAAATGCAATGGGACAGCTACAAGATCACTCTCGAAGCTTTGCTTGAAGGGGGCACATGTCCCTTCTCACATTTTAGTGGCCCTGTCAAGTTACAAGGGAGATGTCTAATCAAGGGCTGCGAATCATAGGGATCAAGAATCCAATCTATCATAAATAGTGTAGGGAAAGAGTG
Source organism: Hyaena hyaena (assembly GCF_003009895.1). NCBI lineage: Eukaryota > Metazoa > Chordata > Mammalia > Carnivora > Hyaenidae > Hyaena > Hyaena hyaena. Next base: position 402,244 of record NW_024081100.1, on the reverse strand, counting down.
CTATGGGAACAAAGAGGTGGGAAGCTCACTGCAAAGAGTATCCACGGGCGGGGGAGTGGTCCTCAGATGGAGCCACTGAAGGGGACTTGAAGGGTGGTTAGGATTTAGATGAAGTAGGTGCTACGTCCTTTAGATGAGGTAGCAAAGTGTCCAAGACATATTCAGGTGACAAGAAATAGACAATCCAGAAAGAACAGGGCTGGAGGAGGCAGGTTGGAGAAAGACTGAACTACCTGTGTCACTATGAATGGATACATGATAGTAATTGCTAGTATTTCTTGAACTTTGTACTAAGAGTTTCTATAAATATACTCTTATTTAAGTCTGCCATGAGATTTCCTCCCCATTTTATAGAAGTTGTGGGTTAGAGACGTCAAGCTACTGACCTGAAGCCACGCGGCTGCTGAGTGTGGACGTCAGGATTTAAACCCTGGCAATCTGCTGCGGAAGTGTATAATCTTCACGCTACTACTTCTGGGAGAGCCTGGGGGATTTGCACACCTGCCCTGTGCCAAACAGGTGGCTTCTTGGCTGTAAGCAACAAAAACCAATCATGACTGATGTGCACAGATCCGGGACACTGAGAAGAACTCATAGAACACTGACCTGGTACCTAGGCCAGGAAGCTGGAAGAAGTATAGCCATCTTCTAGCAAGATCAGGCTTGTCAGAATGCCACCACCATAGCCACGGTAACTGCCACAAGTGGATCCCAGCCCTCCCTTTGTGTCTGTTACACTCACTCAAGAGTCCAAATTGTAGGGATTCTGGTTGCCAACCTCTGGCCCTGTGCCTGGGTCCTGGCTGCCAGCGGTAGAGAGAGAAAGAGGATCTCTCTGCTTTGTCATCTGGAGTCTCAGACCAGGTCGTGTGACCTACACACCCTCCCCCCACAAATCAGAGGAGGGATGAACATTGCACAGCAAAAAATGACAAATGTCCGCAACCTTCTGTAACCCCCTGGGAGGGAACAATTCGGTAATAACATTTGCAATGATAGAAGCAAGGGCTAGGATTAGAATTAATGTAGAGGAGGGGAATTATTGTTAATAATAATAAAATAAATTATTTCTCAGGGACTTGGGAGGATGGAATAATGGTAGGCTTCATGGTGGAATAGCCCCTTAAATAAAGTTTTGAAGGATAAATGGGTGAGAATAATCCAGCAGACAATAACAGGTCCAGACACGACTGAGCGCGTATGGAGGTACAGATGTGTGAAACAGCACTGAGGGAGATTCGGTGGTAGCACGGCAAGGACGTTGGGCCAACATGGAGCTGCTCTCAGCGAGCACAGCTGTTGGACTGGGAGATGGAGAGGCAATGAACAGGGTCAAGCACAGGTGGATCACACTTGCATCTTAGAAAGCTCACTCTGATCCCTGATGGAGGGCGGATGGCAAGAATTGGCGTGGGTCAGAGTTAGCCTGGTAGGCCATGAGGGATCAAGTTTCTAATTTTGGCTCTTTCACCCATTTACTGTGTGATTTGGCCATGTTTATGCTTTCCATGTTTAGGCCTCATTATTCTCATCTTTAAGATGCTTTGGATGGATAAGATCATCTTAATGCGATCCATTTTACCTTTGAAGTTCTAGGACTTAGTCGCCCGAAAGGAAGATGGGAGTACAAGTATAAAAAGGCTTTCAATTCTAGGGTAAGGTATTTGAACTACTTCTTTATTTATTCAACAAATACTTATGGAGTGTTCCCTAGGTCAAGCACTATTCTAGGCTTCAAGGAAATAGCAGAGAATAAAAAAATTCTCCATCACTATGTGAACTTTTTGGGGATAAGAACTTACACTCTAGGGGAGCCTGGGTGGCTCCGTCGCTGAAGTGTTCAACTCTTGATTTTGGCTCCGGTCATGATCTCACAGTTCCTGAGTTTGAGCCCCGCATCGGGCTCTGCACTGACAGCGTGGAGCCTGCTTGGGGTTCCATCTCCCTCTCTCTCTGCTCCTCCCCCACGTGCTCCCTATCTCTCTCTCAAATAAAAATAAACTTTAAAAAAAAAGAGCTTACATTCTAACCAGCGGGAGGTTAGACACAACTTTCTAGTCATAGAAAGTGGTGATATGTGCTAGCAAGGGAAAGAAAACAATAAAAAATTAAAGTTGGAGGGACCGAGAGTGACGGTAGACAGGCACTCCTTACATGGGCTGGCAGGGAGTGCTTCTCAAGGAAGAGAGAGAGATTTTTAGGAGAGATTTAAATGAAAGAGGAATCAAGTCCCGTTAAGATGGGTGGGAAGAATTTTCCCAGCAGAGTAATCAAATAAATGGCAACTGCAACAGTGTCAGGGTGGTATGTTCAAAGGAGATCAGGAAGGCCAGTGGATCAGAGAAGAGTAAGAAAAGCTTCAGGTAAAGGGGAGAGCAAATGCAAAGGCTCTAAGTTATGTTAAGAAAGGCCAGGGCAATCAATATGGTGTAATGGAACGAGCCAGGAAAAAGGTTTCAGTGGATGACTTCAGAGAAGGGGCCAAGGGCCAACCTTCCTCCATGACTTGTTTTTTATTCCATTATTTTAGTGTGTGGCAGGCACTGGGCTAAGCCCCACGAACTGGTTATGCCTTCAAGGAGCTTAAAGTGCTTCTAATGGATTCACAAGTATGTCAAACACATTTTTAGTCATCAACCTTATTGTCTAGCACTTCATATCTTGCCACCTTTCATTAAACTCTTCTGATCCACTGGGCTGTTGTTAAACGTGTTTGCTTTGCCGGGGGTTTTTGCCCTTATCATTTCACACATCTAAAGCTTCCTTAGTCTTTAAGGTCAGCTCAAATACCAGTTCCTTCAGAAAATTTCTGATATCCTGGAATGGAAGAAATCTCTGCTGCTCTGTGTCATGCATTCATCTATGTGTCCATCTATCCATCTGTCCATCCTTCCATCCATGCATCCATCCATGTATCCATCCATGCATCCATCCATCGTATTCTTTGATTCTTTTTCTTTTTAACAGGTGGCAGACCAGTTCTGAACATTGTTGATGCAGCAGTAAACAAAAGGCCATCCTGCTTTCGAAGATGTCAGAATATAATGGCAAAGTTCAACAAGAAAACCAATCACTGAAATACAGGAAATGTTACAATTGGACATTTTTTTAATCAGGCACTTGCTCTTTGCTCAATGCTATATTAAACACAATGAGTACTAATAAAAAGGGAAATATCAAATCCTGACTTTAAGGGTATCTCCTGTTTCATAAATAGGTTTTGTAAACAATTTTTCAGTGTAGAGAACAGATATTAAATATCTGCTTATTAAAGACTTCAAGTAATAGAAATACATTTGGATGATTTAGTATGATGACAAAAATAAATACAGTTGACTTTTGAACAATGCAGGGGGGCTAGGGGTGCTTACCTCCCCACACAGCTGAAAATCTATCTATAACTTTTGACTCCCAAGAAACTGAACTACTAATAGCTTACTGTTGACCAGAAGACTTACCTATGACATAAACAGTTGATTGATACCTATTTTGTATGCTCTATGTATCATATACTGTATTCTTACAATAAAGTAAGGTATAGGGGTTGCCTGAGTGGCTCAGTCAGTTAAGTGTCCGACTCTTTATTTGGTTCAGGTCATGATATCATGGTTCGTGAAATCCAACCCCATGTCAGGCTCTGCAGTGTGGAGGCTGCTTCACATTCTCTCTCTCCCTGGTCTCTACCCCTCACCTGCTCATTCTCTATCACTCTAACTAAATAAATAAGTAAACTTAAAAAAACTAAAGTAAACTAGAGAAAAGAAAATGTTACTAAGAAAATCATAAGGAAGAGAAAATACATGTGTAGAACTGCACTGTATTTCTCAACCCTGTACGTTTACATAATTTGTTTTCAAGGTGAATCATCTGTCGGTACTTACCTCAATATTACATGATACAAAACAATGTAGATGTTAATACCTATTAATAACACTAGATATCAAAAAATGAAAATATAATGTAGAAAGAAATTCATGTTTATAGGCATGATGATTCACACACTGATAATGAAGAAGCAGCAGTGTGATTGCTTTCGGTAGCTAGTATATCCCACATGGCTGCTTCACAGTAGCCTAGCCTATACATTAATGAATGAACTGCTATAAAAATTTCGTGGCACACAGCATCATAGTCAGATTCATAACAGTATTGAAAACATTGTTACGTTTTTTAAAACCACTCACATGTGATTGGCTGATATGCCTTTTCTCCAATTATGAGAGAGAGAGGCCTTCCTTTTGCTTCAAGTTGTCCCCTAATGACTTCCCTTTTTCTTGAATCGCAGTCAAGGCTACAGGTATGTCTTTCTCATAGCAATCCTGCATCCACATAAAAGCTGCATTTTCAATAGATCTAAAAGGGTTTTTAGCAAGAAGTGCAAAGTTTTTTGGGGTGCCTGGGTGGCACAGTTGGTTAAGTGTCTGACTCTTGATCCTGGCTCAGGTCATGATCTCATGGTAGGCGAGCTTGAGCTCCACACAGGGCTATGTGGTGATGGCCCAGAGTATGCTTGGGATTCTGTTTCTCCTTCTCTCTGCCCCTCCCCTGCTTGCTCTCTCTCTCAAAATAAATAAATAAACTTAAAGAAAAAGAAGTTCAAGGTTTTCATGGCTGCTGCAGAGCTGTGGTCATGGCTTCATGCAGTTTCTTTCTTTTTTTTTTTACAATGGTCCTTATGTTGGATTCATGCACTTGAAACTGCAGGCAACGGCGGCTGCAGATCACAATCACAGTACGTATTAAGCAATTCAACTTTCTTTTGTAATATCAGAACTTTTCTCTGCTTCCTGGAAGCATTTCCAGCATCGGTAGTGGTACTTCACATAGATTCCATGGCATTATTTACAGCTTATAGTATTGCATTGAACAGGATGAAAAATATGCAAGAACTGTGAGTGATTGCTTCTTACTGCAATATGCAATTTACTGGAGAGAGGAGCTGCCCGCACGGAGATAACTAGCATTACGGCACACTCTACGCAGACACTTACAACACTTGAGCTCATCACAACAGTCACCGGAGGCAGCTATGAACTTACTAGCATAGTGCAATATGTATGGCAGGTACTTTTATGTAGTTATGATTTAATACTGCATCTTTGTTTACTTTTCTCCTAATTGCAGATGGAATCGTGTATGATCTGTGTGCATGAGTTTTGATAAATTTTAACTTTTTATAATAGATTTGTGTATATTTTATGGCAGCAAATGATAAAATATGTGCACTAGTCTGTACACATAGCTTATTCATTCATGACATACTTAACTTTTGCATAATTTCCTCGATATTTCTAGGCTATGTGGTTTGTCTGTGAGTTTTTTCAAATTGTCAGAAATCTCCATAAAAATTTCCAGTATAATCATTGAAAACAATTCGTGTACAAGTGGACACACACAGCTCAAGCCCATGTTGTTGAAGGGTGAACTGTAGTCTGTCTATATACGACTTTTGCCGATAATGGAGTAGATCTCTCAAATAGTAAATTCCTACAGAGTTCAATCAATCAAAAATACTGCAGAACACTCTACCAGCTAGACGTGGGGAGAACCCCACTCAAACTACATATGTTTATGTTTAACTGTAGGGATGAGACCCACACATTTGAAAAAGCAACTGAATTAAAAAAGTAAGACATTGAAGCATAGCGGCCAAATTAGTGGTGTATGAAAAAGCAATACTATACATTCATCTAAGTATCGAGGAGGGAGGCTTTGAATTGGTCTTTTTGCGATGAGCAAAATTCATAGGAAGATAATGAATGAAGGTGGAGCTCCCGTTTGGGGAAATGATGACCACAAAAGCCCAGTTGAGAGATGGCAAAGTGTTAAAAATCACAGGGAAGAGTGTGGAGCTCATTCAGACTTAGGAAATTGGTACTGGCCTGTTTCGCTAATCAGCATCCACAGCATATGGCCTGGCATAAATGTGTGTTGGATGAATGAATCTTTAAAAATGAATGAATGAGCCAGAGGAGCTACTGCAGATTCTTATTTAGGAAAATGACTTAAAGAATATGGTGCTTCTGGAAGATTCGCCTGGCAGAGCAGAACTGAGTAGGAGAGAGTGAAGAGAGGGGCTCCCTCCTGGGAGGTGTGGCATCCCATGGAAGAGCCAAAAATCACCCCAGAGAGGGTCAAAGATGACGACGCAGGGACTAGAAATATGGAAGACGGTGTTCTAGGAGGATGGTCCTAGGAGAAGGGGAGATCTAGGGGCAGCGGGAGGGAGGGCATGGCCATGTGGAGCCCCTGGTCGAATTGCAGAGATGTACAGCGCAGGTGCCCGTTCTCCTGCAGAAGGGAGCAGGCAGAACCCCGTGTTAGGGTGCCAGCTCAGCGTGCCCTCTTCCTCATTTAAGCTGAGTTAATTTCCCTTCAATTCTGTAGCAATACAAACTCTTTACAGAGCCAAATCAGCAAAGAGCACCTATTTATTTATATATTTATTTATTTACTAACTGTCTGATATCTCCTTTACCTTTTCTGTGATCCAGCAGGTAAAGGCTATTTTTATGTTTTGTATGCTTTAGATGGGAGCAAGCTTCACTTGCGTCTGAGCTGGGGGACACTGTTGATGGAGGTCCCCAAAAGGGAGCAGGAAGCTGCGCTAGGGGGAGGGTGATGTTTGCTCTGCGGTTGCACCCACCACTCAGGAAACGCCCGGGTCATACAGCTAATAAATGATGGGGTTAAAGCCTTCACCTGCCTGTCTCTGGATCCCACATCTGTGGAAAGCTTTATAAGTGGAGCAGATTTTTGTCTGGACAAGCTTAAGCCCTGCCCGAAGGCCGGTGTATATTTAGATGACTGCCCACCTGTGTCCCATCCTGAAATTTGTGTGCTCTATTGAAACACATTTGTTAAATACAAATAAAAGTCATCTTCCCATAAAGTTTATTGGGCGTCCATTCTTTTGTCTTTGTCAGAAGGATAACAACGTTCCCAGAATTTCTGTGGGCCACGGCAACAGCACACAGAGCAATTAGGAATGGTGGAGAAATCTGGATGTATCTGGAATATATTTTGCAGTAGAATCAATAAGTCTTATTTCTTGATGGGATGGGTTGGGTGGTGGTATTAATGGAGGAAACAGAGTACTCCAGAATGACTAGTTTTTTTTGCCCTTGAAAGACTGGTAGATCACAACTTACTTGGATGGGAAAGATTTGGGCAGGAATCAGTTTGTGAAGAAAATAAAGAATTCTGCTCTGGGGATGTTACGTTTGAGAAGTCTGTTAGTCACCTCCATGGAGTTTCTGTGCGGGCAATCAGATGTACAGTCAGGGGAGTTCAGGGCTGGAATTGAAGTTTGGGAGATGGATTTTTGCAAGTCTCCTGCCTCTTTCTCAGATGTTAGGTTCAGGAAAAGAGGGGACAGAAAGGCTTTTTGCTTCAGAGAAATGAATAATACTGATATCCATTTGCTCATTCATAGTTTCATTCATTCCTCACGTATTTATTCGGTTCTTTTCAGTGCTAGATACTGTATTTAATTCTATGAATATAACGGCAACTGAATGAGCACATACAGATACAGTCACTGCCCTCGTGATCTGACATCTAGAGCAGCACTGTGAATATAGCCTGAGCTTCACACCTAAGTTTAAATTTTCTAATAGCCACATTAAAAAAGCAAAAGGAAATAGATGAAGTTATTTTTAATACTGTATGCTATTTAACTCAATAGGTCCAAAAGAATGTCATTTTGACATTCAATCAATATACAAATTATTAATAAGGTATTTTACGTTCCTTATTAAAATTTGTTTTTCAAAATCCATTGTATATTTTATATATACAGCACATCCCAATTCAGACTGACCCCGCACTTCAAGTGCTTAAGGGCCACATCCAGCATAGAAAGAAAGGGTGTTGTGCAACTTGGCACCCTGATGTCTAAACCCCTCCCTTCTGCCCACTGGTCAACTCACAACACTGGGAACCATCTGGAGCTCCACGATGGAGCTGAAAAAAAGTGAGGTGGAAACTCTGAGGATCACAACCCCAGAGCAAACTATCAGTTCCTGCTCCCTCAAGAGCCAGCGAGGGCAGCCGGATGATACAGATGCCGTCACTACACCTGTATCAGTATCCAGCTGTCCCCAGCCACACGCGGATTAATCAGTGAACCACTGGTGGATAATTGCTGTGTGTTTTTAAAATGGGAGCATCACCACCATGGTATATATGTGTTTTAACAGGGTTAAAAAAACGTTGGGGCACCTGGGTGGCTCAGTTGGTTGAGCGTCTGACTTTGGCTCAGGTCATGATCTCATGGTTCGTGAGTTCAAGCCTTGCGTTTGGCTCTGTGCTGACAGCTCAGAGCCTGGACCCTGCTTCAGATTCTGTTTCCCTCTCTCTTTCTGCCCTTCCCCCGCTCATGCTCTGTCTCTCTCTTTCTCTCAAAAATAATAAACATTAAAAAAGTTATTTAAAAACAGTTGATTTTGGGGCTCCTGAGTGGCTCTGTCGGTTAAGTGTCCGACTTCAGCTCAGGTCATGATCTCACGGTCGGTAGGTTCGAGCCCTGCATCGGGCTCTGTGCTGACAGCTAGCCCAGAGCCTGGAGCTGCTTCGGATTCTTTGTCTCCCTCTCTCTCTGATCCTCCCCTGCACACCCTCTCTCCCTGATCCTCCCCTGCTCATGCTGCTTCTCTCTCTCAGAAATAAATAAAAACACATTGAAAAAATTAAAAAAAAAAACCAAACAGTTGATTTTCAGTAAATCAACCTGTCTAAATCTCAGGGTCTCCGTAGACAGTCCCCTCTTGTCTTGTTTCCCTAACACGTGGTAATGACACTATTAGACAGTACTTCCTCTCTGAATGCCGGCACCCAGCCATGGAAGGGCACAGGACCTATGTAGTAAATGGACATGGGCCTGTATGCTTGCTCTGTGACCCAGAGGCAGAGAATGCATGCGATTCTGTTTTTGGAACTGGTTCCTTCTTCGAACAACAGATCCGAAGACTAATGCCTTCCGTGGCCTTTCAGGAGGAATCAACATGGATGGTTCTTTCTTTAACGAGTGTGTAGGTCTCTTCCCCATCACACGCAGTTCAAAGGTCAAAAAAACAGACTGGAAGCTAATACCCTTTCATTCCTATGTGGAATTTAAGAAACAAAACAGACAAAGGGGGACAAAGAGAGATACAAGCCAAGAAATGGACTCTTAACCATAGAGAACACACTGATGGTTCCCAGAGGGGAGGGGTGGGGGGATGCGGGAAATGGGTGCAGGCGATTAACTAGTACACTTGCTGTGATGAGCACTGGGTGATGGATGGAAGTGTTGAACGCCTGACACTAATATGACTACATCCACAGTATGTTAACTAATTGGAATTTGAATAAAAGCTTCAACAACAACAACAACAACAACAAAAAACCAGGTCATAAGGATCATGTCTGTGAAACCTAAGAGGGATATAGAAGGCCTAATAACTGTGTCAGCAGGACACAAGGCGGCCTCCTCGGGAGCATCATCACTTAGGAGCAACCACTTCTTCCTGACCCCTTCGAGCAGGCTGCCCAAGCAAACACGCCCATGGCAGCGTCAAACCCACCATGGTGCTCAAACCCACGAACCATGAGATCATGACCTGAGCCAAAGTCGGATGCTTAACTGACTGAGCCACACAGGTGCCCCTAAAGTTTTTTTATTTTTGAGAGAGAGAGAGAGAAAGCACGTGTGAGCAAGGGAGGGGCAGAGAAAAAGAGAGAGAGAGAGAGAGAGAGATTCTCAAGCAGGTCCCAAGTTGTCAGTGTGGAGCCCCGTGTGGGGCTTGAACTCATGAACTGTGAGATCATGACCTGAGCTAAAACCTAGAGTTGGACATTTAACTGACTGAGCCACCCAGGCGCCTCTAGGCAGATATTTATAAAAATATTTTTTAAATGCATAGGGATTAGGGGAGATAGAGCATTTCCAGAAAGGCCTAAAATTTTATAAAAGACGGCTATTCTGCTGCTCCCAAATAATTCACAGTTGATGATAATTGATGGTTAAGTCGGTGGCAGCTCTTTCCTGCTTCCTGCTTCCCTTTTCTGCCTTCCAAGAAGAGAAAGATAGATGCTGATGAGAAAAAGCCGTTTTAGTTACAGGCTGTCCTTCAGTTTCTACTGTAGGCAAATACTGAGGTTTGAAGGGCTGGACAGCCACCCCTTAGATGGCTGTAGGGGAAGATCACACGCCTAAGCAGTGACTCTGAGATCTCATCCAGAGACTGAGATTCTAGAGGATGGAATGTGTGAAGCTGGAAAGCAAAGCTGGAAAGATTCCATGGATTTATTTCTAAACAGTTGAAGGCTTCAGAACCGTACAGATTTTATTCTGAAAAAAAGGGAGGGGAGGGGAAGGGTTGAAGCAGACAACATGATGTTAGACTCTCGGTTGTAATGTCAGCTCTGGGGTTGTGGGTAAGTGAAATGAGATGTTGGACTGGTAGGAGCCGGGCAGCCGAGGGCGGAGGCTGAACTACAGCAAGTGATTCACCCCAGTAACAATTAACTCGACTGTGAGAAAACAGGTCACTCCACCCAAGGACACCCCCAGACAGAAGATTCCCCAACCAGGCTACTTGCCTCCCTTGCTGATCTCAGTGAAGTGTTTTGTTTCACTCTGCCACCACCCAAAGATTAAAGGCAGCGATTTCTCCTTCAAAGGCAGCCCCAAACTTACACCTCTCACAACTTCTCCTTCCTTCGGGCCGTGCTACGTCTTCCCCTTTACGGCAGCCATGCTTCCATGGTCAGTTCAAAGGGCACGTGACTAGAGAGATGAGGGAATAAACTAGATGCTGAGAGAGGGGCTTTGACTAAGCCAGGGTTTCTGAAAGTGAGGTCCACCCACAATCTGCATCACAGTCTCCTGGAGAGCTCATCAAGAAGGCTTGCTCAGTCACCCGGACCTACTTATTCAGAATGCCTGCATGCAGGATGCACACTCTGTATTCTCTCCCCCACGGCACAGACACTAATTTCCCCCAGGTGATTCTTTTGCACACACAAATGCGAGTACCAATTAGATGATGTCTCAGCTCTCAGATCAAAAAATTCCTGCGTCTTCATGATCCTGGTTTGAGAAAATGTATCTTAGTTTTCAGTTATTTACAGTTTTAAGCTCCTTTTTTCTTGGGTATTTTTTTTCTGCACCTTCTGTTTTATTAGTCAGAGATCTATTTTTTAAGTCTCAGCAAATTATTTTAAAATAATGTACGTAGTATATTACACACCAGACTCTACGCTTTGCATGGGGGATGGGATACTTTTAAAAATATAGAAGGTGTCTGCCTTAAAGGTGTATGCAGGTTAGAAAAGGAACTAAGATTGTGTGGAAGCAACTTCACTGCATGGCCGAGGGCAGTCCCAGGACCCCAGGAGAGCCTCCCCCAACCCCCCACTCCCCCCACTCCCCCCCCCAACTCCTCCACTCCTGATTAGTCAATGCTTGGTCATGCCAGCTGATAAAGATCAGAGATATCAATCCTGGCAATATGTAGAAACAAAGTTCTTCAAGATTTGAGAGGAGGGAGACATCACAATCAACTGGGGCAAAAAGAGGGAGCTCCATAGAAGAAGTGGCAGTTGAGGGAGACTTTAAAAGGGTAGGTAGGATTTCAATGGGAAGAGGACATTTCAGTGGAAAAAAGGGTATGAGAAAAGGCATAGGTGCAGGGAATTATAAGGTGTGATCACAGAACGGTGCGGGCTCAGTTTGGAACAGCCGAGAGGGTTTTAATTAGAAACACGGATGGTGTATCAGTTCTCTAGTGCTGCATGACCACCCACTCCCAAACTACAACAATCACCTGGCTTGCTCATGAATCATGAAATTTGTTTCATCCGTGTTAGCTCAAGGGGGGGGCTGGGGCATCCACTTTCAAGATGGCTCTCTCACATGGCTGAAAAGTTGGAGGTGGCCATCTGTTCTTAGGTGGGCTTCTCTCTAGCTTCGGCTTCCTCACAGCTGCTGGGCTGCAAAGGAGACATTCCGAGAGAGCCAGATGGAAGATCTCTCACCTTGTACGACCTGGCTTTGGGAGTCATAGTGTCACCTCTGCTGTGCTCACAAGTCTACCCAAATTCAAAGAGGGAGAACAGAGACTGCAACTTAAAAAAATACATATTTATTTATTTTTGAGAGACAGAGAGGACAGGTGAACAGGGGAGGTGCAGAGAGAGAGGGAGAGAAAAATCGCAAGCTGGCTCCATGCCATCAGCACAGAGCCTGATGCAGGGCTCCATGTCACAAACAGCGAAATCATGACCTGAGCCTAAATCAAGAGTTGGTCGCTCAAATGATTGAGCCACTCAGGCGCCCACCTCCAGAGACTGCAACTCTTAACAGAAGGAGTGTCAAAGTCTGTAAGAAGAGAGTACAGGAAGAGAGATATTGTTGTAGCCAATGTCAGAAAATACATGTGAAAAAACTCTCATAATGTATTAAATAGTAATAAAAAGTGCTTTTTAAAAACATAGATGATTTCATTATCTGCATCACAACAACATCCCAAATAGGTAAAGCAAATAGTATTCTTATTTTGTAGATGAAAAAAGAAAACTCAGAGAGGTGGATGTGCCATGAATTCAGTGAAACTTGAGTGTCAGGGCCCCTCACTAGCACTCACACCTTCTTCCAAAGCCCTAGGAGGGGCCCAGAATTGTGTTTACATGGTCTCATCTTTTGTAAATATTCAGAGGTAAGATATATTAAGCGCAGTTGGTTAAATCTACCATACTTGTTCACCTTAACCTCCCCTCCATCACATGTTCCTTGTGGAGATGTCACAGGCATTTTGGAGATCCAGTTAAGGGGAAATTAAATTATGGATATATTTATTTTGGGTCAAGTAGGACACACTGATGTGTTTTTCAGTAACTTCAAGGTATACAGTTAAGGTATTACTGGGAATCCCAAAGCAGAATGACTTCCAGGAATACTCCAGGAGTTTACCTGCTGACTCATCATGATTCTGAATCCAGGACCAAAGGTCATACTGTGATGTGGCTTTGCTCTATAGTGTCTGGAATTAGAATGAAAATATACAGTGGAGAAGAAATAAAGTTGAAATGCGCATAATCAGAAGCTTGTCCAAGGAGGATGCTTTTCATCAGGATGGACTTGCTGTACCTTCCCAAAGGCAGAAAAAAGTTCAAGGGAAGAAGGAAAACACTCTGACATCAGTATTGAGAAAGAGGGTCTGTCCTGAAAAGCTCTGAGAGGAAGGCTGAATCTCAGGGCTGCTGACAGGTAAGAAGAGATGCCTGCATTGGGTTTACAGGAGCTGGAGAGAAATGAGGCTCCCTAGTTCTCACCATAAAGAGAAACTTGCAGAGCACGGGAGTGTGGTCACCATCATAATCAACCAGCACCGGAAAGCATTTATAAATTACCGTTCTTTACACGATGCTGGGTGGGGATACTGGAGTGTGGAGGGTGACACATTGAATTAGACATGGTTTCTGACCTTGTGATGCAAGGTCATGTCCAATGAAGCTAACTCAGGCTGGCTTAGTGGGTGAAACCTTCAACAGAAGGAAAAACAAACATTACTTATACAATGCAGCGACTGTGTCTACACTATTTGTTGGCACATAATACTTGTTGCTTGAGATAGAATGTAGATATCGTGTTTGGGAAGGGATAGACGGAAAATAATCACCAAAGTCCCATGCTTACCCAGGCCAGGAATTAGAGAAATCCAACTGGAGAGGCTTTGTGGAGGAAATTGATTCTAAGAATCACTTACAAAGCCGGCTGGGGAAGGGAAGTTATTCCTGGGGGATACTCCAAAGAACACTTGAGGGGTTCAGCTCCTAATGGAATTACCGTGTAAGAAGTGAAGGAATTTCGAGTGTGTTTGAGAGGAGTGATCTAAAATCCACAATGACTGGGGTACCTGGGTGGCTCAGTCAGTTAAGCATCTGATTCCGACTCAGGCTCAGGTCATGATCTTGTGGTTTGTGGGTTCGAGGCCTGCATCAGGATCTCTGCTGTCAGTGCAGAGCCCATTATAGATCCTCTGTTTCCCTCTCTCTCTGCCCCTCCTCCACTCGCACTCTCTCTCCCTCTCTGTCAAAAATAAACATTAAAAAAAATAAAACCCACAATGAAAATAATTGCTATCATTTTTTTAACACTTGTGTCAAACCAGAGAAAAACAAATTCCCTAAAATAATCTTCAGTCCTGATGATGCCTTTGAAAGAGACGATCTTTGACATGTTTGTTCAAGGTCTTAGGACCCAGGATGTCACCAGGAACGGGGGGTTGGGGTCAAATCAGTCAGGCTGATGAGTGGTCAGTGAGACTGAAGAAGACAAGAGTCTACAGCAGTCAGACTAAGACCATGGCCCTAGCGATGGGAAAGGGGGGCATGTCCATGAAGAGATGAGCCACGGCAAGGGGGGGACAGGAACTGAAGCCCACTCTGAGGTTTATGGGTGGTACTGGCCTTCCTGAAAACAAAAAATAACCTCCTGTGTTTCTTTTGCTACTATTTCTAGACACAGCCTGGTCCTCTGTACACGTATCCCTCTAATGAATGGATGAATGGGCAGCTCCTGCTGACTTTTATTGCCAACCTGATTCCTGCCAGTCTGGGTTCCAGCTGTCACCACACCAACTGCAGAGTCTTTTCCTGGTTCCCCTCAGTCTTTTCTCCCCTCAGCAGCCCTGGGCACAGCAGACCTATGTCTCCTTTGGAAAATCCCTTCTTTATTTTGTGGCTTCCATGATTTGCATTACTATATATATATATATATATATATATATATATTTTTTTTTTTTTTTTGCCTTGTCTCCTCTCTCCCTCTGCTCCTTCCTTTGGTCTTTCAATGGCTCCTCTCTAATCTCACGTTCCCCAAATGCAGGCACCCCCAGGTATCAATCTGACCAGGCTTCTCTCTTTCTATCAGGCTCTAGTTCCTTTTTGCTTTTCAAATACATACAATTCTTAGAGTAATCCCCAAATCTACACCTCCAGAGTCAACCTTTTTGTTAATGTTTCTAGTACATAGTCCTTGATCTATTGCCATCATTTCAAACTCAAAATATTCAACACATAACGCATCATCTAATTCCTAAAACTAACTCTGTCCCTTGCTTCCTGATTTCTGGTCATGTTACCAGACTTCTCCGATTCTCCTAAATTTGAGTCTTGGGGCCTATCTTTTCCTTTGTCCCCCAAATCATTCACCAAAGTCTAATGGACTCATCTTTGCCATTTTTATAAATTCATTCCCACCTGTCTCTCCTTATCCCAAGAACTCCAGGCCCCCCATCTCTTGTCTCCAGGGTATAGTCTCTTAGTTGTCTTTCTCTAAACTATCATCTGGAAATGCTGCTTTGGCAGCCGGGGTAGTAGCAGGAATATCATGTGTTAACCGCTTACTGTACGTGAGGTACTTTAGCAGAAGCTTTAAATGCATTACCTCACTTAAGCCTTTTGCCCCTGTGAATGGGTGGTACTGTCAAACACAGTTTACAAATGAAAAGACAACCTGGGTAAGGTCAGCTGTTTCCCAGAGTCATTGAGCTGACACGGAGTGTGGCCTTGAACTCATATCTTGTACAATTCCAAAGTTTGCCATGCTACATATGTGCTAAAATATCTACAGTAGTCTGCTGTTACTTACGAGGTCAAGCCCAACACCCTCGTTCAACATCCAGTGTCTCCAGAATCGAGCTGGACCAACCTGTCTAGTTTAACGGCTTTCTGCTCTCCAGAGGGGACCCTGCTTCCTAACTGCCCCCACCTTCCTGTGTGGTGGGTGGAGCACAGACGTTGAATCATGATTCTGACATATGATACTTCTCTAAATTTGAGTTCTCTCATTTGTAAAATACCCAACCCCGAATCCTAGATTGTGGTGAGGATTAGATATAATGAATGTACGGGGCCTGGCAAGGTGCAAGGCACATACTAGGTGCATAATAAATTGGACCCACTGTGACAGTTACTATTATTTCTGCTATACTTTGTTCGTGACATCCCCCACATACAAAATGCTTGTCTTTCCTATTAGTCTTGCCTAACAGTTCTTGTTTTGTTTGTTGGTTTAAAGTCTAGTTAGTTAACATATAGTGTATTATTGATTTCAAGAGTAGAATCCAGTGTTTCATCACTTACATATAACACCCAGTGCTCATCCTGACAAGTGCCCTCCTTGATGCCCATCACCCATTTAGCCCATTCCCCCACCAATCTCCACTCCAGCAACCTCAGTCTATAATCTGTGTTTAAGAGATTTGCCTCCCTCCCTGTTTTTATCTTATTTTTCCTTCCCTTCCCCTATGTTCATGTGTTTTGTTTCTTAAATTCCACATGTGAGTGAAATCATATGATATTTATCTTCTCTGACTGACTTATTTTGCTTAGTATAATACATTCCAGTTCCATCCACATTGTTCCAAATGGCACAATTTCATTCTTGTTGATCACCGAGTTGTATTCCATCATATATATATATGTATGTATATATATATATATATATACCACATCTTAACGACTCATGAGTTGATGGACATTTGGGCTCTTTCCATAATTTGGCTATTGTTGATAGGACTGCTATAAACATTGGGGTGCATGTGCCCCTTCAAATCAGCATTTTTGTATCCTTTGGATAAATACCTAGTAGTACAATTGCTGGATCGGAGGGTAGTTTTAGTTTTAATTTTTTGAGGAACCTCCATACTTTTTTCCAGAGTGGCTGCACCAGTTTGCATTTCCACCAACACTGCAAAAGGCTTCCCCTTTTTCTGCATCCTCACCAACATCTGTTGTTTGCTGAGTTGTTCATTTTAGCCATTTTGACAGGAGTGAGGTGGTATCTCATTGTGGTTTTCATTTGTATTTCCCTGATAATGAGTGATATTGAGCAACTTTTCATGTGTCTGTTAGCTACCTGGATGTCTTCTTTGGAAATGTATCTATTCACGTCTTTTGCCCATTTTTTCACTGGATTATTTATTTATTTTTTTGGTGTGGAGTCTCATAAGTTCTTTATAGATTTTGCATACTCGCCCATTATCCAATATTTCATTTGCAAATATCTTCTCTCATTTTGTTGGTTGCCGTTTAGTTTTGTTGATTGTTTCCTTTGCAGTGCAGAAGATTTTTATCTTGTTGAGGTCCCAACAGTTCATTTTTGCTTTTGTTTCCCTTGCCTCTGGAGACAGGTTTAGTAAGAAGTTGCTGGGCTGAGGTCAAAGAGGTTGCTGCCTGTTTTCTCTTCTAGGATTTTGATCATTTTCTGTCTTACATTTAGGTCTCTCATCCACTTTGAATTTATTTTTGTGTAAGGTGTAAGAAAGTGGTCCAGTTTCATTCTTCTGCATGCTGCTATCCAGTTTTCCCAACATCATTTGCTGGAGGGACTGTCTTCTTTCCATTGGACATTTCCTGCTTTGTTAATGATTAATTGGCCATACATTTGTGGGTCCATTTCTGGGTTCTCTAGTCCATTCCATTGATCTATGTGTCTGTTTTTGTGCCAGTAACATACTGTCTTGATGATTACACCTTTGTAATCTAGCTTGAAGACTGGAATTGTGATGCCTCCAGCTTTGGTTTTCTTTTTCAACATCACTTTTGTCTATTTGGAGTCTTTTCTGGTTCCATACAAATTTGAGAATCATTTTTTTTTTCTAGCTCTGTGAAGAATGCTGATGTTATTTTGATAGGGATTGCACTGAATGTGTAGATTGCTTTGGGTAATATTGACATTTTAACAATATTTGGTCTTCCAATCCATGAACATGGAATGCTTTTCCATTTCTTTGTGCCTTCTCCAATTTCTTTCATAGGTGTATTTTCTGTAGTTTTCAGCATACTTCTTTGGTTAGGTTTATTTCTAGGTATCTTATGGGTTTTGGTGCAGTTGTAAGTGGGATCGATTCCTTGATTCTTGATTTCTCTTTCCGCTGCTTCATTATGGGTGTATAGAAATGCGACCAATTTCTGTTCACTGATTTTTATGTCCTGTGATTTTGCTGAATTCATGTATCAGTCCTAGCCGTTTTTTTGGTGGAGCAATAAGACAACAAAAAGAAATAAAGGCATACAAATCGGCAAGGAAGAAGTCAAGCTTTCACTCTTCACAGGCAACATAATACTCTACGTGGAAAACCCAAAAGACTCCAGCCTAACAGTCCTTACAGGCCAAATCCCACCTTTATTAAACTCCCCTTTACTCTAGCAAACACTGATCTCTCCCCTCTGCAATTGTAGATACGCTTTTTTATATACATGAGATGACTAATGTTATATACTGTCTTATTCTCCAATGGTTTCATGTAAATGAGTCTCACACATTACTTGTGAGCTTGCTTGTATTTCTTCTATTCTCATCTTCTTTTTTTTAATGTTTATTTTTGAGAGAGAGAGAGACACAGAGCACAGGTGGGGAAGGGGCAGAGAGAGAGGGAGACACAGGATTTGAAGCAGCCTCCAGGCTCTGAGCTGTCAGCACAGAGCCCAACGCGGAGCTTGAACCCATGAACCGTGAGACCATGACCTGAGCCCAAGTCAGACACTTAACCGACTGAGCCACTCAGGCGCACTGTTCTTATCTTTCTGTTCTCATCTAAAAATTCCTGGCAAAGGGTACCAGAATGATTTATTAATTGCTTGATATAGAAGAGGCATGAGAGAAAAAAGAGCAAATTGGGTATTATCTTGTTTGATTTGGTTTAGCAATCAATGGTTTGTGTTTAGATTACCCTCTAAGAGGCCTGGACTAGTGGAAGAGATTCAGAAAAACAGTTGATAACTGTATTCTAGGGAAAGAGAAGCAGTAAACCTTGATATTATCTTAGGGCTTACTTTGAAGAAATGATTTGAGATACATTTTTGGGGAACAGTAGTGCAACAGACACAGATAAGTGTGAAGATTCAGTGGGCTGAATATAGTGAAGGGGCTAATCCAAGACATTCATTTTTTTTTAAATAACAGAAAAAACCAGAAAGTATATTTCAACAGAAAACCCAGAAGTTACATTAAAGAAGTAAGGTTGTGACTGACCTCAAAAGTAAGGGGAAAAGCCTTAAACGAACTCAGGGAGCCATTAAATTGAGTTTTGGGAAGCTGGAAGCCTTGTTTAACTAGCTACTAACAAAGGAAATTAGATAACCTTATTATTTTGAAAGAAAACAGATCACATTTATTGAGTGATCTGAAAGAAGTGAAGGGGCTAGATATGAATGTTTTGTGTTGGCTTCTGAGACTGAGTTACACCAGAGCCATTTTACTGTATTCACTCAACTGCCAAAATAGGGAGAGAGCTTGACAAGCTCATGAAGCTTGACATGTGAAGCTGGCCACCATGGACGAGAAGCAAAGATGAGTTGAAAGGAGAGGATGTGTTCATAGCTTTGAACCCCCTTCTAGTTCTGCTGAGAAGATGCAACTTACATTACTTACAGTGGAGGCAGAGTAAGTAGGAGTGTCATAAGTCACTTGCGACGCATCATCTTTGACTGTGCCATGTAGCAAGGAGTAAACAACTCCGAAGACCCCACAGTCTAAGTTCTTCAACGTAAAGGAGAAGCGGAATGTGTCAGCCATGTCTGTATCAAAGAGTTCTAGAAGTCCTGTGATTCACCTCACATCCAGTCAGAGTCATAAACATGGGGGCCTTACCCATAATAATTCAGGGACATGGCTTCTTTCATGTAGTTTCACTGCCTTCAACACAGGATTTCAAGATCATCCTGGTGTCAGCCAGTCAGAAGATGGGGGAAAAGGGATAAAACTTCCTTAGTCCCTCGAGGCCAGTATCACTTTCACTACATTCCATTGATGAGCACTGGCTGTAGGGCCTCAAGCACGTGCAGTGACGATTGGGAAATTAATTTCACTATGTTACTAAGAGGATGAGATTGGCTTGGTGAGTCAATGTCTTTAGAGAAAAATACAATATTGTGCTGGGTAAAAAAAAAAAAAATCCAGGTAATGATTCATATTTTTCTACCCATCAACATACCTATAAACATGGAATGATTTAACTTTCCATTTCAAACAGATGCTTTGGGTTGTGAAAACCCAAAAAGTATATGGGTCTTAAGTGCTTTTTGGTAAAAACATTTGTGTAAATAATTATTGCAAGAGCTTGTTGAATGAATGTGTTATTACATCAATGAATCATTGAGAGTGATAAGGTGAAAGCTAACTTTACCCCACCAAGAATCAAGGAAATTTTAAAACTCTAAGAAGCAGAAATGGTAAAGGAACTATGAAAAATTAATCAGTCAGCCAACAATTAGAGCATCTATCAAGAGATAAAAAGTATAGAGCATTGAAATAGTTGAAATCCAGTGACTATTTTTTAATGTTTATTTTTTTGAGAGAGAGAGGGAGAGAGAGAGAATGAGTGGGGGAGGGGCAGAGAGCAAAGGGGACAGAGGATCTAAAGTGGGCTCTGTGTTGACAGCAGTGACTCTGATGCGGGGCTCGAACTCACGAACTGTGAGATCATGACCTGAACTGAAGTCAGACCCTTAACCAACTCAGCCACCTAGGGGCCCTGAAATTCAGTGACTTTAATGTTCCATAATATTATAGGGTGACATTTTATTTCAGAGTTTAACTGCTTTTTTAGGTCTCCAAAACACTTTCAGGTTGAAGGAAGTTGTTACGGTTTTCACGCAAGTGACTCAATGTACAAAGCTGAGGGTATTTTACGAACGTGTCAAGGGTAGATTTCAAGGTAAAAACACCTGACAAGTACGATATAGCTGATGTAGATAGAAAAGGTCATTCTGAAGCAAAAGCAGGAGGGATAAGAGTCAGAAATAGACTAGAGCTCTTTGTCTATGATGGAGAAAAATTTCAGGCTCTCCTCCTGGAAGACCGATAGATCTACTTAAACAGTCCAAGAACAATGCTTTCTTCCTCAGAGTCCTCAGATAACAGAAAAAAATGTCTCAGCTATGAATTCAGAGTTTTCTAGCAGGAAGATGTCATCTAATTTAATGCCCACATTAACTAGAAGGAAATAAAGTCTCAGCAGGAAAACAATTTGCCCAATGTCACAGATGGAGTGGACCATCTAATTCTACTCCATAAAGACAGTAACAATCCCATGGTTGTGTTGAAATTGAGGCTACTTGGATGCAGAATATCACAGGTCCTTTGAAAAAATGGGTGGTGGGGAGTAAGAAAGGATGAGGGCCCTAGTTTCTGAAGCAGTGGGTGAAGGAAGAGTCCACAACCAGGTGTGCAAGGCCTGAAGGTGGGGGTGCAAACAGCCTTCAAGCGCTCAAGAGCCAAGAGGACTAAGCATTGCTCCCTGTAATCTGTCTGTTTATGGCAGGAAATGACAACATGGGTCAGTTCAAGCCCCAGAGACGAGATCAGGCTGGGTGCCAAGGCCATCAAAAACTGAACTGGAATTCAGAATAAAGCTGGCCTCCCCATGAGCTAGAGACTAGATGGGGAAACAGACCAGCTGAAGTGCCCAGCTAGAGAGAGAGTGCTGGGGACTATTGGAAGCACTTCTGGAAGTTGCCAGGTCTGATGCACAGCAAGGTCCCTCAGGAGTCATGTGAGCCCAGATACTGTGACCACACCATGGAACGGGGGCTGGGCCACTGGCTTATTCTTAAGCCTCACTAGGCACGTGAGGAAGGTGGAACCCCTCATGTTCTACACTGTGGCATTCAGGACTGGCTCTGGAGCTGGGCCTATGAGATGAAGTAGCTGGGAGTGGACTGGGAAGCAGGGCCCCAGAAGCAGGTAGATTAGGTAGAAATGAAGAATAGACTCAGCACTTCTGTGTCCACCCAAGGTCCAAGATAGGTCTTCTAAAGACCTAGAATCGCAACTCAGCATTGTCACTTATTGGTTGCCTGACCCTGAGCAAATGTTTTGTACCCTCTAGGTTGCAACTTCTTCTTTTCAAAGGTCAAAGTAATATCACTGAAAAGTAGAGACACTTAGTCTCAGTGAGTTGTTGATTGGCCAAAGTTCTGTGCAGGTGGTGGGTTGCTGGAGTGCAAAGGGGCTGATGCACGGGGAAGTTCTCTCTGAGCTGGCAGGTGCTGCATGGATACAGCTGCTACCCTTCCCAGTCACCTTTTCTCTGGGGCAAAAATCCATTGGGGTGCCTGGGTGACTCAGTCCATTAAGTGTCCGACTCTGGTTTCGGCTCAGGTCATGATCTCATGGTTTAGTGAGTTTGAGCTCTGTGTCAGGCTCTGTGCTGACAGCTCAGAGCCCAGAGCCTGCCTTGGATTCTGTCTCCCTCTCTTTCTGTCCCTCCTCCACTCATGCTCCTCCGCTCATGCTCTGCCTCTATCTCTCAAAAATAAATAAACATTAAAATAAAATTTAAAAAACCCAGCTTTTCGAGGGGGTGCCTGGGTGGCTCAGTCAGTTAAGTATTCGACTCTTGGTTTCAACTCAGGTTGATCTCATGGTTTGTGGGATCCAGTCCCATGTCGGGCTCTGTGCTGGCAGTGCAGAGCCTGCTTGGGATTCTCTGTCTCCTTCTCTCTCTACCCTTCCCCCACTCATGCTATCTCACCATTCTCTGAAAGATCACCTCACAGGTCAATTATCCATTTTCTCCTCATGTGGCCATGTCTAGAGTTGGACAAATGCCATGAAGAAAGAACTGCCTACCTAAATAATGTTACAGCCTAGACCCACTGGGGTAACTTCACTAACAATGGGCTTGTATTAAATCCTTCAATTGCCGGGTTCCGTGTGAGATACTTTACATTTATTACCACCCCTAACAACCCTGTCACGTAGTTTCCATTATTAGCCCCTGTTCACAGATGAAGTCACTGAGATGCACACAGAGGCTCCCAAAAGTGGTGGAATCAGAATCTGAACTCAGGCAGCCTAGGCTTTTTAACCACCCAAACACACACACAGTCTTTCTTTCCTAGATTAAGCTACTAGATCACAAAGAGGTGGCAATAAAGAGTAAAGAAGGAATTTTACATGGGAGCAACTGATAGCTGGAGATTTGGGGGAAGAGAGAGATGAAAAGAATTGAATGGAGAAGTAAATGTAAAGTTTTTATGGGGGAAATAGAGAGTGTAAAATTTTTCTTGGGAATAGGATCAAAATGAAGCCATCGAAGCTGGTTATATTCATGTGTCATATACTAAAAAAATTGAACCTTCATTGAATAGCTGGAATTAAACATGGTATCAGCCTTCAGGGGACTCTCAGTCTAAAACCAGACGTTCGCACACCTCTAAAGTATAGTCTGATGACAATATAGGTTCTAACATAGTGTGGAAATCACTGCCTAAAATAGATCCTTAGGCCAAAGACCACAGAAGAATTACAGGACTTCCGCAAAGATGTGGGGTGGGGGGTCGCCTCAGAGGGTCTCCCATCTCTCACAGAGGGAAGCACAGGATTTTCCTGTGTCTCCTCAGAGCAGAGGTGGGGGGTGTCTCCGCATCATTATCAGGATATTCAGAATCCACTCATCCAGGTCAGTCTCCCTTCCCTAATTCCGGCCAAGATCAGACAAGGATGAACAAAAACTTAGGGTCAGTTATTTGAGGGTGGAGAGGGCATGTGGAAATGAGGCCACGGGGGACTTTCTACATTGCAAAGCCCTGAAATTATTCTTGGTTTTGCTCTGTTGTAAGACGCGCCAAATATTAGCAACCATTTCTTGGTAGAAAGGTGAGGAGCCAATAAATCTACTAACCTCTGCCCGATATTTTCAGATCAGCTTCGTGAGTCTCTACTAGATGTATGATGGTCTATCAGAAGTAGACAGAAGGTGACAATAATTATTTAAAAGTTATTGCAGTTTTTAAATTATTTATTTTTGAGAGAGAGACAGAGAGAGAGAGGCAGAGAGAAAACCCCAAGCAGGCTCCATGTTGTTGGCACAGAACCCCTCATGGGGCACAGACCCATGAACCACGAGATCATGACCTGAGCTAAAATCAAGAGTCAGACATTTAACCAACTGGGCAACCCCGGTGCTCCAGGACTGTTTCTAAGGGAAGAAAATCCTGATACCAGGAAAGAGCTCTTAATCTTGTGAAAATTGACATAAACTATTTTTGTGATGGGACAGAGTGAGCAGGATTAACAGAGAAAGTGCATTCCAGGTGCTTCTAGAAGCCTGGAAGCCCGACACGTAACAAGGAGAAGAGCAGGATGGGTTAGTGAGCAGGAACTACAGGTCTCGTTCCTTAAATTTTGTACCCCCTACCTCCCCCCGCCCCCCCTCCGATCATCACCAGACCTTTCCTCTCTATGATGAGAGCAAATGAGTTTACACCAAGGGAGAAAGCCAAGCCCATCTCAAGCTAGTAGCGCTTTTCATAATCACTTCCCTTCTTCCACTTATGCTTTTCCTCCAAGTATAAAAATCGCACACTCATTGACAAGGATTCAGAACATACAGAAAGGGTCAATAAAGAACATTTCTTATAATCTCAGTATCTGGTATCCTTTGCACTAAGAGTAAGGGGTCAATTGGTCTGGTTTACCAGGCTCTATCCCCTACACCCTGGAGGAGTCGGGGGAACATAGGAGGTGTTCAATACCACACATTTTCGGTAGGAATCAACCCATATTTTTCAAATGAATCAATAAGTATACAGAGTTTACATCTTTATAGCTAATTAAACATTATCCAATATTTCAAAGTACACATTTTTGAATAAACTTGTGCATATAATTTTTTTCTGTGTGTTTTTATTGTGGCAAAATACACATAACATAAAATTTATCATTTTAACATTTTTAAGTACACGATTCAGTGGCATTCAGTATTTTCACAATTTGTACAATCATCACCACTATCCATTTCCAGAACTTTTTTCTTATCCCAAACTGAAACTCTATCCCCTTAAATACTAACTCCCCTTTGATTCCTCTCCACAGTCCCTGATAATTTCTTTCTGCTTTCTATCTCTCTGCATTTACACATTCTAAGTACCTCACATAATTTTTTTTAATGTTTTATTTATTTCTAGGAGAGAGAGAGACAGACAGCGTGAGCAGGGGAGGGTCAGAGAGAGAGCGAGTCACAGACTCTGAAACAGGCTCCAGGCTCTGAGCTGGCAGTCAGCACAGGGCCTGATGTGGGGCTTGAACCCACGAACTGCGAGATCATGACCTAAGCGAAAGTCGGACGCTTAACCGACTAAGCCACCCAGTCACCCCTCTAAGTACCTCATATAAATGGAATCATATAGTATTTGTCCTTTTGCATTTGGTTTACTTACATATATATAAATATATAGCATAATATCTTTTTCTTTTTCTTTTTTTAATGTTTATTTATTTATTTAATGTTTATTTTTGAGAGAAACACACAGAATGCGAGAGGGGAGGGGCAGAGAGAGATAGGGAGACACAGAATCTGAAGCAGGCTCCAGACTCCAAGCTGTCAGCACAGAGCCCGACGTGGGACTTGAACCCATGAGCCGTGAGATCACGACCTGAGCTTCCTTACTCTTACAGGCGACTTGTTTGTGCCTCATTTTTCTCCTGGGCGTGGTTACAGAAGGCGGCAGGTTATCTCAGACTTAAGCCATGGTAAGTGAGTCTGGAACTCCCTTGGACATAAATCTCTGTGCAGGTGTGGGACTGATATCACTGTTTCCCTGTAATAGGTTCCTGGAAGGTGAATTACTGTGACAGTTATGTTACCAAAACTTCTCTTGAGGGTTTCTTCCCAATTTGCTCGTCAAATGGTTTTCCAGAAAGGTTCATGCCTCTTCCAGTGGTGCATGAGAAAGCCTACTGTACCCTTTCAACACTGAGTGTTATCATACGAAATGTCTTTGCTAATTTGACTGAGAAGATGGTATCTTGTTGACTGGAGTTGCATTTGATGAGTAATTTTTAAAAAATTTTTAATGTTTATTTATTTAGAGAGAAGGACAGAGACAGAGCACAAGCAGGGGAGGAGCAGAGAGAGAGAGAGGGAGACACAGAATCTGAAGCAGGCTCCAGGCTCCAAGCTGTCAGCACAGAGCCCGACGTGGGGCTTGAACTCATAAACCATGAGATCATGACCTGAGCTGAAGCCATACTCTTAACCAACTGAGCCACCCAGGCACCCTTTTGATGGGTTATCTGACTTCCCTCGGACAGTCTCTAGTATGCCCATGTCCTTCCCAGCAGCTCTCAATGCACCAACAGTGGAGGAGTCTGTAGCAGTGGGGGTGGGGGCAGGGAGGGTGAAAGGTGAGGGAACAGGGGGGTGGGGACCTGTTGGCTGTAGGTATGATTGTGTGGGGCTCTGACAAGTTAGCCTCTACTTGCATTTATAATGTACTCACTACTTAATGAAGCTCAGCCCTCTGCCACAATTTCTGTCATTCGAGCTGAGTTCTCTAAGTTTCCCAGGCTTGCATATACGGCTGCCGTTCATCATCTGTGTGCCCAAATAATGCCTAGGCAATTCCTTTCGCTGTCCACCAATAGGTGCTACTATTGGCCTTTGGCAGATGAGAAAACCAAGCCTCAAATAGCTTACGGAACTTTTCAAGGAAACACAAGTGATAAGTAGCCAATCTGGGATTTGAGTTACCTGACTAGAAACCTATGCTTTTTTCCACTACATCCATGTTTAAAAAGCCTCACAAACTTGAAAAGTGCTGTTGATTTATACGAGGTACATTGAAAAGAATATTTATTCCTTTCATTTTACTTAGACGTTACCTTCTTAATAGCATTTTTATATAGATCGATGATGTTCCCAAGTGAATTGGTGTTAGAATTTTCTATGTTTAATTTGTTGATTTCAAAAGCCCAGAGAAATGCAGCAAACACACCAGAATCAAATCCTGGCTCTGCTGTTCACTGTTTGCTAGGTGTTTGACCTTGACAGACCACTTGATCTCTCTAAGCCTCACCTATAATGACATCCAATTCACAGAGTCGTTGGGAATATTAAATGTGACAATATATGTAACTGAATCTAGCAGTGTATATGGCCTGCGTTAGGTGGCCAATAAAAAATTTTAAAGGTTATGGTGAGATGGCAATTGGCAAAAAGAAACAAACTGGGGACAGTTCGGGAGAAAAGGAACTGATGCATTCATTGCTAGTCTATATCTGTAAAGGGAAAGGAAGATACATTTTTAACTTTTTATTGAAGTATAACACAAATACAGAAAAGTGAGCAAGTTGTCGTAAAGCCCAATGAATCACCCCAAGTAATCACACTCATGAAACCACCTCCCAGGACAAGAAATGGAACATCAGTAACACAGAGCCCTCTTGGTTTCCTCTCCTGATCAGTTTTCCCTCCGTTCTCCCCAATCGTAACCATGTGTTTGATGTTTAAACCAATGGACGGAGTTTGCCCATTTTATAGAAATGAAACTTGGCCCCTAGCTTATACCATGTACAAAACATAACACATCTAAAAAGACACAGATGACTCTCACAAGCATAATTTGCAGTGGGAAAAAAAAAAGCCACTCAGGGACGAATATCATTTACATAAAGTTGAGTCTTTTGACTAATAAATTCTTAATGTAGCCATATTTGTCTATCTTTTCCCTTATAACAATATTTTGTGTCTTAAGACTTCCTTTCCATTAACTTCTGATAAAGAAGAAAAGAATATATAATAGGAACAAGGGCCTCTTCAATAAAAGGTGTTGGGAAAACTGGACAGCTATATGCAAAAGAATGAAATTGGACCCCTATCTTACACTGTCTTCAAAAATAAATCCAAAATGGATTAAAGTCTTGAAAGTAAGACCTGAAACCATGATACACCTTAAAGAAAACATAGGCAGTAAGCTCTTTCAAATCATTATGTTGTACACTTGAAACTAACATGTTAATTATACCTCAATAATAAACCAATAAAAAAGAAATAAAAAATTAGAAATTTTATTTCTTTGCTTGTTGCTGGGATAGGAGGATAGATTTGATTTTTGCCTACTGGTATCCAATGACCTTGCTAACTAAATCACTAATTAAATTTAGATAATTTATTGGTAGATTCTTTTGGATAGTCCATGTACATCCCCAAATTGTGAGCAGGAGCAGTTTTTATTCTTGGGTTCGTATTCTTATACTTGCTTTTTTTTTTTTTTTTTATCTTGCTTATCAAATTGGTAGGACATTCTTGTCTCATTCTCAAATCCAGAGGTAAAGTTTTTATCACTCAATCATGCTGTGTAAGATTATTTATAGGTGCATTTTATTAGATTCAGGCAATTTTATTTATATTTGCTAAAAGTTCTGTTCATGAATATATATTGGATTTTGGCAAGTTCTTTTTCAGCATTCATCTGGAAGGTACCATGATGTTTTCCCTTTTATTGTTAATGTGATAAATTTGATTTTTCCCAAATGTTAAACCATTGTCTTTTTTGTTGTTGTTGCAAATGTGACGGATTTATTTTATTTTACTGTGCTGCAAAACCAAAGTTTCCTTACAGCACAGAGACCATTATATTTTAAAAGGTCTTGAAACATGTGGCACATGCAAGACATGATGTATAAACTGGAAGATTGGGTCATTTCCTTTATAACCCAACACTACATTGTCACTGAGGCACGCATGTGAGAATAACACGGGGGCACTGAACTGAAATGTAGCACAGACGTGACAATTCCAGGCATGCCTTCAAGCACCAACCTTAGGAGCAACTTGTGGTCTCCAGACTTCAGTGTGGGGAAGGTTACCATTCTTAGGACGAATACAAAGTTCACACTTCTGAAATTTCACAGAAGAATTTTAAGGCCCAAACACAGTGTGTCCATTTCTCTTCATGTCCAGGGACAAAACAGATGCTTTACTCGAAACCACGTGAAGCTTCATGGTTCATACTCCACCCCAAACTTGTGACCTCCCGCACTGATGTTCTTTCCATCAGTTAAAGCTGATAGGGTCAATGTGACTGCTGGTTGAAGGGTTTGCGTATAACCCAGTCCAATCAGACTGGGATTACTCACTCTGGCAGATAGAGGGGTTCTTTAAGCCAGTGTGTGTTTAGCAGCACATCAAACAGGCGCTGGTGACAGCTATGCATGCCAGGTTCATTGGCATTTCAATCTTCTCGTTTTAAACCCCCGGTAGGCAGAACCTCCAAATTCAGTACCATCGGTTACATAGAGTGCAGCAGGAGGTGTGCAGCCCTATAGCCCAGCTTGGATTTGGCTGTGTCAAAACTCATCTGAGAGCCAGCAGGCCAAGCTTCAAAGGCTAACACAGCCCAGTCGTAGACAGTTGGTCCAGAAAAATCTATATTGACATCACTGTCAAGACGGAAACAATCTTATTAATAGAGCACTTCAATTTCCTGCTCTTCTTTCCTGAGTTAAGTATAAATATGGCATCGAGAACCAGTTTCAATGCTTCAGCCAACTTATTCTACAAAGACGTTTCTGTCCCAAGAGTACCGGCTATGTTCCATCTTGGGATGAAAGTAAGTCCCCACTTACAGATCCTCTACTTGGTCTCTGTAGCTTTCCCTGTATTGGTGTAAGCACGACCGGAAGTAGTAGAAAATCCCACTCCGCTACAAGACTTGGTTCTCAAATCTACTGACTATCCCAAACCCAAATCCTCTGTCGAAGATAGCCTTGGCAGCCATTCCCAGGCCGCGGTTCGTCAGCATGTTACACGTCTCTCCAGCCAGGGGGCCTGTCCCATTCTGCCAGGGCAACCCGAATGGTAAACCGTTTTCACATTCTCCAAATAGCCCAGTTCGGTCACAGTGTATTCACCAGCCATTGCTGGATTTGTTTTGCTAATAGTTGATTTATTTTTTACATTTATGTAAAACATCATGTTGTATTAGCCTGTAATTCTCCTTTTTTATAATGTTCTTGTCAGGGTCTGGTATTGAAGTAACATTGGCCTCAGAAGACAAAATGGAAAGTGTCTCATTTTTTCTATTCTCTGGAAAAGTTCATGTACAATTGGCATTATTTTTTTCTCAAATATTTGATAAAATTCACCAGTGCAGTAATCTGGATTTGTTTGTTTTTTTTTATGGAAAATTTAAAATTATGCATTCCATTTCTTTTATTGTTATAGGACTATATAGAGATTTTCTTGTGTCAGTTTAGGTAAACCGTGCCTTTCTAGAAAATTGTTCATTGCTAAAAAAAAAATTTAGTTATTCACATAACATTGTTATAATATCCGCTTATAATATTTTAAATATTTGTATGATTTATAAGTGTCCCCTCTTTCACTTTTGACATATTTTTACTTGTTTTTTCTTTGATGTCACCAGGGAATTAGGACTTTATTAGTCTTTTCAAAAAGCCAACTTCTTGTTTTGAGCCTCTCTATTTTGTATTTATTTTATATTCCATTTAGTTCTCCTCTTACTATGTTTTCCTCTCTTCCACTTTGGGTTAGATATCTTTCCAACTTTTTGAGATAGATACTTAGATCACTGATTTTTCAGCTTTTCTTCTTTTCTATTATGTATGTTGTAAGGGTGTAAATTTTCCTCTAAGTATGGCGTTAGCTGCAACCAACATGCTTTGCAGTATTTTCAGTATCATTCCAGTAAAAATATTTTCTAATTTCCATTGTTCTTTTTTCTTTTTAATGTTTATTTATTTTTGAGGAGAGAGAGAGACAGAGCACACGTGGGGAAGGGTCAGAGAGAGAGGGAGACACAGACTCCAAAGCAGGCTCAGGCTCTGAGCTATCAGCACAGAGCCCTACATGGGGCTTGACCTCACAAACTGGGAGATAATGAGCTGAGCCAAGGTCGGATGCTTAACTGACTGAGCCACCCAGGCGCCCCTCCATTGTTATTTCTTCATTCACTTAAGGATCATTTAAAGGGTAATTCTTAATTTCCATACCTAGAGGGATCTTCAAATGATCTTTTTCTATTTCTAATGTAATTCCATTTCTGCCAGACAATAAACTATATGATCTCAGTCCTTTGGTATTTGTTAAGATTTGATTTAAACCTAGCATGTGGTAATTTTTATAAATATTCCAAGTGTAATTTTAAAAATGAAATCTACAGTGTTAGGTGAAATATTATTTATATATCAATTAGGCCATATTTGTTCATTATAAAGTTCAAATCTATATTTTTTGTCTCCTTAATGAGAAAGGCACGTGCAAATGGCACACTACGCTTGGAGAATTATCTATTTCTTCCTGTAGTTATGTTGATTTTTGCCTTACACACTTTGAAGCTATTTTATTAAGAATATACAGTTTTAGAATCATTATAAATTTCTGGTAAGTTAAACTATTTTTTTTTATAAAATAGTCTCTCTGTACCAATTATTCCTTCCTTAAAGTCCACTTTGTCTGATATTAATATAATGACCCTGGCCTTTGCTGGTTAGTATTTGCAAGATACGCCTTTTTTGTATTCCCTTACTTTCAATATTTCTGTGTCCTTATCTTTGTGATGTGTTTCTTATAAGCAGCATATAGTTGTTTTCCTACTCCCAGATCTACCACCTTACCATTTGCTTTCTAGTTCTCCTACATATTCGATGTTTCTTTTCTTACTTTCAAATTGATTGTTTCTGTTATTCCATTTTCCCACTTATTTTAGTATTTATAGATTATTTTACTCTTCTTTTAGCAGTGACCCTAGATATTATTACACACATCCTTTAAGAACAAATCAACATCAAATAGAAATAGTTTTATCTCTTCCTGGGCAATACTAGAACTTTATAGCACTTTAACTATATTTACCTTTTTTATCTAACTTAGATGCTATTTTTCCATATGTTTATAAATTTAATTAACTGTGTTAATAGGGAGTTAGCATTGCATAAAATATTCCTGTTTTAAGTGTACAATTTGATGAGTTCTAACAAATGTATACACCTTTGTGATCATCATGATATAGAACATTTACTTCATCCTGAAAAGTCACCTCATGCTTAGGCAACTATTGATCTCTTTAAGATTGACTGATTGTGATTGATTTCTTTAAGATCATCATGATCCTTAGGACCATCTCATGTTTTGAGATTCATTCATGTTCTCACAGATTTCACTAGTTCACTACTACGTATAGCTGAACGATGTTCTATTGGGTTTAACAGTCCACAATTTATGTATACATTCACCATTTGATGGATATTGGAATTGCTAGGTCACATAAAAGTGTATGCTTAATTTTTTTTTAAGAAACTATCAAATTGTTTTCAAAGTGGTTTTGCCATGTGTTTCAATTTTTATGTATTTAAACACCATAAAATTTTATTACTATAATCTCAGTCATCAATTTTATTTATATTTCCCTTTTTGTGTTATCTGGTATTTTTCTCTTCATTATTTCATTTCACTCTTTTTCCATCTCTGAGCTGCTATCTAGAATCATTTTATTTTCATTAGTGTAGGTCTGCTGCTGATGAATTCTATTTTTGTCTGTCCAAAAATGTATTTATGTCACTTACACATTTGAAGGATATTTTGGATGGTACTGAAATATAGATTGTCATGGTTTTCTTTCAGTATTTTGAAGACACCATTCCACTGTTTCCTGGCTTTGATGGTTCCTATTGGAAAGTAAATTTCAGTCTTATTGTTACTACTTTCAAGGTAATGTTTCTTCTTTTATTAGCTACATTTAAGACCTTTTTTTAATCCTTCATTTCTAGCAGTTTTACCATAGTGTGCTTAGGTGTGTTTTTATAGTTATTCTCTTGGTTTTATAATGCTTCTTGTATCTGTAGTTTGATATCATCCATCCATTTTGGAAAATTCTCAATTGTTATCTTGGCAAATAACAACAGTGTCCAATTCTTTTCTTTCTTCTCTTTCTGGACACCAATTATGTATATCATAAAACTTTTCACTAAATCTTTTATGTTTCTTAGTCCCTTTTCTGCATTTATTGTCCTTTTGTCTCCCTGTGCTTTTATTTTGATATTTTTATTACTGATCTTTCAATTCCCTAATTCTCTAGCTATTAAACCCATTACCAGGGGCACCTGGGTGGCTCAGTCGGTTAAGCATCTGACTTCAGCTCAGGTCATGATCTCATGGTTTGTGGGTTCGAGCCCCACATCTGGCTCTGTGCTGACAGCTAGCTCAGAGCCTGGAGCCTGTTTCAGATTCTGTGTCTCCCTCTCTTTCTGACCCTGCCCTGCTCATGCTGTCTCTCTCTCTCAGAAATAAGTAAAACATTAAAAAATAAAAATAAATAAACCCATTACCAATTTTTTTCTGTAGTTTCATTTTAAATAAAACTTCCAGTTTTCTGCAAAAATTCTCAATTATGTCTTATTTTTGTTTTTGTTTTTTATTTTTGTTTCCATAAATATACTAGGT
Organism: Hyaena hyaena; assembly: GCF_003009895.1. Classification (NCBI taxonomy): domain Eukaryota; kingdom Metazoa; phylum Chordata; class Mammalia; order Carnivora; family Hyaenidae; genus Hyaena; species Hyaena hyaena. The sequence goes on along the minus strand of NW_024081100.1, from coordinate 369,005 downwards.
ACAGTTATATTAAGGTCTATGTCTGATTATCCAGACACTCATAGAGTCATTTTTTTTGTGTGTTTCCCCCCTTAATTATCTATCTCATTAACTTGTATCTTCATAATCTTGATTGTTTAAAAATGAATATTAGGTATAATACATGAAAAATTGTAGAGAAACACTGAAGTTTAAGATGATAGTCTCTTTCAGTAGAGAGGATTTATGTTTTTTCTTCTAGGTAACAGCTAAGGGTTCTGGCCGTCCCAAATAACCTGAGTCTAACCAAGGATTGGGATTATTTGAAGCTACTTTAGTCCCTTTGAGATTAGATTATTTAGAGTTCACTTGTTGAGATTAGATTATTTAGAGTTCACACTTAGTCCTAGGGTGCAGCCATGGAGTTTATCCAAAGCTTAAAGCGACCTGAAGCTACAAGATATAACAAAATAAAACAATGAACTGATAGAAAAAGTCTTGTCTCAAGGATACGTCATCAAAATAATTGGTGCATTTATGCTTTTTGCTTTTCATCATGTTGAGTCATGTGCCACTTGTAGAACTATTGTCTCTCAAGTTCTGATTTCCCTTCTGTGCTCTGCTTCATAATGGTAGGGCGAGGACTCTCCCCATAATTTTCCTGTACCAGCTGGCTCCCACTTGGGGGACCCACAAAGAGCATTAGAGGAAGCCTAGTAGGCAGAAGGGAAAGAGACCTACTCCGTTTTGTAGCTTCCTGTTCTGGTCAGCATCAGAAGCCTTGCTTCCTACCCCCTGAAGCTGTACTCTGTGCCAGAGGCAGCAGTTTGCATGCCTCCTAACCTTTAGAGAACCCGCCTCATTGTCCTCCCCTCCCCCCACCCCTTTTTCCTCCCCCACTTTTCTCTAAGCTTTGAAATTTTCAACATTCCAACACCTTCTCTTCATTGCAATCCTAGGTAGGTTGCTGCTTCCTGCGGTTGCTAAGTCAGTCTATAAAATGTGACACCTTACTGTTCCATTTTTGCCTTGTCAGATACTTTGATGGGTAGAGTAATGGTCCCCCTAAAGACATCCACATCCTGATTCCCAAAACCTGTGAACCTGTTACCAAAAGGAATTTATCAGTGGGGCGCCTGGGTGGCTCAGTCAGTTGAGTGTCCGACTTCGGCTCAGGTCATGATCCCATAGTCCGTGAGTTCGAGCCCCATGTCAGGCTCTGTGCTGATAGCCCAGAGTCTGGAGCCTGCTTCAGATTCTGTGTCTCCCCCTCTCTGTCCCTTCCCCGCTCATGCTCTGTCTCTCTCTATCTCAAAAATAAATAAACATTAAAAAAACAAAATTAAAAAAAAGGAATTTATCAGTTAAGGATCTCGAGATGGGAAGATTCTCCTGAATTATCTGCATGGGCCCTGTGTAATCACAAGGGTACTTCTGAGAGGGAGGCAGAGGGTCAGAGTCAGAGAACGGGGTGTGCCAATGGGGCAGAGGATGGAGTGAAGGAAGAGCCAATGAGACAAAAAATGCAGGTGGCCTCTGGCAGTTGGAATAGTAAATACCTTGGAGCCTTCAGAAGGAACACAATTCTACTGACACTCCAATTTTAGCCCAGTGGAAATGATTTTGGACTTCTGACTTTGCAGAAACGTAAAGTAACAAATTTGTGTTGTTTCAAGCCACTAAATCTGAAGTAATTTGTTACAGCAGTAACAGAAGCCAACTATCATTACCTAGACTAATATCAAACCTACCTAGTTAATAATACTTTATACTAAATTCTGTCTGTTAAACTAACTGTGGGGGTTTGTATCTCCTGATTTGACCTTGACTGATTCAAGTAGAGCTGTATGTCTAGTTCTTTATTATTACAAGGTTAAGTACTGCTCAGTTATTTGATTTGATTTGATTTTTGTTATTTATTTTGTTTGAATAATCAAGTCTCAGTTGTATTCTCCAAGGTTACTATTAGTTTGTGATGACATACTTAGCATAGAATGTTTTAAAAATAGTCTTCCTATTTAATAAACTGTTGTCCTTCCTATTAAGGCCAACTTTACATTGTAGAACATTAAAACATATGAACTACATTAGCAATTAAAACAAAAGACACTTGCCAATTTGTCAGGTTGTTGTGAAAACCAGGAAAACCCAATGTAATATCTGTGTCACTCACTATGGTCATTGCGTGGGCAGCAGAGAGGAAGACCCAGACTGGCTGAGACCAGGAGTCTGGTGAATGAGGAAATGAGTGAATGTTACTTATCTGGACATGAAGATACAATCCAGTAACTGGAAGACTGGGAGACAAGGTCAAGTGCACACTCCAGGGATTTGACAGAGGTATGAAATCATAGCTGTACATAGTAATTCAGGTTGTTGAATTGAATCCAATATTCAGGAAATGCCTAGTGGATTAGAAGGAAGGCTGCCATCATGGTTTTTAGTCGAAAAATAGAGTTCATAGTCCAGGGTGTCTAGAAAGGCAGTAATGAGCAAGCAGATCCACAAAACTGTCTCTCTCTTTTTTTTTAAAACTTGATTATTATTTTTGTAGTGTTTTATTTATTTCTGAGAGAGAGAGAGAGAGAGAGAGAGAGAGACAGAGAGCATGAGCAGGGGAGGGTCAGAGAGAGAGGGAGACACAGAATCTGAAACAGGCTCCGGGCTCTGAGCTAGCTGTCAGCATAGACCCTGACGTGGGGCTCAAACCCATGAACCGTGAGATCATGACCTGAGCTGAAGTTGAATGCATAACCGACTGAGCCACCCAGGCGCCCCACCACAAAACTGTCTCTTAAGAAAGGATATGATCTCTATTCTCAAAGCAGATACATAAATATGTGTAGTTTTTACTCTGATTTCTTTTTTTTTTTTAATGTTTTATTTATTTCTAGGAGAAAGAGAGAGAGAGAGAGAGAGACAGCGTGAGCAGGGGAGGGTCAGAGAGAGTGGGAGTCACAGATTAAAACAGGCTCCAGGCTCTGAGCCGGCAGTCAGCACAGAGCCCGACGCGGGGCTTGAACCCACGAACCGTGAGATCATGACCTAAGCGAAAGTCGGACGCTTAACCGACTAAGCCACCCAGGCGCCCCAGTTTTTACTCTGATTTCTGTAACATCTATCCCTCAGTGTGAAAATGTGCAAGGACTCCAAGTCAACTTAGGGTTAAATACATATATAAAGTATATATGTAATATGATATATGTAATATATTTATATATGTCTACAAATTTATGTTTTATAGATTTATACTTTATATTATATTTATATCTATAAAGAGACTTATGTTAAGGAATCAGATCATGTAATTATGAATGCTAGCAAATCCAAAATCTGCAGGATGGGCCAGCAACCTTGAGACTCAGGAATAGGTAATGCTATAGTTCAAGTCCAAAGGCCATCTGCTAGCAGAATTTCCTCTTGCTTTGGGGAGGTCAGTCTTAATTCTCTTAAGACCTTCAACTGATTGGATGAGGCCCACGAACCTCATAGAGGTCAATCTGCTTGACTCAAAGTCCACTGATTCAGATGTAAATCTCATCCAAAACACCCTCACATAAACATCCAGATTAATGTTTGACCAAATATCTCAATATCATAGTCTGGCCAAGATGACCTAAAATTAACCATTACAACACTCTCACCTAGCTAATGAGATAGAGGAAGATATTATACTTTAAGAGCAGAGGATAGTCACATAGCCTTGCTGTAGGCTTTTATTTCCACCCATATCCTGAAGATAATAGAACAATTTTCTTTTTGTCTCCAGAGAACTCATATTCCTTTTGATAAAAGAACAATTTGAGAACTAAATTATGTAGTGCTCTCTTCAAATGCAGGGTCCAGCTTAAACAAACCCAATTTTATTTCGTTTCAAGGTTTTTAAAAAAAAGTATAATTAGACTAAAACATATATTTTTAAAAAAGTAATCTGAGAAACTTTTTCTTATAGAACGTAATTAGAAAGCGAGAAATAATCACCTCCCCTTAAGGGAGGGTTAAGAAGCAAAAGCTTCTAGGGATGCCTGGGTGACTCAATCGGTTAAGCATCCAACATGGCTTAGGTCATTATCTCACGCTCTGTGAGTTTGAGCCCTGCATTGGGCTCTGTGCTGATAGCTTGGAGCCTGGAGCCTGCTTTGGATTCTGTGTCTCCCTCTCTCTCTCTGCCTCTACCCGGTTGGCACTCTGTCTCTCTCTCTCTGTCTCAAAAATAAATAGACATTAAAAAAGTTAAAACAAACAAACAAACAAAAGCTTCTATAAAGCACATGCATTTTTTTTTTTTGTCTAAAGGAAAAGCAACTGTATCAAACATAAAACTACCAATGACAATAGCAAGACACATTGAAAGAAGTGAGAAGTGACAATTCATAGCTAAAAGAAAGGATAAGCCTTAGGCCTCTGATTGCTTTCTACTTCTTCAGCAATCAATTGAGGGTCACACGGCGTTTGGGTACAGGAGTGCTGTCCATCCCGACAGCCCCTGAAGGTAGAATAGTCCCAGAATACACAGTGATCATTAACAAAATAATTGAGTTGTTAAATTGGCTTACATTCTGTACAACATTGAATCTGCTAGAAAGGTTAGATATTGAACCAAGATAAAAAACAGAGTGGACCTTTCTACCTCTCACCCAAAATGTCTAGGAAAAAAATAGCTTAAAACATTAAAAGAATGCGTTAAAAAGAGAGAGGAAAAAAAATAAGAAGCACAACCGGAAAGCTTCACACTTTGAAGAAATTCATGAACGATAAAATGCAGATGGGATCCTGTTAATTGACGAAATCTTAATCCAAAACACATGCAGGAGAAGGTAGCTATGGAGTCCAGGAGAACTTCTGGCAGAATTTCAAGCTCAAGGTCAAGGGAAGAAGGAGCAAAAATAACTGAGTTGATATGCAATTTGGCAACTGAACAACGGGGAAGGTTGCCCTTCTCGTGAAGAGCAACAGCATCCACAGGGCGTAGCCCCGGCGACGGCAGAGCTGGCCAGGCGGCGTGGAAGACCCGCGCGCGCCACTGCCCCTGGCGAGATCTGAGAAGCGTGTCACACGTCCGAGTTGTCAAATAGGCAGGTGCACACTGGGTTGTGGAACTCAAGGGAACAGCAGGGGCTGGAGAGGCCAATGTGGAGCCACTGGACCTGGATGGGATTTGAAGCCAGGAGACTACATGAGATCGCCTAGGGGAAAAACGCATAGGAGGAAGAGAAGGGGTCCCCGGACCGAGCTCTAGGACCCCGCAACATGTGCAGGACAGGTTTTATCGATGTGACATGGAAACAACCGGTTGGTGAAATTAGTTCAAGTTTGTGAGAAAATTAATTGAGTGGGGCATTGGAGGTTGTGTAGAAGGGGGTGCCGATCTAGAGCAGAACTCAGGCACATTCTAGTCTCCCTACCGAATCCAGGACAGTCAGGGTTCCTGGGAGATCTCTGAGGGGAGGCTGCATTGCTCCTCCGTACATAGCTGAGCTGCCACACGACGGGTGCTTGATCAATGTCTATTTAATGAACACATTCATACATTTGTAAATAAATTTCCATCGCTTGGGGAGAAGTTAGACCACATTTCTCACTGTTGTTCAGCATTTTCTCCACCCACGTCATACGTTTCCTCTCCATTCTTCTCCCTTTGCAGGTAATGTCTACAAATACACCTTTTAGATTGAAAGACTTCTAAGTCAAAAGGGACATCCTTCCTGTTTACCTATCTCAATATTAAATTGGTGTTTTGTCATTTTATTTCTAATTTTCCAGCTGTACTAAATTCACTTTTCCATCAAGACTTTTCTATGAAAAATACTGAATGAGGAAATATTCCCTCCACAGGGAATACCTCCAAGGACGGTGATGAAGATGACTCCCTGAGGACGAGAGCAGTGACCACACGGTCCAGCCACTGTTTCCCAAATAGAGACTTGACCTTCATGATGACCTCTGAGTGTGATTTCATTAAAGGAACCAGTGGGTTTCCTTGTACTATTTAACCGGAACTGTGACAACACTCACATACTCTTCAAATTCTCATGTCTATTTAGATCCCAGTGGAGCAGATTACCTGTTTACTGATGTTCTCTAGAATTGATGGGGGCACTTATCATTGCAAAGAGGAGGAGGGAAACAGACAAGGAATAGACACATAAGGAAAAAAATGTATTGTGAAATATTTCCATGCCAATGAATACAGCTCCACCTTACAATTTTTTATGACTTCAGAGATTCCCATTTTACAAATGTAAAACAACTCCCTTAGCCCAATTTACATTTTTGGACGTCAATTTTTTTCCTCTCATAAACATCTGCTGTGGACAGTTTTGAACCCCTGTCTGATTATGTCTTGAGATAAATTCTTAGAAGAGAGATCAGTAGATTATAGGATATTCACTGTAGAGGATTTTTGACATGTACCACCAAAGTGCTCTTCTGAAATGCTGTACCAGTGAATACTCATGATCAGTGAGCCCCTTTTCCCAGCCCGTTGCTAACTTAGGGCATTAACATTCTTTGAAATCTTTGTCAATTATTTGGGTGAAAAAGGTAACTTATTGTGGTTAAACTTTACTTTTCTTTGCTTACATTTTTTTTACACTTTTATTCAGGTCCAATTTATCAAGCCGTTAAAGATGCGACAAGAAAAATGCAACCTGGGGCTGCTTCTTTTCTCCGTGGCGTCTTGTACAGCGATAGATTTTGTTCAACAGGGTCCCACCAAGTGTCTTAGGACCCACAAGTCTGGGCAGTCACACAGCAAGACACACGGGGGACTGAGAAATCTGATACTGAATGTCTCAACCTTTTGCTTCTTACACTGAAATCACCATCTTTCACAAGACAGCAGAATAGTGCCTTAAGGCTGAGGAAACAGAGCTCTTTAAACAGAGTTCACCTTTGCTACTGGAATGTGTTGGGGGTAAAAAGAAAAACCTGCAGAAAGCAGAGAAAGGAGAATGGGAAATTGCCAACTTCACAACTTTCTGAAAAGCAATTCCAACAGCAAGAAGCCCTTTGCTTTCTGGGCCAAAGATCAATCAAGAGCCTACTCTTCACACATCCCCTCTAACAATTTAGTAGGAAACTTTATAACTCTGAGATAATTAAAAGGTTTCTTTGGTAGTGCCTGCAGTTTCAGTTAGGGGTTCATTCTTGCTACCTGTTATTGATGCAAAGCCATGCGAGCTTGGGTTTTCCCACCCTTATGTACCTGCCACTAACAGGTACATAATCCAGTGTGTTACATAATCCAGTAACACAATGGATTGAAGGCTTTTAGGGTTTGAGGATTACAAATGATAGCCTATCATGGCTACAAAATCATAAAGTAGCATTTTATCCCACAATGGCTTGGGTTTTCTCTGTAAAAACAGAAACTGTGGGGCACCTGGGTGGCTCAGTTGGTTAAGCCTCTGACTTTGGCTCAGGTCATGATCTCACGGTTCGTGGGTTCAAGCCCCGTGTCGGGCTCTGCTGACCGCTAGCTCAGAGCCTGGAGCCTGTTTCAGATTCTGTGTCTCCCTCTCTTTCTGACCCTCCCATGCTCATGCTCTCTCTTTCAGAAATAAATAAAATGTTAAAAAAACCAGAAATTTTTATATTGTATATGGTCATCTTTTCTTTAAAAAGGGAGAAAAGACCTACCTACCTATCAAGCAGGATATCAAGTATTGCAGAGGAGTGAATGTTTTTTGGAATTAATTGCTTGTACAGGGCAAGGGAATGCTGGCAAAATGGTGATGAAGTTCAGAAACAAACCTAGTGAAGGGTGGAAAAAGTCTGGCGAAGTATTCAAGCCATAATGAAGCACTTCACTTATAACAAAAATGTGCTTCAGCTGCCTGTGCTCAATGGCGATGTGGACGGCCCAGCCCTGGCCTCAGTGAACGCCCTCACGTCTGGCCTTCCAACAACGCAGCAGGGAGAGCCCCTCCGGAGAAAGGGCAGAACCTGTGTCTTAGAGCCAGGAGGGACCTCAGGAAGTGGCCAGTACAAATTCCTCGTAGGTTAACAGGCAGCCCAGAGGAGGCCCACAGGTCACCGGGCCTGAGATGCCCTCCCTCCACCCATGCTGGGTGCCACTCAAGCCCCTCCCCTATTAGCTGCCCCTCTGTAGGAGAGGGAAGAGTTCTCCATACGTGTGACATATATTTATAGATGAAATATAGGATGTCTGGGATTCCCAAGGATGCAGAGAGCTTGGTGGGGACACAGATGAAACCAAGTTGGCTATTATTCGAGCCGATAATGGATACATGGAGATTATTATACTATGCTACTTTCGCCTGTGTTTTAAAATTTTCATAAGAAAATACTTTTTAAAAAGTTTTAATGTGTATTTATTTTTGAGAGAGAAAGAGAGAGAGAGACAGAGTGTGAGTGGGGGAGGGGCAGAGAGAAAGGGAGACACACAATCTGAAGCAAGCTCTAGGCTCTGAGCTGTCAGCACAGGGCTGGAACCCATGAACTGCAAGATCATGACCCGGGCTGAAGTTGGACGTTCAACCAACTGAGCCACCCAGACACCCCACAAAAAAACTTTTTTAAATATCATGAGACAGACAGGAAGGAAGGAAGGAAGGAAGGAAGGAAGGAAGGAAGGAAGGAAGGAAGGAAGGGAGAGAAAGAGAGATAGAGAGAGAGAGAGAGAGAAAGAAAGAAAGAAAGAAAGAAAGAAAGAAAGAAAGAAAGAAAGAAAGAAAGAAAGAAAGAGAATCCTCTCTAAAACTCAGGGTGTGAGAAGGTAGGAGTTTCCCGCAGCGCCCTGGTCCAGTGTCCTGCATGTGGCTTTTGGTCAATAACTATGGATGACACTGATAATAATCAGAAAAATGACATGTGAAAAACAAGTGGTACAGAGAAACTCAGTAGATGTGAAGGCAGTCCAGGACTCTATCCTCTAACAAGTACTTCAGCTGATCCACAAATCGGTGGCCCAAGGACCATAGTGTGAGAAAACTTTCACTCATGACTTATATGACATGGGCTGATTTCTAGCTTCCAGTTGGGCTAATTTCCTTTATTCAAGCAAGGCCACTCTAACAGTAGGATGTGGGGATTAACTCAATTTACCTCAACAGCCCAAAGGATCTGAAAAGTGTGATGACAGGTAAGTACTTCCTAAATGCTACACACATAATAACTCCCCCAAAATGTATTGACAGAACAGCCTTCTGTAGTTCTTAAAAATCCTTACATAATAGACTAAAGAAGAACCACTGGTTGGTAACCATTTTATTTGAAGATTTAGTAGAAAAACTGTTCATTACTAAGGAAAAAAAAACAGGAAAAAGCTGAAAGTTCTTAGTATTCATGAAAGTATTTGACTTAAATAATTTTTGAAAACCTTATCATTAGGGCAGCCTGGGTGGCTCAGTTGGTAAAGTGTCTGACCCTTGACTTTGGTTCGAGTCATGATCTCACTGTTCATGGGATCGAGCCCCACATCAGGGTCTGTGCAGACAGTGCAGAGCCTGCTTAGGATTCTCTCTCTCCCCTTTTCTCTCTGCCCTTCCCCCTGCTCTCTCTCTCTCTCCAAATCAATAAACATTAAAAAAAATGAAATAAAACTTATCATTTATTAGAACAAAATATTAATATGCTAGCATTTCTTCAGCAGGTCTAAGGAGCCAGGTCAGGCTCTGGGGAAGAGAGAAACCAACAGTATTTCCCTCTTATTTGCTTGATTCTGCATAAGTTTGAAAGAAGTAGTGAAAATAGTTAACTACAGATAGGGTAACCATATTATTTTCTGTCTAAATGGGATATTTTTGAGAGGGAAAGGAATCATCATTAATATTTATACCAACATAGTCGGTACAGCTTGGGGCTGCCCTAGACAAACCAGTCTGCATAGTCACCCCACCTAGAATGGGTGGGGATGGGGCATGGAGAACAGAGTAAAGAATTCACAAAGTACTCCTTGTTATACTGCTTTGACTTTGGAATCATGTATATGTATTACCTATTGGAAACAATGAAAAATAAAATTTAGAAAACATTTGTGAATACCACAGTCACTGTAAAATTGACTACTGGATTTTAATGGTCTGTATAGTAGAGAAGCATTTAATGATATGTCAACTCCCTATTGGCAGTGTTTGAGGACAAGGTCAGAGCATGCATGAATACAACTACATTCCCATGGGTGAATTTTCCAGTGAAGAGCAGAGGATAGTCAACTTTCATTTATTCAGCCATCCATTCAGTCATTCACTCAGCTTTCCACAAATATTAACTGAGCACCTTTTACGTGCTAGGCTAAGTGCTGAGGCAAGATAGATCCCAACCTTCTCATGGAGCTTTGGGTCCAGAGGAAACTACAGACAGTACATAGGACATAAGAACAACATAAAAAGTGTGGTGGCTAGGAAAACAACAATGCTGTGGGCACATGAGCTTCCCTGAGGACATCACTGAACAGCTGACTAACTCAAAGAATGAATGGATGAAGACAATAACATCAAATGACCTCTTCTGGGGCACCTGGGTGGGTTAGTTGGTTGAGCGCCCGACTTCAGCTCAGGTCATGGTCTCGCAGTTCATGAGTTGGAGCCCCGTGCAGGGCTCTGTGCTAACAAACAGCTCAGAGCCTGGAGCCTGCTTCGGATTCTGTGTCTCCCTCTCTCTCTCTGCCTCTCCCCTGCTCATGCTCTGCCTCTCTCTGTCTCTCAAAAATAAATAAATGTTAGAAAAGATTTTTTAAATAATGACCTCTTCTCTCTCTTCCAAATCGGCAATTTGCTTGTTGTATGACACATGGAGCTACTAATATTTTGGAAGAACAAATATGAACAAACTCAAATTAGTCCATGTGGTTGACAAGAGGGTTTGGTGGTTTGGAAAAGTCCAGAGTTCTGGGTACCAGCTCTTGCACTGGCTTGCTGTGAGACTTTAGAGAAGGTAATGAGACTGGCTAACCTTTAGAAAATATGCAGTAATGGCATTTGGCAAATTGCTGTCTGTGATACTTCAAACCTATAATTCTCTGTCCAACTCACAGATTTTTATCTCTATGTTTTGCTCTACTTCAGTAGTAGGCATTTAATTTTCCCCTCTCAGGACCTTTGCACATGCTGTTCCTTCTGTTTGGAATGGCCTTGCTCTTCACATGGCCAACTCCTCCTCATCTGTTAGATCTCTCTATTTCCCCTATTCAAAGAGGCCTTCCCCGCTCTCTCTATCACAGTTAAGTGTCCTCGTTATTTTCTGTTTCCTTCACGGTTGGTATCATGCTGTGATAAGAGACTGTAAGTTTCGTAAAGCAGGAATGGTGTCTGTCTTGCATCCCTAGGGGCTAGCGCCTGGGAAGTAGTAGGTTCTCAGGGGCTATGTTGAATGAATTGGTAAAAACAAAAAAATAAATAAATAAAAACAGGAAAAAAGTCCTTTAATTTGGTCATAGTCTAATTCCTTGAGTAAAGTGGGAGGTGGCACAGACTGCCTCATCAGCTCACCATTTCCAGCTTAAACGTACCTGTGTCTTGTCCAGACTCACTTGACACAGCAACCCCGCTCCCCCACCGCACACATTTTGGGGTTTAGGGGTTTGCCTGCATTAGTGTTGCTGCAACACTTAAGTGATTGCAGACTGTGGTGCAGGTTCTTGGAGGCAGTTAATTCTGTTTCCAAATCTGGATATTTCTGAGACGTAGCTCCCACAGGACAGTAGCTTTTCTGTCTGCGTATAATTTTTGCAAAACCGTTAATTATTTATAGCAGTTTACACAACGGACATGTAATTCAGCTGGGACTAAAGTAGCAGAGTTGACAAGAAGCCTGCCAATTATGTATTATTTTGGGCCCCTCGGCATAAATCTGTTCTCGAAGCCGGACCAAAAATTATCATACCCCTGGGCCTCTTCCTTCCCGTGTTATATTTCCCCCCCCCATTTCTGCTTTTACATTGAACTTAAGAGGCTACAGCTAGCCTAATTTAGTAGTTGCCACTGAGGACCTGTCACCGTCCTCAACCACTGACTCATCTCTCCATTCATTTTATCAATGACATCAGCCCAGGCTAGAAATAAATACTGAGGAAAAGCCAGTGAGGGGTACGTACAAAGTTTTTCACTTTGGACTCTGAAAATGAATAGTTGTTTTGAAAATGTTTTCATGGTCTCTAATGAATCCAATGTTCTCCCCTCTTACCCTCCAAGGAGGCCTAGATCTCTGAGAATGCCACAGACGATGGAACATGAGAGGGGAGAGGGCCTGAGTTCTAGAATCTAGACTGGTTGTGCAGGCAGAGCCAGTCTTCTTTCCTAATGTATTGGGCGTAGTTCTTGACAGAAAGGGAAGGGTCAGGAATGGCTCCACAAGGTGGGGCCTGAGCGAGTGCAAGGGTGGGGTTCCTGTCAACTAAAATATGAAAAAGTGGGATTTGAGGAGGAAGATCAAGAGCTGAGCTTGAACCAAGTTTGAGACGCTTGTTAGACACCCAAGTGGAGATGCCAGAGAGCCTGCCTTTAGGAAAGCCCTGCCTTCATCAGTGTGTCACTACCACCAATGGTATCCTCACTCCTTTCCTAAAGAAACATGGTGTTTGCCTTCCCTTCTCCCACTTATTCCTGCCTCTAGGAGTTCTTTGGCATTTTTCCTCTTTCCCAGTGTCTTCTCAACTCACTTCTTCCTGTCTGAATTCAAGCCACCCTTCAGTTTCCATTTTTCATTCAATAAACATGTACTCTGAGCCAGACAGTGTATAGGCTGAAGCTGGGTAGGGTCCCTATTTCTCATGGAAGCTTTTCCCTTTACCCACACTGCCTCCTCTGATCCCAACCACACACTGAGCCCCTGCTGCCTGGAGCCCTCCTTCTGACCTCCAGTCATGTACCGCCCTGGTTGTCACTTAACAATTTGGGGTGAATATCCTGCTGTCTGCATCGAGCGCATGGTGCATGATCAATGACTGCTTGTGGATTTCCATTCACAAGTCTGGTTGGTTTATTTGGTCTACAGAGCCTCTCTCTCTGGATGTACCTCCAGACCCTGTCCAAGGTCTCCCTACCTAGGGGTCTCCCTGGAACAAGAAGGAGGAGAATAAAGAGAAGAGGGAAGAGAGGGTCTAAGTTGTCAATATTGGACTCCTGCCTTTCATCTAACGGGCTACAAGCCCTTGACTCTTCTCCAGCACACAGCCCTGCCCCACTGAGCCAAGTTAATTAGCACTTCTGTGAGAAGGAGGCTGCGTGGTGTCCCATAAACAGCATGGGCTTTGCTCTCAAGCGACTTGGGCTTGAATTCTGGCTCTACTACCTACTAGCTGGCAACATTAAGCAAGCCACTTAGCTTCTATCACCCTCATCTTACTTCTGTAATAATACGCTTTCAAGGTTTTTGTGAGAATTAATATACATATAAAGCAGATAGTACAGTGCCAGACATATAGAGCTGCCCAGAAAATAAATGCCATCTTCCCTGAAAGGGCCCACTGGGACCTTCTCTGATTCTCATGCTGGACCAGGCCAATTCTAGTAGGGGTAGCTCTTTGCCTGCTGGCTTCGGCCAATTCCAGAGGGCAATGTATTACCTAACGACTCTCAGAAGTGAGTCCAGCTTGAGGTACATGCCTCACAAGAGTGGACAGTTGATGTGTCCCCAGGAGAACTATGCATGAGAGAAAGAGAGTGCTTATGGAGAAATTACAAAGGAGTTATGGGGATTCCACATAAACATTCATTTTCTTCTCTTGTATCTCGACAACTTCCCTTACTCCTAGTTTTTAAAAAAATTTTTCTTAATGTTTATTTTTGAGAGAGAGAGAGAAAATGTAGGTGGGGAAGGGGTGGAGAGAGAAGGGGACACAGAGTCTGAGGCAGGCTCCAGGCTCTGAGCCATCAGCCCAGAGCCTGACACGGGGCTCAAACCCATGAACCAGGAGACCATGACCTGAGTTGAAGTTGTATACTTAGCCAACTGAGCCACACAGGGGCTCCTCCTCACTCTTAGTCTGATAAGACTTAATCCCAATAATTTTAGGGGTGACAGAAACTTTAGCCTTTCTCTACTGCTCTAAGAGTGTTAGTGTGATTGGACATAGGTGAAGTGTTGCTGGAAGGACCAGCCACCAAGCTCCTAGAACAGCAAAGTGAGTCACAAGGCTCAGTATACACAGGCCAAATCAAGTAGAGGACTCTCTCCTCAACTCAGTCAAGAATATCTGAATAGCTGAGAAAGAAGAAAGGGATTATGGACTTAAATTATAGGGGAACAATTCTCTGCAACTTCTTCAATGCACTCTCAAAGGGATGATTCCATGTAGTCCTTATCCCTCTCTGGGGATGTAGAGTCCCCAGATCATAGATGAGAACATTGCTCAGAGCAATTACAAGAATAGAGTCATGCTCAGAACCCAGGTCTTCTGATCCCAAGACCAGTATTCTTTCCCCTCTATCCTGCTATATATAGGTCTCAATTCCCCTCTTCCTTCACAATGAGCATACCTGACAATCAACTCACTGATTAAATCCCACATTTTATGCCTCGCTTGACTTTTTAAGAGGATGTCATGTTACATTTTTTAAGTGCCCATTTTCCTATGATTTGTCAAAACCTGAAGTTTGGCCATGGAAGAATCTATGTGAGGGCTATGACTTTCCTTTGCTTGAGTTGTCCAACAGGTAGTCACCAAATCTGGGTAAATACAACTAATCTCCTCATATGGGTAGGAGCAAATCAAAACCCCATCTCTTTACCCTTTCTTTCATTTTGTGTTTTTTAGGTAAAGGGTGAGAAGTCTCCAGCTCTGCAGAACAGCTAACAGATAAATATTTAATAGGAAAGAGCACTGGGCTGAAAGTCAGGGCAACATTCTGCCTAGTCAGCAGCCCTCACCTTTGCCCCTGCACCATCCCCTTTAAACACACCCATCTGCAGGCTCAACTCAGTCTGACCTCTAGGGCCAGTCCTGTCCACAGCCCAGTGGGTAGAGCCCAATACTAACTTCCTTTTCTGGCCCCTGCCTTGAATGCTCTTGCTTTACTCTCTATAATGAACCCCATATTTCACCTGATCATTGGGTTCCTGCCCTATTTCTTAAATGTGAATGTTCATGTTTATCTCTTGCCAACTACTTCAGTCTCTGTGGGGCAGAGTTTCTGAGTTTCTAGTGCCAGAGGCTGTCCCAGAGATGGACACCTGTTCCTGAAAATGGTCCAGTGCCTGGGGACTTGCTCCCCGTCACCAGGGCACCAAACACCACTTGCCTGCAGGGTCTCTCAACGTCATTTCCTCCCAGCTTGTCCTTGGGTTCCAACAGCTGTTGGTTATACTATTTCTTTCTGTAGCCACAACCTTCAGAGACCTCATTGTTTCCCAGGCTGTACCTGCTCTTAGCAAAGGTCTCTTGGTGTGTTGTTCAGGTGTCTGTCTCATTTAGGTAGGTACACTTAGTCCTGGGCTCTGATCCTCATGGTCTGTCCCATCTGACTAGCAACCAGGTCATGCAAGCCACCTCCAAGACAGAGGAGTGCAGAGAAATGGTTCTAGTCTTGGCCCTTCTACTAATTAGCTGAGTGGCCCCGGGGAAGTCAAGTGACCTCCCTGAGCCTCCTCTCTTAGCCTCAGAATGGTGAGGACGAAAGGTGCTAAGTGTATAGCGTAGGGGGCATCTGGAACTTTGCTAGATCATCTGCAATTTGAGGACTGTGTAAGTTCCACATTTATACAATTCGTTTATACAATGAATAAGATGGAAAGCCATTGTTCTCAATATACAAACTTACATACCGGTGATGGTTAACTTTATATGTCAATTTGACTAGGCGTAGGGACACTCAGATGGCAGGTTTCTGGCTATGTCTACAAGTGTGATTCCAGAAGACATTAGCATTTGAGTAGGCAGAGTCAGTAAGGGAGATTGTCCTCAGTAACGGGCATCATCCAATCTGCTGGGAGCCCTAATAGAACAAAAAGGTAGAGAGAGGGCAGATAGGCTCTCTCTTGCTCTCTCTCTCTCTCTCATTGAGCTGGGAACATCCACCTTCTCCTGCCCTCAAACACTGGTGTTCTTGGTTCTTGGGCCTTTGGACTCAGACCAAGATTTATTCAAACAGTCCCCAATTCTCAGGTCAACTTTTCAGCCTCCGTAGCAACCATAGCAAATTCTTATAACAAATCTGTCTCTGTCTCTCTCTGTGTCTCTATCTCTGTCTATCTCTGAGACTGTTCTATATATACTTGTGATTCTGGTACGTCTAGAACAAATCAAAGAAGCTTGGTTGCCATAGGCTGCCAGCCTAGACAATCTCAAGGGAGCCCGAGGCCCCAAAGAAGGGATACAGCTATGTAGAGTGGGTTCTCATAACTCTCTGCCCCTGACCAGGTCTTGCCTAAGACTCATTTTCAACACGGCACTCCAGGCAGCCTAAATCAGTTGATCACAAGATAAAACTTATTGCTCTCCTTTCCTGGAGCAAATCTCACCGTGTATAACCATTGCCCAAAATATATTAACTCACATCAAGTTCCATGCACACCAGAGACACTGTGGAAGATGGGGGCTGGCACCAAAGGACAAGGAACTGCCGGGCAGCGGCCCGGGGAGAGGAGAAGAGGTACTCTTGCCTTTTACTCAGCTCTGGGTTGTGCGCTCGTAGGAGCTTCGAGCCTTTTCTGGCTTTCCTGACACGCTCCTCTGCTACTTGCACAGCCACATGCTCTGTTCTGGATGGCAAGGACAAGTCCTCCCCCCAACTGTGGTTTAACCCAACTTCTACCCTGGGAACATTTCAGAGCAAGGAGAGGTGAATCTTCATGAATGCATCTAAATGACCTATTCTGGACATTCCCAAAATAAGCTCTTTTGCATTGAGATCACTCCTTATACCTGGAAAATTCTATAGATTTTATAGACCAGAGGGAGACATAAGTTCCTATCTATAAAAACGAACAAAGTATGTTTGTGTAGAAATACGTATTTCACTTTCTTTAACCAGCTATCCTATTTGTTACTTGCTCTCTGAATCCAAAAAGCTGAGTTTATTTTTCAAAATAAACAACGATAACACAATGCAGCCCGTGCCCACCAGCGAGCTTGTAGAGGGCCGGGTGGCTGGCGGTGCTGGCAGAGTGCGGAGCGTTTCCCGCCTGCTGCTCACGTTACGTCCTGCCTTAGATGGCGTGTGCTAGAAAGAAAATACTCCTATCGTTCACAACAATCCTGGAAGGTAGTTTAGACAAGTGTTATTCTGCAAATGAGGAAGTTAGAGCCCAGGGAGGTTAAAGGGCCTGACTTTTCTGCCGCTCTCAGGGGGACCGCAGCTACGACAGTTCTGCTCTGCTACGGCTTGCGACTGACTGTTCTCTCCTCGCCATCTCAAGAGACACATTTCCATGCATGGAACGTCAGTGCCCACAAGGGAAACTTCTTGATCACCAGCGAGCCCCAAATGAAACTGCTGTCCTAACTAAGTGACTCTCTAAGGAAACAGATGCAGGGCCACAGTCACAGGTAATGTAGGGACAGTGGTGGAAGAGGTCACTGAGGGAATGTGACCACTGTTTGATGGACAAGCTGAACCCAGGCGATCAGAGGCCCCTCCCCCCCTTCCCCTGGCATGTTCTGCTTGCCTTCCTCATGTCAGAAACTCCTCCAAGAACACAGCCTTGATGTGGTCTTGAAGCCATCTGGATGGTATTGTTGACTGAATCCAGTCAAGGCCTCTCCATAAACTTTTAAGATCTGGTAGCCAGGTATGAAGATCTACTCTTCCTGAGGCCGCCCAAGAGAGGCCACGTTAACAAGTTCCCGTGCTTATTAAGTCTACCACCGACCACTCAGGAGTGTTCTGCCCCTTTCTTTGGTCTTTCCTTTTCTTGCGTGTACGGGGGCTAGTTTGCAAAGAGGCACAAGTTGCAAGTTCATCTGGATACCCACAGTGATCACTCTGGAAATCTCCGTACATGCCACTCCATGCCGAGCCACATGAGCAGATCAATGAATCTTTCTACCTCTCTGGGGCCCGGTTGGTAAGATGGGCAAAAACTAAGAACACTCACCTCACAGGGCCGTCACGAGGGGGAACTGAGACTATTGTTTTGAAAGCACTGGACTTCCATACCAATGCCACTGTTATTATCACTAGGTAGTTGGAGTGTGGAATATAGAAATAACAGATGGTTTCTGCTTCCTCTTCAAGAGATTGCAGTTGAGGAGGGGTATACACTGTGTTCACAAGACAACTGCATTCCCGAAGAACTACCTCATTCAAAACTCACGTAATTCAGGTTTAATTTTTTTATAATCACAAAATGGGCCAGGAGATGGGTTCTCGGACTGTACACATCTGTAATAATAGTAGCATAAGTTTGCTTTAACGATGCTCTTTTTTTTTTTTTTTAATGTTTTGTTTATTTCTAGGAGAGAGAGAGAGACAGCGTGAGCAGGGGAGGGTCAGAGAGAGAGGGAGTCACAGACTCCGAAACAGGCTCCAGGCTCTGAGCTGGCAGTCAGCACAGAGCCCGACGCGGGGCTCGAACCCACGAACTGCGAGATCATGACCTAACCGAAAGTCGGACGCTTAAATGACTAAGCCACCCAGGCGCCCCAATGATGCTCTTTTAAAAGCCCTAGCAATATCCCTTTTATTTTGTGGTCTTTCCCTACAATTAACAGCACAGAGGGTCATGGCCGCTGCCAGGCCTTCTTTACCTATTGCATCTGACTTCATTTCATAGTAACTCACAGCACATTTTCAGCGCTGTTCCTTCATAAAAGTTTAGATGGTACTATCATAGGCTAGAAAAGATATCAAACTCTGTATACAATGCATGTTAAAATAACAGCACTGGTGTCAACAAAATCACTCACAAAAGCCTCTGCCCGAGATTCACACGATGGTTCCCCCAGGATAGTGACCAAGACCTATGCGAGTTTGGGTTTACTGCTGATATAAGTGTCCACCAGACAAGGGCCTAAATGTGGTTTAAATTTCACGAAGTTGGTGCTCTGGCTCTGTGAAGCCGTTCCGGACAAACCATACAAATGTGGAGGAACTTTGCACTATTTTAAATGTTGCCTGTTCAGTGGTATTTTATTACTATTTTACATAGCATTATTTAAAATTTACATAATTCAAGTATACATGAAACTGAAGTGCATGGTTCACATAAGGGCAACTTAGAGCAAGTAGCATTCAAGGGGCCTCTAAGCCCTGAGAATAAAGGTGGGAATGACTTGACGCTGGCAAGGGGCCATTCCCCTAATTGGGGGATACTTTTTGAAGAAGGAACGTTTTTGAATACACTGAATAAAAATACATTTTGAACATGTCTGAATAGAAAATCATTTGGAATGTGTTGAATAGAAGACATAGTCTAATTACTATAATATGCCAATTCTTTTTGTACCACTGGAAATTGCTCAGTTTCAGAATCAGTAGTTGTTCTTCCGATGGCTGCACTTTTGAAGGAAGCTGGGATCCTTCCTATGTTGCAAAGCCTTTGGCTATCACTCAGCCCCATGATAAGTACCCAGGGACAGGGAAGGAAGCCACCCTCAAAGGTTAAGTTCTGCCCAAAATTCCTGGGGTGGCGGTGGGGGCAGGGGCAGAATTTCAAACTCTACTTTGTCAAATACAGGGCAGGGATCATACAATATTTCCCAATAACTAAAAGCAACCACTAATATCTACTTGAAAGAAGCTTAAGTGGGACTTCTATCTTTGGTTGCCAAAGGATACATTAAGTCTTTTTTGGTGGCTGTATGAATAATAAAATAAATAGTTTAGGTTGCTTAGGGGAACATAATGCATATTTTTATCCTGAATGGGCAATTTGAAATCCATGCTTTAAAATAGTAACAAAATTTCTTCTCTGCTTGAATTAGCACATCAATCAGTTAATCAACAAATATTTATTAAGTTCCTGCAACAGGAACTTTGACTTCCCTGTTTAATAACACTTGACAAATTCTCTCATATCCTGTCAAGGAAAATATTCCCTCTACCCTATCATTTTAAAACATGTTTATTTTTCCATTTCATCTTTGGGCTAGCTAATGGTGTTTGTGATTGTTGTCGTACATGTTTGCTTTTTCCCCCACAAAGAGATGGATTATTCAATCCTATGTCTCTTTCCAGTTCTAAATGCTACAACCTTAGGTCAATAAAGGAAAACTATGTTTCCATGTTATAGAAGACAGGCTCCTGGGTTAAGATCACCTACCTACCTAGTGCAGTAGTTCCCAAATCTGGTTATGCATCAGAATCACATGGAGAACATATGTAATCAAATGGTGGTCAATGCGCCTTAATCCAAAGAATTTCTCCTAGGAACTACTGACCTCATTCTACAGGCAAGGGAACTGAACACACACACTTTGTCACAGAGCTCAGCCCATAGCCCCAAGCCTCCTCGCAGCTCCCAGCCCTGTTTCAGATCCCCTCAAGCCTTCATTACATTCAATAATCTCCAGGATGAAAGAGAGAAGTATCTCTCAAAGAAATCTTAAATGCATATGTAGACATGTCATTTTTATTTCTTTCCCTTAGATCTCCACTCTCTAGGAGTACATGGGATCTCAAGTTCCTTAAGAGCAAGAACTTTTCTTAAAAGTGACTGATAGCACATAATCCTATACCAGGTGCTATTGAAAACAAACTACAAAGACTCCATTTCACCCCATTAGTTCAAATCAAGCATTCAGCATTTACTGAAGGCTCACTAGGTGCATGGCTCTATGCTAGGCTCTCTGGGGATAAAGGATTCAATTAAAAAAAAAAAAAAAAGTGTTCCAAAGGAACTTGCAGTCTAATTGAAGAGAGGGCACCAAAACACACAGAAAAGTAATTAAAGCAATTTATGCAATACGTTCTCCTCTAGGGTGTGTTAGGGCCATGTGACTGTTGTAACACACAAAACCCCTATATGTTTAATATAAATTTTTGGTATGTGGGCAGCTTTCCTTCAGCAGGTGATGCAAGCACACGGTATGAGCTATCTGTTGACAGAGCTTTTAAATGGTTAGAATCATAAAGCAAGATTGCTTTATGGTCCTTTCACTGAAGCACCTATAAGGTGAATCTTCTGCTTGGCATTCTCTGCAAGCATTTGGGAGCTCAGGGCTGAGTGTCCCATCCAACCTTCATAACTTGGCAGGACCTCACCACAAGTGTTCCTGGGCATGAACTTGCTCTCAGTTCTTCTCATTCTCTACTTTTATTTTCCCTTTACCCTGATGCCTTGCCTTGCCTTTGCCTTTTGCCTGCCTTTTGCTTTTCTCTTCTCTCCCCTCCCCTCCTCTTCTCTCTTCTCTCCTCTCTCTCTCTCTCTCTCCCTTTTTCTTTCTTTTTTTAGAGAGAGAGAGAGTGCAAGCAGGGGAGAGGGACAAGGGAAAGAAAGAGAACCTTAAGCAGGCCGCATGTTCAACATGGAGCCCAACATGGGGCTCGATTGCACAACCCTGGGATCATGACCTGAACCACAATCAAGAGGTGGATGCTCAACTGGCTAAGCCACCCTTCTTTCTTTCTTCTTCATTTTTAAAAATCTTACTGGGATGCCTGGGTGGCTCAGTTGGTTAAGCATCTGATTTCAGCTCAGGTCATGATCTCACAATTTGTCAGGCTCACTGCTGACGGCTCAGAGCCTGGAGTCTGCTTCAGTTTCTGTGTCTCCTTCTCTCTCTGCCCCTCCCCCACTCACACTCTGTCTCTCTCTCTCAAAAATAAATAAACATTAAAAATGTTTTAAATAAATAAAATCTTACTAACGTATACATTTTGGAAACACAAAATATATACATTTATTAAGTGAAACCTACCCCAAAAATATAACTGCTATTATGTTACTTCAAAGCCTTTTCTAATGAAGTACAAATGCATAAGTAAACACATGGAAAGAAAATACACTGCCATTACACTGGAAAAAAAAAGGTATCTAAATTGGCAAGTAAGAAGTAAAACTTTCACTATTTTTAGATGACTTGATACCCTATACAGAAAACCCTAAATACTCCACCAAAAACCTACTAGAATGGATAAATGAATTCAGTAAGGTAACAGAATACACAATCCATGGACAGAAATCTGTTGGCTTCCTATACACAGCAGAAAATGAAATTAAGAAAACAATCCAATTTACAGTTGTGCCAATAAGAATAAAATATCTAGGACTAAACTTAACCAAAAAGGTAAAAGACTTATACTCTGAAAACTATGAAATGTGGTGAAAGACACTGAAAATGACACAACAAAATGGGAAGATATTCCATGCTCATGGATTGCAAGAACAAATATTGTTAAAATGTCCATACTACCCAAAGCAATCTACAGATTTAATGCAATCCCTATCAAAATTCACAGAATTATAACAAACAATACTATAATTTGTATGGAACTTCAAAAGACCCTGAACAGCCAAAGTTACCATGAAAAAAAAAAAAAAGGAACAAAACTGGAAGTATCACCTTCTCAGATTTCAGGATATAATACAAAGCTGTAGTCATCAAAACAGTAATCAAAAATAGACACACAGGGATGCCTGGCTGGCTCAGTCAGTCAAGCGTGCAACTCTTCATCTTGGGCTTGTGAGTTTGAGCGCCATGTTGCTCATGGAGCCTAGTTTAAAAAAAAAAAAAAAAAAAGACACATAGATCAATAGAACAGACTAGAAAATAAACCCATGATTATATGGTCAATTAATCTATGACAAAGGAGACAGGAACATATAATGGGAAAAAGACAGCCTCTTCAAAAAATGGTGTTGGGGAAACTGGACAGCAACATGCAAAAGAATGAAACTGAACCATTTTCTTATACCACACACAAAAATAAACTCAAAATGGATTAAAGACCTAACTGTGAGACCTGAAATCATAAAAATCCTAGAAGAGAACACAGGGAGTAACTTCTTTGACATTGGCTATAGCAACTTTATTCTAGGTAGGTCTCCTCAGGCAAGAGAAAACAAAAACAAAAATAAACTACTGGGACTACATCAAAATTTAAAGCTTCTGCACAGCAAAGGAAACCCTCAACAAAACAAAAAAAGGCAACTAATTGAATGGGAGAAGATATTTGTAAATGATGTATTTGTTAAGGGGTTAGTATCCAAAATATGTAAGTAACATATAATTTAACATCAAGAACCCTGCAAACAACCCAATTAAAAAATAGGCAAAAGATATGAACAAACATCTCCTCCAAGAGGACATGCAGATGGCCAATAGGTACATGATAAGATGCTCAATATTACTCATCACCAGGGAAATGCAAATCAAAACCACAATGAGATATCGCCTCACACCTTTAAGAATGGCTAAATTAAAAAACACAAGACACAACTAGTATTGGCAAAGATGTAGAGAAAAAGGAACCCTCTTGCATTGTTGGTAGAAATGCACACTAGTGCTGCCACTATGGAAAACAGGATGGAAATTCCTCAAAAAATTAAAAATAGAATCACCATATAATCCAGTAATCCCACTACTGGTATTTACACAAGGAGTACAAAAACACTAACTTGAAAAGATATATGCACCCCTGTGTTTATAGCAGCATTATTTACAATAGCCAAGATATGGAAGCAACCCAAATGTCCATCCACAGATGAATGGACAAAGATATATATCCGCACATGTACATGTATACATATACATATATACACAATGGAATATTGCCATCAAAAAGAATGAAATATTGCCATTCGCAATGTGGATGAAGCTAGAGGATATAACGCTAAGTGAAATAAGTCAGAGAAAGACTGGGGCGGCTGGGTGGCTCAGTTGGTTAAGCATCCAACTTCAGCTCAGGTTATGATCTCACGGTCCGTGGGTTCGAGCCCCGCGTCAGGCTCTGTGCTGACAGCTAGCTCAGAGCCTGGAGCCTGCTTTGGATTCTGTATCTTCCTCTCTCTCTGACCTTCCCCTGCTCATGCTGTCTCTCTCACTCAGAAAAAAGAAAAGTCAGAGAAAGACAAATACCATATGATTTCACTCATTTGTAGAATTAAGGAACAAAACAAAGAAAAAAGAGACAAACAAAAAAACCCAGACTCTTAGAGAACAAACTGGTGGTTACCAGAGAGCAGGTGGGTGGCAGGGTGGGTAGAATAGGTAACAGGGATTAAGACTACACTCACTGTGATGAGCACAGAGGAAGGTACAGAATTGGTGAATTACCATATTGTACACCTGAATCTAATATAACACTCTAAGTTAACTGTACTAGAATTGAATTTTTTAAAAAAAATTTTTAATCTTTATTTATTTTTGAGAGTGAGACAGAGAGAGACAGAGTGTGAGCAGGGGAGAGGCAGACACAGAATGTGAAACAGGCTCCAGGCTCTGAGCTGTCAGCACAGAGCCTGATGCGGGGCTTGAACCCACGAACTGTGAGATCATGACCTGAGTCGAAGTCGGACACTTAACCAACTGAGCCACCCAGGCGCCCCTGGAATTGAAATTTTTTAAAAAGAAGACAATATGCTGAAGAGAAGAACATAGCAACTTGTCCAGCCTCTTTGCTGTGTGACGTTTGTTAACCCAAAAGAACTAGTAGATTGACATAGAACGTTAGGTTCTATTGCTAGACTGTGTAGTGACAGCCTCCTCCCCATCTCTGCAGCCCATGAAACCAGAGGGAACAGAAGTCTTGAAAGGGCTCTCCTTTGTGGCCAAGCAATGGGATCCACTCTTACCAACAAACAGCTTTTAACACAAACAAACAACACCGAAAATCTTCCTTTTTGTGGGTTGGGGAGGGAGCTAGGTAGGGAAAATTGAGGAAAGCTCATTTTTAAAGATCGTGTAATAATAGAAAGGTTTTTCATTGAGAGTTTGTGTACAGCCATTCTTGCTAATGCAGTCACTAGAGTCCATCCTCTCTGCTTCCTGGCACTAGGTTGGGTAGAGAATTTAGGGAGCAGATATTTTCTGAGGATTCTTTTTGGCTCTTCCACAGCCCCCTATGATCCTGATATAAGCTACCACTCAAGGCCAAGTGTAAGAATGTGACACTGGATAATTTCTCTGGCCAGGTGGATTAGTGTTGGATGGGTCACATGAGGAAACAGAATATACGTGTACTATGCACATGTACATATTATAGACACACACATAAGTATATTCAGCTTTCACACACACATGTGGGTCCTTTTTTCTGACTCTGAAATAAATGCTTTTTGCAAACTTAAAAATTCATGAAAAATTTAGAAGAAAAAGAATCATTCATTACCCCCATTGCCCAAAGTCAAACTACATTTTTTTAAAGTTTATTTTGAGAGGCAGAGGGAAAACATGAGTGTGAGTGGGGCAGGGGCAGAGACAGAGAGAGAGAGAGAGAGAGAGAGAAAATCCCAAGCAGACTCACGCTGTCAGTGTGCCAAGTTGATGCGGGGCTCAAACTCAAGAACCTTGAGATCATGAACTGAGTCGAAATCAAGAGTTAACTGACTGAGCCACCCAGGCACCCTCAAACTACATTTTTACGCATTTCTATCCTTTTTTTTTTAAAGTTTATTTATTTTGTGAGAGAGAGAGAGCATGCACACATGAGCAGGGGATGGGCAGAGAGAGAGAGAGAGAAAGAGGGAAATCCCAAGCAGGCTCCACACTGGAGCCCAATGTGGGGACCGAACTCACAAACTGTGAGATCATGACCTGAGCTGAAACCAAGAGCCAGATGCTTAACTGACTGAGCCACCCAGACACCCCTACATCTCTATCCTTTATGTATATGTGTGTGATTTATATCTCACATAATTAGGTTTATATTATATACCCTGTTTTATAGTCTGTTTTTTGGATTCAACATTTTATCATAAGACTTTTGTCTATCCCACTGAAAAATCTTTAAGGATATTATCAGTAAAAGCTGATATGAATGGATATAATTTCCCCAATCATTTCCTATTATTGACCATTTAAGTTATTTCCAGTTTCGGAGAGCAGAAGGGAGAGTCCTGTTGCTTATGTGTAGTTGCTAAGCGTCTACAGCGCCTGCAGCGTACCTAAAAGAAAGCATGTGCCTGGATGCCGTGCTCTGAGCCCTTTGGGAAGCTACGAGGGATGGGGCTGCCTTTGAATACTGTAAATCAATGGCTGTGCATTTGGTTTGAACCTGGTTTTCAAGAATGCTGTATCTCACTGCCTCTAGATAGGGCTATACTGTCTGCTTGGAGGAGGAGGCTCCCTCATTCCACATGCCGTGTCCAGGAAGGGCGTGCATCCTGATTTACCTGAATGGTCCCAGTTTATGCCTGGGTTTTATGCCATTGCACCCTGTGCAACTGGTAACAGCACCCCTTTTTGCCCTTAAAAGCGTTTGTGTTTGGAAAATGAATCATATGATCACCATCTGACACCCCTTCTGCTTTGCTCATCTAACTTCCTGCCATGGAGGCATGTGAGATGATGATGTGCTCCTGTCCATTGTGGGACCATGGTTTCCAGGGCCTGCAGAGATTAGGAGGGGCAGCAGGGCCTCTTGGGTCTCCCTAAAGCTGTGCCCCAAGGACATTATGCCCATGGGGCACATAGACTTTCCATCTTCCAAACATCAGATAGCATGTAATAGAAGCACCTCTACTAAAGTTGATGGAAACTGATCTGGATCTTATCTTTTTTGCATATTGCATGGGGTTAGTCTGTTTTTTATTATATTAAATCAAGAGTATAAATATGTATCTATTTTTTTGTGTGTGTTTTCCTAACACAGCATGACATGCACAATGGCTATTAGATTAATGCTATGGATTCGCTGCCTTTAACATTGACATCAAAAATCCTGAATAAAATCTGTGACAATTGGAGGCAGAAAATGTTCCCGCTGGACAGAGCTAAAAGAAGGGACAGTTGAACCAGATTGTTGACGACGGCTGCATTGTGAATGCAAGCACTAAAACAGAATATTTTGTTATTTTTTTAACTGAAAAATCTCAACCTGGCATTCATTTTTTAAAAAAATAGAAACAGTTCTGTCTTTATGTGATATGAGAATAAGTATCACCAATAAACAACTCCATCCTCCAAAATAAGCACAGTAAGCATTTTGGCTCATATCTTTCCAGTCTATAGACTATAAATGCAATTACCAAACAAATGTGAGGTGGGCACCCCCCCCCCCGCCACCATCTTTTCTTGGAGGGGAGGGGCAGCATTCTCCCTTTCCAATAAGTAGTTGGAAAGCTGGCCACACTTTCTCTCTTGCTGGATGTTCCCTATGCCCCTGTTGCTGTGTGGGATTCTGAGCTACGGTCTCCTCCAGCTGGAGTCTGGAAGAAGGTGCTGGGTGGGGTGGAGGGCTAGGATAAGCCTCTTCCCACCCCCCCTCCCCGGGCCGCCTGACCTTCTCCATTTCCACCAGAGTAGCAGAAAGGAATTACAATGCTTGTCCAACAATGTTCATAGCAGCATTATTCACAATAGCTAAAAGGTGATACAGCCACAGTGTCCATCAATAGAGGAATGGAGAAAAAATATGCTCTATACATACAGTGGAATACTAGTGAGCTTTAAGGAGGAATGAAGTGCTGATACATGCTATACCATGGATGAACCTTGAAGACATTACGCTAAGTGAAAGAAGCCAGACACAAGAGGACAAATACTATATGATCTTATTTATATGAGATAGCTGAAATTGGCAAATTTGTAAAGACAGTAGAATAGAGGCCCCTGGGGGTGTGGGAGGGGGAGTGGAGAGTTTAGCGGCTATGGAGATGGTGGGATGGTGAAATAGTTCTGGAAATGGATGGTCATGATGATGGCACAACACTGTGAATGTACTTAAAGCCACTAGGTTCTACACTTAGAGAGGAGAAAAATGGTAAATTTCATGTTATATATATTTCACTATAAAAATTTATTTTGAAAAAGGGGAATTACAATATAAAGCAGTAAGTGCTAAGGTTCTACCTAAAGACAGCTTCCTGGTGGCCCTGAGGACCGCATCTACTGTAAGGGGGCACCTCCTCCCCCTCCAAACCAGGCCCATTTCTTCATCACTACACTTTGCTTTATCCTCAGAGAAGCTGCCCAAAGGATATTGCTTCTTTCTGTGGTTAAACTTTGAATCAGGTGATTTTGATAAAAATTAAACACACTTCTGTTCTCTGCCCTGTCTGCCCCTTTCCAAACAAACAAAACCAGAAGATAATATTAGCAGTAAGGCACGTGGCAGGTCAAATCCAGACTCCCCTGCAAGGAGGAAGGCCTCCATCAACCCCTGACTATTTCTATCACCCAAATCACTGCCACCTGAATGCTGCCTTCACGGGGCTCAGCCGGACACAATTTGTCCTTCGCGTTTACCTCGCTGGGTTATCAGGTCATTTCTCTAGGAAAATGAAGTTATGTTTCTGCTCCTGGTTGGGTTTGACCAAACAGCCCAAGGGGAGAAATAAATTATTCTTAAAGGTGGGGGCGACACTGTACTTCCTCTGTCAACCACCTCAAAGACAGACTGCCTTCTGTGGACAACCTGTAAGAATTCCCAATCAGTAGTAAGACGCACATGGAGCAATCAAGCGGACAGATGCCTTCAAACAAGCCACACATGCTCTGCTGCCATTTGTTCTTATCACAGTGTCACAAAGCATGGCTTGGCCCCACCCAGGTACGGAATAGGTTTAACACAGTGAAAGAGTCCTCAGGAAACCAACAGTACTCATGGTCAGCAAGAGGAAAGAGCAGAGAGAGCCTGATTCCTTCCCAGAATTTCATCTCTCATCAGCCAAACTGTGGCTTCCTTGCTGTGTGTAGCTGGCATGAGACCCTACCCACAGCAGATCTGGCTAAACTGCAGACAGTTTCTAGGAAGCCCAGGGTACAGTCATTGTGTTGATTTCTCAGATCCCCAGGCCAATGCCAACACGGGACCTCTCCTCTCTGGCTTCTGAAACTAGACTGCCAGGGCCAGGAGGCTGGCCAGAGGGGTCACGGGAAAAGGCAATTAATGCAGCTGATATAAGCCCATTCACACTGAGCCCATTTGGCAAGCACATCAGGGTCTCTTCCTTTCCACCATTAAAGACCCCCCCTGCCTTTGATTTGGGCTTGAGAGAGAGCATGATTTTCATCTGTGTTTCAGCATTCTATGTTTCACAATGACTGGGTTCCCAGATGCTGGTGTCCCAGTGAAGTTGCCCTAAGGTCTTAAAAATGTCTCTTCCTCACTCTAGAGAAGATGAAGACTGTGGTTATAGGACCAGGAAATGTATCAAATGGGAGAACTCCCAGGAATATCCCTGAGGAGTGAACAGTGGCATCTCGTGGACTAGGTCAATAGTGGCTCTAGAACTTATTCATTGTTTCATTTTTTTAAAATTGTGTATATGCCTGTGCATGTGTGTGTATATGTGCATGCGAGCATGTGAGTGTGTTAAGGTGCAGCATGCGAAGATGACTTCTTTCTGCCCTGAGTATCTCAGCTTATCAGTTTCCTTGGAGCCATAAGACTATACAGAGATGGACAGGTGGCAAACTGGATTAAGGGATGCTTGAGGCATGTTTGTCATTTGAGCTGCAAGCAGATTTTGTGTTTGCTAACCTCTTCCAGTGCTGTCTTAGGCAATGAGGATGTAGGAGTGAAGGAGAAGTTTTAGAGAGAGAGACTGAGCACTGCTACCATGGGGAATGGAGAGCTGGGAGAAGAGACTAGGTTTAAGAAGACTTCTGAGGGGCCTTAGTGATTTGTGGTGCCATATATGCCCAGAAACTTCCATGAAAAGTCCATGTGTGTTACACTGTAACAAGGACAGAAACAAGGGGATAGGGCCTATCTCTGACACAGGGAGTCAGGAAAGACTCCACTCAAGAAGCAGCATTCAAACTTCATCTCGAAGGACGGGTGGGAATTTTCTAGAAAGAAAGAGGGGTGGGGAAGTAGGTCTCAAAGGCAAGCAAGCCCACAGACAGATGCTGATGATTCATTTTTCACTGTGTCTAGGAAACAAGAAAAATCAGGGCAAGGTTGTAAATCTTTCAGAAAGCTAGATTTACGGAATTTGAAGGAACTTTGGTAGGAGACGATGTCCTTTCTACCTTGAGAGTATTGCCAATTTTCTTTCTTTTATGAAACCAAGGTGCTAATAGCTGGTATTATTATGATATAGTCTCTCTTGCTTAGCCCAATACAAACAACACACACATTTCCCACATTAAAAAAAAGAAAAAGAAAAAAAGTACCGAAATCCCAAGGCCTGATGGAGGGCAGAACATTCTAGGCTGAGGGAATAGAGGATGTGAAGACCATCCTGCCTGGACAGGCCAGGGTGTATGTGGAGAACAGGGAGGAACCATGTGTGGTGAGGATGGGTATGGAGCAGTGGTGTAGGGTTGGATGACGAAGGGTCTTTCATAGGGAGCTCAGAATTTATCCTTGAGGAAACAGGAAGCAGCAGGAGTTTATAAGTTGAGGAGAGAGCTGATTATATTTGGTTTTATTTTTATTTTTAATTTAATATTTTAGAGAGAGGTGAGCACATTAGTAGGGGAGAGGGGCAGGGAGGGAAAGAGAGAGAGAGAGAGAGAGAGAGAGAGAGAGAGAGAATCTCAAGCAGGCTCCATGCTCAGTGCAGAGCCCAACACATGGCTCAATCCCATGACCCTGGGATCATGACCTGTGCTGAAATCAAGAGTTGGACACTAAACCGACTGAGCCACCTAGGTGCCCCTATATTTGATTTTTTTTGGAGGGTTAATTTGGGTTCCAGTAAAATGGATAAACTGGAGAAAACACATATGAGACAAGAAGACCAGTAAGGTAATGTTCCATGGATAAAATGAGGAGATTATGACCAATAGCAGTACGAATGAGGAAACAGAACAAGACCTAGAGACTATTCTAGATAGCATCGGCCTCAAAGATCTTCCGTGGAAGATCTGCTTTAGTGTAAGAAACGCTTTAGGGAGCTATCAACTAACAGAAACAACCAGTAAATTCAAGTTTACCTCCACAAGCTCCTTAACAATTGTATCTACCTCATCATGTCATTGGGAGAGGCCGGTGAATGATAAACTGTTACCTGGGACACAGAGGGAGAACCTGGATTATAATTTAGTTTTATCAAAAGCCTCAGCCAATCCTTGAGGAGCTCTGAAGCTGCCAGAACCTTTCAGAGTCGTCTGGAGTTGGGGTAGACGGACTAGGTCTTTATACCCCGAGATGGATCAGTTGCTGCATATGGGCTGCCGCTGGGAAGGCAGTATGCCTCAGGCCAAGTGGCTTACCTCAGCCAAGAGCACCTCCCTGAGAGGGGCGGGTAATGGCAGCTGTCTGCAGGCAAACACCAGCAGCGGGAGGAGGGGGTCCTTCACTCTGGAATGGGGAACCAGACAGGACCCCCAGAGCATCCATCGTGATCCACCCACCAAAGCTCATTTTACATATGCATGGAACACATAATAGAAATGGTCAGTGCGTGATAATTTCAAGTATTTAGGTCACTTCCTCATTTAAAAAGCACAAACAAAACCAAATATAGAATCAGAGAATACAGAATCTTAGAAGCTGGGAGGCATTTTAGGGTTTATCTCCTCTGACTGCACTCTTTATAGATGAAGCAAATTAAAGAACAGAGAGGTTTAATGACTGACCCAGGTCATGGCATGAGTCTAGATTTAAATTCAGGTCACTGAGCTTTGTTCAGCGCCCCTGCCACCATCTCACAATAAAGTGCATTGTGACTAGTAGTGGCTGCTAGGATGAATATATTGGGAAGGATGTTCAAACTAGAGCCTCAATAGAATAATCTTCCCAGAGACCTATTCTGGGTCCATGACCTAGAGATGAACACAAAAATGACAAGCAAGTTAAAAATGAGATTTAT
Source organism: Hyaena hyaena (assembly GCF_003009895.1). Taxonomy (NCBI): domain Eukaryota; kingdom Metazoa; phylum Chordata; class Mammalia; order Carnivora; family Hyaenidae; genus Hyaena; species Hyaena hyaena. The sequence goes on along the minus strand of NW_024081100.1, from coordinate 337,280 downwards.
AGAGAAAAAATAGACTATTTTTCTAGAAGAGAAAATGCCAGACTTGGTTTATTTATAGCTTTAAGGTATCTAGCTGGATTTGTTTATTTCCTCAGATGATGCTTCCTCGAGTTATATTTCCTCTTTCCTCATTTGCAAAGTGAGGGCACTGGGCCATGTAATAGTGGAGGCTCCTTTCAGCTATCTCTTGAGGGCATCCAGAAATCTCTGTTGAGGAGATGAATGCACCTGGGTCGTCTCTTGGGGCCACTGAGAAGGCTGATGGCATTCCCAGCTCATCCTACATGACAGCATGAAGGTGAACCAGAACACACATCCTCATTCCTATTAGCGATCAGAAGCTAGGGCTCCAGAGTCAAAGTTCACAGAAAGTAAACTTAAAATATATGTGTGTGTGTGTGTGTGTGTGTGTGTGTGTGTGTATTTTTTATCGTAGTAAAATAGGCCTACTGTGCCAGTTAGCATTTTAACCACCTTTAAGGGTACAATTCAGTGACAAGAACATTCACAATGTTGCTCAACTGTGTCCAGAACTGTTTCATCAGCCCACTCTGAAACACTGTGCCCATTAAACACTGACCCCCTCCCCTATCCTTCCTCTCCTTTGTCCCCAGTAACCTCTGTTCTACTTTCTGTGTCCATGAATTTGCCTATTCTGGGTACCTTATTTAGGTGGAATCATATAATATTTGTACATTTGTGCTGCAGTTATTTCATCTAGGATAACGTTTTCAAGGCTCACCTACATTGTAGCATGTATAAGTGGTTCATTCCTTCTTCCAGCCAAATACCATCCCATTGTATGTATACGCCACATTTTCTTTATTTTGTTTGGTGTAAATAATCCTACTGAGGGCACAATACATTTTGCACCCAGTTTACGCCTAAAACCTTAAATCTCGACATCATTGGAGATCATCTATTGCTCATGTTAGAGATGAAGAAACAAAGGCTCAGAAAGACCAACCCCTCACCCGTGGGAGCCTTAAGAGGAGGCACAGATACCACAAGACCTAAAACCTGGATTCACTACTTGGCAGAATCATGGCAAAATGAGCGCACCACTTTTTACAGTCTTTGTTCAGGGTATTTGTGGCAGATTAAGGGAGGTATGATTTTAAAATAATGACTTACTTTAATAGGTATCCAGTTCTCAAACCAAGTGGTCCAGTTATCTATTGTTTTATAATAAACCATGCTAAATTTAGCAGAGCGCTGTTTTGTTATGCTCACAAATTCTTCGGGTCTGGAATTTAGATAGACTGGGATTGTCTCTCTCTGTTCCACAACAGCTCGTGCCTCAGCTGGAGAGATTCACATAACGGGGAGCAGCTTGAACAGCTGGCCGCTAGAAACATCTGGAGATGTCTGTACTCATATGCCCAAGGTCTGAGCTGAAATGCCTCAAAGGCCAGCTCAGTTAGACTGTTGATTAAGGGCATCTCCACCTGACCTCTCCGTGTGTATTGAGCCTGACAGAATCAGGGCAATTGTAGGTCTTACATAGTAGCTCAGGGCTCTAAAAATGAGCATTCCAGTCAACAGCAGGACTTCTTACGATCTAGCCTTGGCAGTCACAAACCACTAGACTGGTAAGTCACAAGCCAGCTCATTTTCAAGGAAGGGCACAGACCCCACCTTTCATGGGGAAAGTGTCAAAGAATGTGTGGCCTTGATTTAAACCACTGCACCTTGTGAATATTGCCCCCTTCAACATCAACAACCAACTAAATGCTCTCTCCTTCCAACTGGTCCCATTGGGATTCCATGTAATATCCCAATGCTGCCATGCTTGCTTACGGCTTTCTAGGGTGCCCTTTTGGAAACCCATTTAGACTCTACTGAGCATCCTTTTGACTTACTGGTGGTGGTGAATCTTTAAAGGTAGATTTGATTTGGGGGGAAACCCAGGGATGGCGGTGGATGGATAACCGAAAATTTGTCAAACATTTTAGTGGACTATCAGTATGTGCTGGGCACTAGGTAGTTCAATTTTTGGTTAAAAACAAACTAACAAACTTGAAGTTTGACCAAAAACCCTAAGTAGATTGAGTGTCTTTTATGTCTAGCAAATGCCTGTGAAGGTCCTAAAGGAACACATTTAGCACCATTTATATTTGGGGCAATAGTTTCCTCCCATCCCCCACATCTTCCAAGGAAAGCCATGGATAGGTAGATTCTGGTGTGTATATTAATAATATCATCTCCCATGACTTTTTAAATCATATTTTTGAGGAGGTAACAGGTTCATTGGAAAAGAACCATGACTCCATGTGCTTCTGAATTCACCCAAGTGGTGGAGCTGTGTAAGGGAAAGAAGGAATACATGTTCTACTTAGGCAAATGGCACCAGATCAGTTGCGGTCTTATGCTGATGGTTACGCAAGCTTACTGAACATGGCCTTGGGCTTTCACGTTTTAGATATGAGTGTTGTCAGGGAAGTCTTAAGCATAGAAAGCAGTATTTCTATAGACATTGGCTTTGATGTCCTTGCCTCCTGTCTATTTGGAGTCTTGTCCTAGAGGGCTGTTAGGTTGCCAAGGCAACCAGCGGTCCTCTGTGAAATGTTTCCAGCCTTTCCCATGAATACACAGACAGTTTGTGTCTGTAGTTTATCATCTGACTTTTTACATAGCCCAGAGTGGAAACTTAATGGTGCTCAGGTTGGAGAAGGTAATTTCTATCTCACAAACTAAACCATAGCTCAGAGTCCAGCTTTGTAGGCTGAGCACAGAGGGATAGTAAATCCCACACTTCCTCCCACAAAAGTGGCTGCAATATTTGTGTTTTTCAAGACAGCCCAAACTGTCTCATTTTGTATATAACTTGCCCAAAGACCCAACTGTGTGAGAGGCCTTTTTAATGTGTCAACTACGCCCACTAGGACTGCTATTTCTTTCTCTCTCTTAAAGGTCATACAGTGGCCCAATTAGTTTTCTGAGTATTAGTCCCAAATAAAATAGGGGTCACAGAAAACAAATAAGTGGAAGAGTCAAGACATATGCTTTTCTAAGATGGTGATCTGGGCCTGAGCCCTTGATCTGTCATGGTGCCTCTAGAAAAAGGTGTGTCACTGTGATAAGAGTATTGGGCTAAGAATTAAAGTCCTGGCATTCCCTTATGGCATGGCATTCTCATCTGAACCTCAAGGCACACCAGCAACAAGATGAGGGTCATAAACACTGACTTCACAAGATTGTTTTATAAGTCCTTTATAACAATTGATGTGTTCTACAGGTATTTTTTAAAACTTTACAGGCAGAAGACTGGGTAAAGTAGGTGATGGGGTTTAAGGAGTACAACCGTAGTGATAAACACTGGGTGATGTAGGTGTACACTATATTGTACACCTAAAACTAATATAACACTGTATGTTAACTATATAATAAAATAAAGTTAAATTAAAATCTTTTAAGATTATTCATTTCAAGGATAGTATTAACCAAATGTTTAAAGTAAAAAAAAACAAAAACAAATAAACATCTTAAAAATTATTTTTACAACTTAAGACTTTAAAAGAACAGATAGCTCTGGGGCACCTGGGTGGCTCAGTAGGTTGAGTGTCTGACTTCGGCTCAGGTCATGATCTCGTGGTTTGTGAGTTCAAGCCCTGCATCAGGCTCTGTGCTGACAGCTCAGAGCCTGGAGCCTACTTCAGATTTCTGTGTCTCCCTTTCTCTCTCCTCCTCCCCTACTCACACTCTCTCTCTCTCTCTCTCTCAAAAATAAAATACCCCAAAAAATTTAAGAACAGATGGTTTTGATTCTCATAGATCTTCAACAACCTACCATCTGAATATCAGAATCAGAAACTTATATACTGATTGATAGGAATTAACGGTACCTGAGGTTTACCTATTCTGTGGGGCAACCCAGGAATTGGCTCGGACTTTATCCTGGAATAAGTAAACCAGGTTACATACACCTTTAGACATTGGACACAGAGCACAAACCGAGACAAGGCATAAGTGCAAAGCAGACTGGTTAGATAATGTGATAAGTCAGTTTATTTTGAGTCAGGTAGATCTCAACATGGTCTGGAATACCTCAGCAAATTATTTTCTTTATTTTAAAAAAAGCCCTATGTAATGAAACAAATAAAACCAGCCTATTTAAATCCACCTGGAAAATACAAATACCTTCTTAAGTCAAAAGAATCATATCTGTTCCATAAATACATAATACAAAGTTAAATTAAAAAAAATTTTTTTTAATTTATTTTTTTTTTACAAATAGTTTATTGTCAAAAAATTTTTTAATTAAATGTACTTATTATACAATGTTCTCATGTACATTTTTCCTGGTGGGTGAGGTAAGGTGAGGTGAATAGGTCATTTGACCTGAGTTCAAGGTTTGAACTGTGATCCCCAGGAGGGATCAGTTATGTATACTTTGGCCAATTACTTAACCCTTCAGAGCTTTAGATCCTCTTATTCCTATAAAATAGCTTTAATTCTATTTGTATGAGGCTATAATTATAAGGATTCCAGACACAAATTCACCACTAACAAATTTCAGTTTGGTACTTCAGTTTCTTTCTTTTTTAAAAAAAAAATTTTTTTTTTTTTATAGTTTACTTATTTTTGAGACAGAGAGAGACACAAAGCATGAGTGGGGGAGGGGCAGAGAGAGAGGAAGACACAGAATCTGAAACAGGCTCCAGGCTCTGAGCTGTTAGCACAGAGCCTGATGTGAGGCTCGAACCCATGAACCATGAGATCTGACCTGAGCCGAAGTCGGACGCTCAACCAACTGAGCCTCCCAGGCGCCCCTTGGTACTTCAGTTTTTTAACCTGTAACATGGAGTAATAACACTATAGTACCCACTCTGTACAAGGATGTCAGTAAATGTAGAAGATAGGAAGCAGTAGACATGCTCGGAAGCTCAAGGGAGCCTTCACGCTGCCAGGCTAGCATACAACACGAGACCACTTGCTCTCCCACAGTCCCAGAGGCCCAGGTCACAGCTGCCCTCCCCCTTCCCTTAGCACCCCTCCCCTATCCTCACTCCCAGCAGCTCACATTGCCCCCTACTTTACTGAGAATATCGAGGTGGTCAGAAAACAACTTCCACCACCAGAGCTACCTCCTCTAGTATCTGCACCCACATGCTTTGTTACTGTGCACGCTCTTATCAACAACCAGTTTCTGGCTTTATTGACTTTTTTCCCCCAGAGTGTTCAGTTTCTATTTTGATTTCCACTCTAATTTGAAATTTTTTGTTTCTTTTATTTATTTTTGAGACAGAGAGAGCATGAATGGGGTAGGGGCAGAGAGAGAGGGAGACACAGTCTGTGCTCCTGTTTAGTTTCCATTGCTATGTCTTCAAATTAATTAATCTTTCTTTTTATACAGTCTAATCTGCTATGAAGGCCACATAGTGGATTTTTTTAATTCAAAATATATATTTTTACCTCTAGAAGCTATAGTTTTTTCTTTTTAAAAATGTATCTTTTATTTCTCTCACCATACTCATTTTTTCTTTAATTCTTGAACTGTTATAGTAGCTTTTAATGTTCTTGTCTGCTAACTCCATCATTTCTGTCATTTCTTCATCAGATTGTATCAACTTATTTTTCTTACAGTTATGGGCCACATTTTTTTTACTTCTTCACGTGTCTAGTAATTTTTATTAGATTTTGCTTGTGTTGAGAGTCTAGATTTTGTCTTTTTTTATTATTATTTCTTTATTCTCAAGTTAGTTAACGCACAGTGTAGTCTTGGCTTCAGGAGTAGAACCCAGTGATTCATCTCTTACATATGGCGCCCAGTGCTCATCCTGAAAAGTGCCCTCCTTAATGCCCATCCCCCATTTAGCCCATTCCTGCCCCCAACCCTTCAAGCAACCCTCAGTGTGTTCTCTGTATTTAAGAGTCTCTTACGGTTTGCTTCCCTCTGTTTTTATCTTATTTTTCTTCCCTTCCCCTATGTTCATCTGCTAAGTTTCTCAAATTCCAGATGTGAGTGAAAACATATGCCTGACTTATTTTGCTTAGCATAATACACTCTAGTTCCATCCACCTTGTTGCAAATGGCAAGATCTCATTCTTTTTCATCGCTGAGTAGTATTCGATTGTATATATACACCACATCTTCTTAATCCATTCATCAGATGGCAAACAATAAATGGGAAGATGCTTAACATCACTCATCATCAGGGAGATGCAAACCACAACCTCCATGACATACCACCTCACACAGGTCAGAATGGCTAAAAATTAATTCAGGAAACAACAGATGTTGGCAAGGATGTGGAGAAAGGGGCACCCTATTGCACTGTTGGTAGGAATGCAAACTGGTGCAGCCACTCTGGAAAAGAGTATGGAGGTTCCCCCAAAATTAAAAATAGAACTACCCAGGACACAGCAATTGTACTACTGGGAATTTATCCAAAGGATACAAAAATGTTCATTTGAAGGGGCACATGCACCCCAATGTTTATAGCAGCACTATCAACAATGGCTCAATTGTTGTCTTTTAAAAAAACACTGTTGAACTTTATTTTGACAGGCAGTTAAGTTACTCGTTTGATCCTTTTACATCTGCATTTAAGACATGCTAGAACAGGTCTAGAGTAGCTTTTACTTTAGGCTAACTAGTGACTGAGGCTTGACAGTTAACCTTTGCTATTAAGGGATGATTCTTCTGACACCTCTGTTGAATACTCTGAGTGTTCAGTGAGGGCTTTCCATTCTAACTGGTCAGAATTCAAACATCCCCCAGCCCTGTGTGAAATCTGAGAATTCTGTTCATTGTTCCCTAATAGATATTCTTTGTCTGGTGCTGTCAAGGTTCACACTGGGTACCCACAGTTTAGTATTCATCCACCAAAGATTCACCAGAATCCCTATGCAGATTTATAAAGCCCTTTACCTTCACAGTGTCCTTCTCTCTGGTACTCCATCCATTCTGCAAATTGTTCCAGATGCCTTGGCCTCTTTAAACTCTGATCTCTATTTCCTTAACTCAGCAAAGTTGCCTCACCTGCTTGAATTCTTCCCCCCTGACACCAGAAAGTGTCACCAGGCAGAAAGTCTAGGTAATTTTAGGTTTACTTATTTACTTCTGTTCTCTCAGGCATTACATTCTTTCCTGTGTTCTACTTCCTTATGGAAATTCCGGTACCAGTTACTCCTTCATGGCAAGAAACTGAAGTCTTCTATGCAACTACCTAAAGCTAAAACCTCCTTTTGTGTACTGGATCCCATCTTTTTCACCTACCAGAGGATGTCTTTTTGGCAGTTCTTTCCTGTCTCTCCCATGTTGTTAAATTTTTGATCTCTACTGGATCATTCCCCCCACACAAACAGGTAGTTTCCATTTTTCCCTTTCCCATCCTTTGTCAGATGTTTTATTTCTACATTTGTTATAAACCTAGTAATATATTCTTATCTTTGTTTTAAGCAATTAAACAACAAGAAAAACAACCAAAAAACCTTTTCACCCTACTTTCCTCCTGCCAACTAGCCAACTAATGGGGTCATTAAGCTTCTGTCCTTAGTAGCTTTCTATACATGCTGCCTTCAATTTCTGTTCTCTCACTCTGTCTTAGGTCAATTCCAATTAGGCTTTCACCCCCTGCACATAAACTGCTCTCATCAAAGTCAGTTATAACCACCATGTTGCTAAATCTACTGGCCAACATTCGGTCTTCATCTTACACTGGATCCAAGATCACTAAACAATATTTGTCCCAGTAGGTAACTCCATCCTCCTTGATTTATTTTTTCCACTTAGCTTCCAGGAACTATACTCTCTTCATTTCTTTTTCACACCTCACTCATCATTCCTTTTTAAAATCTTTGTGGCGCCTGGGTGGCTCAGTCCGTTGAGCGTCCGACTTCAGCTCAGGTCATGATCTCACGGTTCGTGGGTTCAAGCCCCGAGTCGGGTTCTGTGCTGACAGCTAGCTCAGAGCCTGGAGCCTGTTTCAGATTCTATATCTCCCTCTCTCTCTGACCCTCCCCTGCTCACGCACTTGCTCGCTCTCTCTCTCTCTTAAATAAATAAAACGAAATTTATAAAATCTCCTTTGTAGGTTCCTCCTTCTCTCCCCAACTTCTAGAGTGCCTAAGAATCTTGGCTTTCCTTTTTTTTCTGTGTCCTCTCATTTCCTTGGTGATCTCACATGATCCCATGGTTTTAAATACCACGTAGTTATCCCATGCTGACACCATACACATTTATATCTCCAGTGCAGACCTCTCTCCTAAATGCCAAGCATGAGTATATCCACTTGGACGTCTAAGAAGCATTTCAAAGCCAGCATATTTAAAACTGCTTTCACATTGAGTAATCATCATTTTAACTGGTGGCAAATCCATATCCCAATTGCTAGGCTGAAAATATTCTTGACTGCTTTATCTCACACACGTCACATATCTGGTAAGAAATCATGCTGGTTCTACCTTCAGAATGAACCCAGAATTCACACACTTCTCACTATCTTCCTTGTTACACTCTGGTTCATGCTACCGCCATTTCTCTCCTGGATTACTGCCATGTCCTCCTAATCGATATCCCTGCATCAATCCTTTAGTTTGCAACCAATCCAGTTTACATTTATTTTCAACATAAGTTAGATCGTGTCGCTTCTCTGTTCATAATTCTCCAGTGGCTCCCCATTTCATGCAGAGGAACAACTGAAGTTCTTATATAATAGCCTATAAGGCCCTATGTGATCAGTTCCCATTGCCTCCCTGACTTCAGCCCCTGCCATTAATAGCCTCCCCACACCCTTCTCTCTGGTCACACTTGTCTCACTGTCCTTAGAACATGTCCCTCCTTGCTACAATATAAGTTCTATGAGGCAGGGATCTTTGTATGCTCTGTTCTCTGTTGTAACCCAAACATATGACAGAGCCTGACACAACAGTAGATTCTGCAATAAATGTTTGTTGAATGAATGATCACATAACTACCAGACATCATGTGAAAACAGTGAAGGAAGGTGAACTCTCTCATCCCTTTGACTCCAGAATAGGGCAAACTGCTGCCTGCTGGCCAAAATCAAGCCCACTACTTGTTTTTGTAAATCAAGGTTCATTTTAACCATGGCCAAAAACATTCGTTTGCATGCTATCTGTGGCTGCTTTCCCCACACACTTCACCAGTAGAGTTGAGTAGCTGCTTCAGAAAATGTATGGTCCACAAGGCCGAAAATATTTACTATCTTGTCCTTCAAGGGAAATTTTTGCTGATCCCTGGTCTAGAATTCAGAAAGGAAGAACTCAGCTATTCCTTGTTGTTCCTCAAAAATCTAGCCACCAAACACGAAGAATGAGACACACTCAGATTTGGGGCAGGTGAGCCAGTCCCCCAGTACCATGCAAAGATGCAAGCACCTCAGTCTGGGGGGAAGAGTTAGCTTAGAGATGCTCCTGTCCCTAGGCACAGGTGATATTCTGTCTGTGGAGGCAGCAAAAAGTAGCCATGTCTGCCACACACATCACCAATGGGAAGGTGAAGGAAGTTAGCTCTATTTTTTACATCTACATCAATTAATCTCTCAAGAGTTGAAAAATTCCCCCTAACTGCTTATTCTTAATCATGTTACCACAGAAGGGTCATTTATATCATATGCGACCAAATGACGCATTCCAGGTCCTTAAAATAGAGTCACTCTCATCTATCTTGAAGACAGCACTTCTCTGAAAACTGAGTGACACAGCAGGTGAACTGGGAGTTCAGCAGGTGCGCCTTCAGGATGTGAAAAACCTGTGCTCGAAAGAGGTGAAGGGTGGGCTGTGGGACCCCGCCCCCCAAATGGGCCTCTAGTGAGCAAATAGGCCCTGAGTGGAGGGCTTTCCTAGGAAGGTGTCATGGTGCTCAGGATGACTCAGGGTTGGGATTGCTTTGGACCTGTCTCCAATCCCAGCCTCCCTAGGGATTCCTTGGAACTGGAAGGACTCTGTATAATGGAGCCAACTGAGAGCCATGCAAACTAGATTTATATCTCTGGTATTTGCCGGAATGAGAGCAACCTCCCGAGCGCCTGGTGCCCTGGACCCACAGCTGTGGAACTCTGCTGCCTTTGCCCTAGTCCTACGGGGAATATATTCCTACTTCTCCAATTCTCAGGCAGAGCTCTCCCTCCAGTTACATCTCCTATACGCTCCTCCCTCAAGGAGAAAAAAATGAAATTCCTCTAATGTGAAGAAGAGAAGGCTGCAAAGCATTCATTAGTCAAGTGGTTCCCCCAAAGATGGTACCCAACCATCCCTTTGTAAAACCAAACAAAACCCGCTAGACTTCTGTGCAAGGCAAGGACGGTAATTTAGAGGTAAATTCCACCTGATGGCCACTGAAAGTGCCAGAATAAAAACTGATCTGAGGAACATTCAGAAGTGTTTGCATACCAGGGAAGAAACCCAAACCTTGGTTAACAGTCAACCATGGCAACTGACTTCCGAGTTCAGGTCCCTCTGGGTGTCATGGAATCCTTATTCTTTGGAGAATGTTAACACCAGGATGGTTCTGCTGGAACTTCGGTATATAACCTTACCCAAATCCAGACGGCTGGGTTGTAGAAACTTCTAAACTTTCCTCTGACTCCGTGTTTCCAGGAATGACTAAAGTGAAAGGAAATTCAGAGAGACAGAAAAAGAGACAGAGGGCTACGGTAGATCTCCAGTCCTGAGTATCCCATGCTGCCCTGGTGCGTCTGTCTCCTCAGGGTGCAAATCAAGACGGGGCTTCTTAACGTGGACTATTGCTGTTAACAGCAGTGCTTACCAGGAGGCTGTTCATCTGCTAACAGAATGTCAAGAACAAGAGAGGCTTCAGCAGAACAATTCAAAGACACCCTGGACTAGACCTTTGCTAGGTAGATGTCTCTTTTCCTTAGTGTGGATGAAAGGAGAGGAGAGGGGAAACAACTCAGTAGATGACCTTTCTTTGATGCATTACCTGAAAGTCAAGAACAGAATTAATTCTGGAGGCTCTGAACCCCCTGAGAACCACTTCTCAGCCTCCTCCATGAGATAGTAAGAATTCACGATAATCTACTAACTGATAAACAGGAAAGTTATTTGTTGCAAGTGTGAACTTAAAATGTGTTGTGTAATAGAGTTAAACTTTACAGAGTAGGTAGGTCACCAAGCACTGCCAGGGAGGAAGCAGAAGACACCACAAGGGAATATTCACAGGGACACACAGAAACAATATTTTTTCCAATAATTTTTAATGTTTATTTATTTATTTTGAAAGAGAGAGGGAGAGAGAGTGTGCACATGAGCAGGGAAGGGACAGAGAGAGAGAGAGGGAGAGAGAATCCAAAGCAGGCACAAAGCCTCACGCGGGGCTCAAACTCACAAACCATGAGATCATGACCTGAGCTGAAATCAAGAGTCTGATGCCTAACTGATGGAGCCACCCAGGCGCCCCAGATATTCTATTTTTAAATAAGGTGGTGATGGGGCGCCTGGGTGGCTCAGTCGGTTAAGCGTCCGACTTCAGCTCAGGTCATGATCTCACAGTTCGTGGGTTCGAGCCCCGCATCGAGCTCTGTGCTGACGGCTAGCTCAGAGCCTGGAGCCTGTTTCAGATTCTGTGTCTCCCTCTCTCTCTGACCCTCCCCTGCTCATGCTGTCTCTATCTCTCTCTCAAAAAAAAAATATTTTTAAAAATAAATAAATAAATAAATAAATAAGGTGTTGAGGTGCCAGTTACCTTGACCTCAGGAAAAATACTCATGCATAAAGTCAAACTGAATTTGGACAGGAAAACTAGGGTCAATATACGATTGCTTGAATACAACCATCACCTTCTATGCCACAAGGCAGGACTAACACAGCCTGTGCTACCTCTGGGGATGCCTCCCTCTTCCGAGGAAGGTCACTTCCCCCCAGGAGGAGACCACCAGAGTAATATTCAATATGAGTATGTTTTAAGGAACTCTGGCCTCCCCTAAAAACGTCTCTACCTGCAGTCGTACCTTGCTCTTGTGCTCCCACAGATGCATCTCTTCCAGCCCAGGTGCCAGAACCTTCTCTAGAAAGATGCAGCCCCTTCCCTGTGGGGCTGAACCATCTGCTGGTAACTATTATTACCAGCTATTATTAACTGCTATTATTAACAATGGCAATATCCAGCATCTTCCCTACTTCTCACGGGAGTCCCAGTCTCTGTGCCTTTGGAATCTGGCAAACTGTGCAGTCTGGGGCTGCGGACACCTGTCAGTCTGGCTTCTGCTGGCCACGAGACAGCTGGGAATACAAGTGCATCCTGGAAAAGGAGGAGGAAGAGGGTGGAGCCTGCGGACTGCGTATTTCCAGATCAGTCTCTCCACCAACAACCAGCAAGCAAACAGCTGGTATCCTCTGAAATTCACATCATTGCCCTAAGTGCTACCTTCCTCTGAAAGCTGACCCGTGAGAAATGAGGAAGATACATTCCTCTAATTAATATGACTTGTACCTACTGTACCCCTCTGGACTTCAAAACACACTCCCTTCTGATTATTGGAGAGTACCTCGGTCCCCTGTGAGGCGAGGGTGAGGGCATGTTGCTTGCCCCACCACACAGGACTTTCTGTTGGTGTCCGGTGTCTCCCAGCAGCTCCTGGGCTGCCCTGAGTCTCCGGCTGACCTACAAACAGGCAGCTGCCTGACTTCTGAGAAGGTCAGACTGACCTCCTGGGCCCAGCCCCTCTCGGGCCCATCCCAAGCTTCCTTCCATGGAAGGCTGTCCAGCACTGCCAGTCTTCTCCAGAACAAGTCTGCAAACAGCAATGTGCGTGCTTTCCCTAGATGTGGGCAAAGGGCAAGGAAGGGCCGGCAGCTGCCTTGAACTAGAGAAGAAAGGAGGCCCTGCTCACCTCCTCATCCAGGATGGAATGTGCTTATCCCTTCTCATGCTCAGGAGAAGTGAGCAGAAACTTGGTACCTTTGAGCTACAAGAAACCTCCAACTTTGGGCACCTGGGTTGTTCAGTCAGTTGAGTGTCCAACTCTTGATTTCAGATCAGCCCGTGATCCCAGTGTCATGGAATTGACCCCAGCATTGGGCTCTACACTGAGCTTAGAGCCTGCTTAAGATTCTCTCTCTCTCCCTCTGTCCCTCCCCCTGGCTCTGTCTATGATAATAATAATAATATAATACTAATAAATGTTAGGGGCCCCTGTGTGGCTCAGTCAGCTAAGCGTCCAACTTCGGCTCAGGTCATGATCTCGCAGTCCGTGGGTTCGAGCCCTGCGTCAGGCTCTATGCTGACAGCTCAGAGCCTGGAGCCTGCTTTGGATCCTGTGTCTCCCTCTCTCTCTGTCCCTTCCCCATTCACTCTCTGTCTCAAAAATAAGTAAACATTAAAAAAAAATTTTTTTTTAAATTTAAGGGGCACCTACATGGCTCAGTCGGCTGAGCGTTCAACTTTGGGTCAGATGACCTCATGGCCATGTCCCACATCGGGCTCTCTGCTGTCAGAGCAGAGCCAGCTTCAGATCCTCTGTCTCCCTCCCCCTGCCTCTCCCCGGCTCACACCCTCTTTCTCTCTCTCTCTAAAATAAATAAACATTAAAAAAAAAAAAGAAAAGAAACAAAACCTCCAACTTTTATGAATGAGGAGACCAAAGCCTACGGCTCAGGTCAGAGGGCTGAACTTGACTTCTTGACTCTTGATCTATACTCTTCCCACTGCATTAAACCGCCTCGAGCTTTTTAATTATAGTCAGTTAATCCCTTCATTCTATACATTTCAGGCTCCTGGAGTACCCCAAACTTACAAGAGGGAGCAAAGTTTCTAAGTGGTGCTCCAGAAGGGGAGGGGCAGAGAGGCAAGGTGGCTTTCTTCTGGGCCAGGGCCGACTGTTAACTACTTTTCTTCGAGTCACCATCGCGGAGCCTGGCCTCACCTCCTGCAGGACTTCACACCCATCGCCCTGGCCTGCAGGCCTGGGAGCCTCTCCAGGGCACTGGCTGCTGTCCCAGCAGGAGGTGTGGCTTCAGAGCTCGGGGAGAAAATCACTTCAGTATTCAGAACTCTTCTCAGTGACGTCTCGTGCCTGCTTCCTGGGGAATGACCTGATGCCCCTGGGTTTCTACAAAATTGAATTCTACAAATTCAAATATCAGTTGCAACACTATTCAAAGGGGGAAGACATTCCCTGAGATCATGTGATTAAGGGCAGGATTATTCTTACATTTAATCTCTTCAATGTTTTGGATTATGGCCACACAAAGGAGAAACTGCTGGTACTTGGTTTGTCGACCAGCCAGCTCAAATTACAGCCAGGTGGTTACCAAAGCTTGAATGAATTATACCATGAAATTAAAGTCTGAACGGATTATAGGAAAGCGAACTTGAAACCAAAATAGGGTTTTGGCAAAAAAACAGAAAGAAAGAAAAAGACAAAGCTCAGGAATCAATTTCATTACTTGAATTCATTTCCTGTTTCCTTCAAAAACATTCTCAAGCTCAGAGCAGCTCAGGTGTGTACTCGGTATCTAGTTGTTGATTCTTGGCCTCGGTTGGACTTTTGGAATGTAACATGTTGGTTCTCCGTCCAACCCCACCCAACGAGAGCCTCTTGTAGCGGGGTTTATTTATTCACTCATGACGCTGTGTTGAATGCTTTCTCCCCTGGGTATATCAACAGTAGACCAGAATCTATGCAACCACAAGCTGAAATCAGTGCGGGCAGGTGCCTAACAGGTCACACCCACTTTGAATTTCAAGTCACCACTCTTTGTGCTCAATATTTTCTTTATGTTATTTTTGGCTTGGTTCGACATCAGAAGATTTAAACTCTCAAGTTCTATACATACTGCTTTTAAGAAAAACCAGCTCAGGGCACCTGGGTGGCTCAGTCAGTTGAGCAGTGGACTTCAGCTCACGTCATAATCTCCTGGTTCTCGAGCCCTACATTGGACTCTGTGCTTAAAGTTCAGAGCCTGGAGCCCACTTTAGATTCTGTGTCTCCCTCTCTCATTGCCCCTCCCCTGCTCATACTCTCTCTCTCTGTCTCAAAAATAAACATTTTTAAAAAAACTTAAAAAAAAAACCAGCTCATCTTTTCACATCCATTTAATTGTTCAATCATCTTTTCCTAGCTTTCAAAATTTCTTTCTCAGCATCATTATTCAGAAACATTAAAAACTGACATTGCAGGGGCACCTTGGTGGCTTAGTTGGTTAGGAATCCAGCTTCGGCTCAGGTCGTGATCTCATAGTTCATGAGTTTGAGCCCCATGTCAGGCTCTGTGCTGACAATTAGGAGCCTGGAGCCTGCTTTGGATTCTGTGTCTCCCTCTCTCTCTGCCCTTCCCTTGCTTGTTCTCTGTCTCTCTCTTTCAAAAATGAATACGCATTTAAAAAATTTTTAAAAACTGACATTGCAGGTGATAACTGGTGTTTAATCATCAGTAAAGACGGAACCTCAGATCTGGTTTGCGCCTTCTCCCGCCTCCGGGCAGATGCTTCCCGGAGGATGCTCCTCTGTCTGTGTCCATCACTGCACTGGTGCTGAGATCCCTTCCCACTTAAAAACGGAACATTCTGGGGCACCTGGGTGGCTCAGTCAGTTAAGCATCTAACTCATGATCTCGTCTCAGATCATGATCTTAGGATTCATGAGTTCAAGCCCTGCATCAGTTTCTGCACTGGTGGTGCAAAGACTACCTTGGATTCTCTCCTCTCCTCTTTCTCTGCCCCTCCCCTACTCACATGCTTGTGCACACATGCGTGCTCTCTCTCTCTCAAAACAAATAAATAAACATTTTACAATGTTGGAACTTGCCGGCTCTGAGCTCAAAGTACCTCAAATGATATTGGTTGGAATCATGCTATGAAATATTTATCACTTGGTCTTATTTACTGGTTCAGAGAGGCACATCACGTGGGCCTTTTGGTGTTTGTTTACATTTTTTACTTTTTTATTAAAGTAACACAGCATGAATTTTAAAGAGTCAAATAATTCTACAATGTTTGTTATGACAAGTAGTTCCCATACTGCTTTTTCTCCAGAAGATCTACTTTTAAATGTCTGAGCCGATGCTTTATTTTTTTTAATGTTTATTTATTTATTTTTGGTGGGGGGCAGAGAGAGAGAGAGAGAGAGAGAGAGTCCTAAGCAGGCTCTGTGCTGTCAGTGCAGAACCCAATACAGGGCTCAGTCTCACAAACTGTGAGACTCTGACCCAGGCCAAGATCAAAAGTTGGTCACTCAACGCCCTGAGCCACTCAGGCACCTGTGAGATGATGCTTTAGGTACTGACCTCTCCGCCTCTAAACAAAATGCTTGTGGTGCTTTTGAAGGAGCAAGATATGCCACCGTCCAGGACTGGAGGGGTCCAGGACACACCACCCCAAATTTGTACTTTCACATGCTGGTTCTTTTGAGCTGTGGGCAAATGCAGGGGGAGGCTTTCTCCGAGCCTCCCCCCATCTGCCCAAAGACAGATCCTCCGGAAGAAACTCAGCTGTCATAAACCCCCTCCTGCGAGTGTCATTAACCAGGGAGAGCTGACTCTTGTCACAGGAAAGGAGCCTAGACGCACCCAGACTACCTTTGTCACAAACTATCACACCTTCCATCTGTTCTTCAAGAGGCCCGTTCATCCATCCTAAAAATCATTTCCTTCCCCCCCCCCCGCCCAAGAGGCCTACATTCCCCTCCCCTTTCCCTATAAAGATGGCATTTAAGTTGGAATTCTATTTTTATTTATTTAAAAAAAAGTTTTAATGTTTATTTATTTCTGAGAGAGAGACAGCCCGAGCGTGAGCAGGAGAGGGGCAAAGAGAGAAGGAGATGCAGAGTCCAAAGCAGACTCCAGGCTCTGTGCTGTCAGTACAGAGCCCCATGCGGGCCTCAAACCCATGAACAGTGAGATTATGACCTGAGCTGAAGTCAGATGCTTAACTGACTGAGCCACCCAGGTGCCCCTAAGTTGGAATTCTTAAGTGGTTGTGGAATTCTTAAGTTAATTAATTTGTCTTTGGGTATTTCCCATGTGTACATGAGGTATGCATGTGAACCCACGTCTGTTTTCCTCTTGTTAATCTTTTATTCCAGTGGCCTCAGCTGAGAATTCAGAAGAGAAGAAGGAACCTTCCTTTTCTCCTCGACAGTTTCCTTGAATTTTTCACTTTTACGCATTAGCTACTGAATTACCACTTCGCAAATTAGGGATTTGAATCTCCTCCTTGACCCCAGGAAACACACGCATACCCTTCCCATACCTTTATCTTTCTAATACAGTTACATCACTAATCTTCCTTAGATCTTTATTCAGTAAATGTAATTCATATCACTATGACCATGTAAATGCTACCCTGAACTAAGCCACAGAGTAAACTCTAATGACTTTTACTATCCTGCACAACTTTTCATTTCTCTGGACAGTAAGTGTAACAGAAGTAGTGGATCCACTTATCACACACTCAAACACAAATTCTCACGCAATGACACAAACATCTTCTGAGGACATGTAGATCATCCCATATTTTATCAATCTGATCTTCCTGAAGAAATGCCGCCCAGATTCTCTGCCACTCTCCAGTCTGCACTGTTGTGTTCTTAGCAACGAGGGGGGAGTTGTTGTCCTGAGGATTCCCTGCACTTCTGCGTCAGATCTCCCGTCCCCCTATCTTGGGTCTTCTTTCTTGGTTTATTCCCTTTGTTTTGGTGAAGCACACCCTTTAGGAGCTTCCTGATAA
Organism: Hyaena hyaena; assembly: GCF_003009895.1. Taxonomy (NCBI): domain Eukaryota; kingdom Metazoa; phylum Chordata; class Mammalia; order Carnivora; family Hyaenidae; genus Hyaena; species Hyaena hyaena. The sequence continues at coordinate 319,628 of NW_024081100.1, read as the reverse complement.
AGGCACATGGTACAATTTTTGAAACATTGCCTTTCTAAAATGTCTTTCTTCAGTCCTCATATGCAATTGCTATTTTGTCATTCTAAGATAGGAGTGGTTTTGCCTCCAAGCGCCGAAGGCATCACTTTCTCATCTTCTAGCCTCTGGTATTACTGTTGAGAAAACTGATGACATTTTAAATTGATCCCTTGTATCTTTCTGGCACTCCACTTTTTCTGTTCTCTCTTCCTGAAACTCCCATTACTTCGATATTAAGTCTTGTGGATTCACCTTCTAATTTTTTTACTTTTTCTCTTATATCATTTGCTCTACTGTTGAGGAGAGTTCTTCAATTTTAGCCTCCAATTTAAGTTTTTCAAAATTTCCATTATGTTTCTGAATGTCTAAAGCTCCCTTTTCTTCAAAAGTTGTTTATATGTCATTCTGTTGCTGTCTCAAGGTTGAAATATTTCTTTTTGTCTCACTGAAGATACTACTGATAGGTTTTTGTTTTCTTTTTAAGTTTCTTCTCTTTGAATGTGTTTGCTATTTCTCGTGTTGCTTTTTAAATGTTGATTTGTCTTGGTCTGGATCTTTCACATTAGGGGTTCTTCACATGGAAATCTTGAGGATATGCTCATGACTGAATATGTGGCTGGGGCTTTTCATCAGTGAACTTCACCCTAGGGTCATCGTATCAAAACTCATAACCAGTATATGTAAGACTTTCTTGTTGGGCTGGTCAGATTCTCCAGGGGACTTTTCCAGTCTCCCACCTGAAAGCCGATGGCCTGGCCTCCAGTATTCTGGGAGCCAAGGAGAAGGGGAGGACTAGAGTCTCAGAAGCCAATAAGACTATAGTCACTCCCTCTCCCTATTTCTAGTACAGCACCCACCTCCATCTCTGCCTACTGTCTTCCATCCCAGGGACCTTCTGTTTCCCTCCGCAGAAAAAAAATCTAATTCTGTGAGTGTGGAGGAGGCCAAGTATCTGACTGCACAAATTGGAGAAGGTGGTCTGGGGATTAAAATGTTCTTTGAAAAGCTTCCAACAAGGGGTTCCTGGATGACTGAGTCGGCTAAGTGTCAGACTCTTGATCTCAGCCCAGGTCTTGATCGCGGGATTGTGAGTTCAAGCCCCATGCTGGGCTCCACGCTAGGATGAGAAGCCTACTTAACAACAACAACAACCACCACCACAATAACAAAACTTCCAAAGAATCCTCCGTCTTTAAACCTCTCCCTTTACCCCCATTTCCAGAGGTACTCAGTGTTAGCAATTCACAGCTTTTGTAGATCTGTGTGTCAATCCACTTTCCCCACTGCTGATCTAGGACTCAGCTGTCTTAGATCTGGTAAGTCAGCACTTGTTTATTTGTCTTCCAGATTCCAAAAGTTTGCTGTGATTTTCTCTTTTCCCATTTTCCCCTTGCCAGTAAAAGTCTCTTCTACTATAGCTTCAGAGAGACTTCAGGAGAGAAGGATATTAGAAGATGTTTAATTTGCTGCCCTTCCCTGGACGCCACCACGTAACTAAGGTTAGTTGCTTAAGAAAACAAAACAAAACACAAAAATAACAAGAATAATACAGAGCCCTGATGTAGGAAAAAAATGTTCTGTTGATGTTGGAATATAAACTGAATCCTATTAAAAACTTAAAAAGCAGTCAAGATAAACCTTCTAACCTTTAACCAGTGAAACTTTCTTTGCACATAGGGAGCAAATCCACTAATTAAAATAGATGTATAAGGCATCTTGGTATGTAGTTTCCTACCCCTACGGTGTTTATTAGGCAGTTCCCAAATGTTGAGTCTCTTGCTTATAATTCTCCCTGATGTTAAGCTGTCCCTCTCCTTTGCTTCCTGGCTCTCCATAACTGTGTGTCACTCTCAATAGCTTAGGCTGGACTACATAGGAGGTTCAAGGATACTTTCCCTTAAACTTAGCCCAGAGCCAGTCCTTAACTGCCACTCCTTAGTTCTCCTTTCTGGGCCCAGTTACATTCTAGAGCCAAGGATATTTCAAACATAAGGAACACAGTCTTACAAGTATGATGGAATTAGCTGAGGCCTCCCTCACCACCCACCCACCCTCATGGCTCAGGCATTTGCAGTGAAATTAATCCCAGGCAGGAGCCAAGTGCTCTTTTGGCACCATAATGTCAGAGCTTTTATTTTTGCAAGAAGTAGAATCAAAGATATATTCATAGGAAGGAATATGAATGCTTCGCTGAAGACTAGAGTGTTGAGGGGCGCCAGCACGGCTCAGTCAGTTGAACATGGGGCTCTTGATTTTGGCTCAGGTCATGATTCCAGGGTTGTGGGATCGAACCCCACGTCAGGCTCTGCACCGAGCATGGAGTCTGACTGAGATTCTTTCTCTCTCTCCCTCTCCGCCTGCCCCCCTCTCACGTTCTTTCTCCCTCTCACGCATAGACCCAAAAAGACTAGAGTGTTGATATTTGGAGGAAATCTCTGCATATGTTGGTAAAGTGTATTTTCCAGGAGATAAATGTAGGAGGAAACCAGTCTCAGTCATTGTAGGTGGAAAGACAAATTGGAGCCCCGTTTTTTGCTACTTCCCCCACTTATCGGACTGGGGCACCCATGTGCTTTTACTGCCAGCAGACGCCTGCACAGAGGAAAATTCTCAGTAATATCTAGCCAAATCCTGCAACGGTAGAGTATGCAAGTCACGAGGTGACAGTGGGTAGCATGCCCCTTTACTTTGTGCAGAGTGGAACTTTCCAGGGAGGGGGGTCTAAGGATGCTGTTTGAGGAAGGCCTAAAGAAGAGAACATGGAGGGGGCGCCTGGGTGGCTTAGTCGGTTAAGCATCCGACTTTCGCTTAGGTCATGATCTTGTGGTTCGTGGGTTCGAGCCCCGCATCGGGCTCTGTGCTGACTGCCAGCCAGCTCAGAGCCTGGAGCCTGTTTCAGTCTGTCACTCCCTCTCTCTCTGACCCTCCCCTGCTCACGCTGTCTCTCTCTCTCTCCTAGAAATAAATAAAAAAACATTAAAAAAAATAAAAAAAAAAGAAGAGAACATGGAGGACAAAGAGGGAGTTCAAGTGAGAGAGGGTTAAGGAAAGAAGGAATATTCACAAGGACACCCCCTTCCAACGAGGCATCCTGAGAATGGAATGAGGGGATGAATTAGCTCACACCTCCAGTCTCCCTCAAGTGAAATAGTGACTTAGATCTTCATCAAGGTGCAGTATGGGTTCGATCACAGCATGTGAGTTCCCATGAAGAGGACAGGGTCCCCTCCTGATCACCTGTCAAGGCACCAGCCATGACCAGGTAGAGAAGGCAACAGACAGCTTCTCAAGCCTGACAGACACAAGACGTAGTCCCCCCTACCCACCTACATCCACCCAGGAGACGGAGGTGGATCGGGGAATAGGAAGAAAAATACCCCAGAAGTGGAGGAGAACTTTGTTTGCTTTTCTTCCTTCCTCACTAAAGATTCTATCCATCCACAAAGATGTCCTATTGGATATCCCGGTGACTCTGCTTAGTCCTGAATTCACAAGAGAAGCCCTGCTTTCTGAGGTCTGGGGTAAGGCTGGAGGCATCCTGGCTACCAAGACAGAGTCCTGCATTTGCATTTATCCTCTTACCTAAAATATCTAGAGTCCTTTTCCATATGTTCTTTCATCTGATTTTCATCACAACACGAAGTTGTTAAGAATTCTAGCAGGAAATCCACAGCTCAGGGCAGAAGAGCAAAGTCTCCTGTGTTAGCCACTCTGTGGGGTCAGAGTTATTAGTCACTAGTCAGATTAATCAGAAATGCATCCAGCTGCAGTCCAGGAGATGCTCAAAGCAATCAGGCAGGAAGTGATCCAAGAGCTCTTGCTCTTTCAGGTAGAAGGAATGTAAATCAACACCCTCTCTAGAGCAACCCAGGAGAGAGAAAGAACACAGATGCTGGAAAGAGCCCTTACATTAGAGACAGAAGACACTCTTTGGATTTGCTACATACTCCATCGAATGGGGAAACCCTCCAAAGAAATAACATACAGCAGTTAATTTTTCTTGAAACACATCCTGAGGACAGAACACAATTACCCCTATGAAATGTACAAGGAGGAGTGCACACAATGCGCACATAAAACTTTGGTGGTGTTCTTTGTGAGAAACACAAACATTAAATCCTCACATGTCAAGGGTTGGCTACAGTAAAGATCTGTACTTATGGCAATAATGAACCTCCTGCTGAACAAAGAGAAGTATAATCGGCCAGTATTCTTATGTGCTGATGAAGAACCAGAGCGTAGCATGACATGGGGGAGAGCATATCATGAAGCCCTAAGACCAGTTCCTGGGAAAACCTGAACACAGGAATCAATCCACAATTTCACGTATGTCAGGAAAGCCAGGAGGATTGGGGTTGAGGGAAAAGCTCTGGATTTGACAGTGACGAGGTCACTGGTAATCTGTAAATTGACGTGGTGAGAGGCTAAAGATCTGAGAAGATTGGAATGAGAGAATACTCTGTTGAAGAGTTACAGGTAAAGAGGAGTATGAGATGAAGAGGCTTTTGGGTGGGGTTAGCAGGATTGAAAGACAGCTTGGGGGAAAGCAGGGAGTGGAGAATAGAAGGAGGGGAGCTGGGTAACAGAGCCACCCTCTACCACAGCCCAGCGCACAGTAAGACAACCTACACCAACTATTGTCATGTGGGTCGGGACAAGCATTTTTAAAAACAGCACTGAGATACAATTGTCATACCATAACTATGTCTGTTTAAACTGTATCATTTTATTAGTTTTGGTCCTACACACATATTTGTGAAACTATCACCAAAATCAAGACAATAAGTATATCCATCACCCTCAAAATTTCTTCCCCCACCTTTGTGGTCCTTTCTTCCGCTGGTCACTCTCATCCCCAGACAACTGCTCATCTGCTTACTATCACTATAATTGGTTTGCACCTGCTAGAATTTTATAGAAGTGGAATCACACGGTACATATACTTTCCTGTCTGGTTTCTTTCATTCAGAATAATTACTCCAAGATTTATCCATGTTGTTACAAGTATCAGTAGTTCATTGCTTTTTAGTGCTGAGTCCAGTTTCACTGTATGGATATACTACAGTTTATCCATTCATGTGTTGATGCGTATTTGGATTTCCAGGTTTCGGCTATTCCAGATAAAGCTAGTAAGAACACTGGAGTACAAGTCCATATAAGACTTTGGGTGGACATAGGCTTTTATTTCTCTTGGCTAAATACCTCGAGGTAGAATGACTTGATCAGATAGCAGGTATATGTTTAACTTCTTAAGAAACTGCTAGACTATTTAACGAAATGTCTCTAAATTTTACATTCCCACCAGTAGCATACTAGAGTCTCCACTGCTCCACATCCTTGCCAACACCTAGTATGATTGGTGTTTTTAGTTTCAGCCATTATAACATGTGCAGTGGTATCTCACTGTGATCGCTCTAAAATTTTTTTTCTAATGTTTATTTATTTTTGAGAGAGACAGAATATGAGTGGGGGAGGGGCAGAGACAGAGGGAGACAGAATCTGAAGCAGGCTTCAGGCTCTGAGCTGTCAGCACAGAGCCCAATGGGGGGCTTGAACTCATGCACTATAAGATCAAGACCTGAACTGATGTCAGATGTCTAACTGACTGAGCCACACCCTGTCGCCCCTCTCCATGTGATTGTAATTTGAATTTCTATTATTGACTATTGACAGTGAGCATCTTCTCCTCATGGGCCTACCTGCCATCCATATATCTTCTTTAATATCTTTCCAGATCTTTTGTGCATTTTTTTTACTGGATTATTTTCTTATTATTGAAATTTGAGGGTTTAAAAATATATATTCTGGATATAATTTCTCTACTAGATAAATGATTTGCAAATATTTTCTCCCAGTAGGTAGCTGATCTATTCATTCTTTTAACAGGGTCTTTTGAAGACCAGAAGTTTTAAATTTTGATGAATTTCAATTTATCAATTTTTTCCTTTGTGGATTGTGCTTTTAGTATAGCATCTAAGAAGTCTTTACCTAGCCCAAAGCCATAAAGGCTTTATTTTATATTTACTTCCATTAGTTTCATAGTTTTAGGTTTTACATTTATAGCTATCATTCATTTTGAGTTAATTTTTGTATATAGGATGAAGTAGGGGTCCAAATGTATTATTTTGCATAAAGATATCCAGTTGTCTGAGCACCATTTGTTGAAAAATTATATTTTTTCCACTGAATTATCTTTGAACCTCTGTCAAAAATCAGTTTTCATGTGGATCTGTTTCTGGTCTTTCTGTTCTGTTCTACTCATCTATTTTCTCTCTTTATATCAATGTGACAATTAATGCAGCTTTATAATAAGTCTCAAAATCAAGTAGTATTAGTTCTTCAACTTTTGTTCTTTTTCAAAGGTATTCTTTCTATACTAGTCCTTTCCATTCCCATATGAATTTTAGAACCCATTTTTTCCATTTGTCCCAAAAAGACTACTATGATTTTACTAGAATTACGTTGAATCTACAGATCAGTTTAGAGAACTGACATCTTTAAATGGATCTTTGGACCCATGAACATAGTATATCATTTTATTTATTTAGGTCCTCTCTAATTTTACTCAGCATTGTTTTGTAGTTTTCAGTATACACATCTTTCATATCTTTTTTTCAGATTTATTCCTAAATATTTCATATTTTTTCATATTAGCTATTGCTAATTGTTTTTGTATTTAAATTTCCAATTGTTCATTGCTGGTATATAGAAATACAAATGACTTTTGTATATTGATCACATATCCTGCAAAATTCATTTATTAGTTCTAGTAGCTTTTTTGTCGATTCCATCAGATTTTCTACATAGATGATCATGTTGTCTGAGAATAAAGACACCTTTACTTCTCCCATTCCGATGTGGCAGTCTTTTATTTCTTTTTCTTGCCCTATCGCATCAGTTAGGAACTTGAAGTGCAATGATAACAGAATAGAAATAGAATAGAAATGGTAAGAACAGACTTCCTTGACTTGTTCGTGATCTCAGGAGGAAAGCATTCAGTCTTCTGAGATTATGATGTTAGCTGTAGGTTTTTCATAGATTCCTTTTATCAAGCTAAGGAAATCCCCTTTTATTTCTTGTTTGCTGTGAGTTTTTATCAGGGAAGGATTATGGGTTTTGTCAAATCCTTTTTCTGTATCTATTGAGATGATCCTATGATTTTTCTTTTGTAGTTTACTAACATGATGAATTATATTAATTTCCAAACATTAAACTAACCTTGAATTCCTAGAATAAAGTCCACCAGGTCACAATGTATTATGTTTTTTATATACATTGTTGGATTTGACTGGCTTGTGGTTTTCATGTATCATCTTTGGCTGAGTTTGGGATCAGGGCAATCCTAGACTCAGAGAAAATGTTTAGAAGTATTTCCACCTTTTCAATTTTCTAGAAGAGTTTAGATAGAACTGAAATAATTTCTTCCTTAAATGTGTCATAAATTAATCAATGAAGCCCTCTGGGCTTGGAGTTATCTTTGTGGGAAGGTTTTTAACTACAAATGCAATTGTTTAGTAAATATCAGGCTATCCAGGTTATTTCTTTTTTTTTTTTTTTGCGTTTTATTTTTTTAAATTTCTTTATTTTTACAAATAGTTTATTGTCAAGTTTGTTTCCATATAACACCCAGTGCTCATCCCCACAAGTGCGCTCCTGCATGCCCATCTCCCTCCTCCTCCCTGACACCCATCAGTCCTCGGTTTGTTCTCAGCATTCAAGAGTCTCTCATGGTTGTCTATTTCTTATTGGGTCAACTTTTGTAGTTAGTGTCTTTCAAAAAATTTGTCCATTTCAACTAAGTTGTTGAATTTATTAACATTAAGTCATATACAATATTCCCTTATTATCCTTATAATGTTGGATTTCTCAAAAGCACAGTATTGATATTTTGGAGTGGATAAGTCTTTGTTGTGGGGGCATGTTCTGTGCATTGTGAGAGGTTTAGCAACATCCCGGGACTCTACCACTGGATGCCAGTAGCATCCCTGCTCAAGCTCCCCAGTTGTAACAATCAAAATTGTCTCCAGACATTCCCAAACAGCCTTGGGGGGGAAGGGGGTTGAATAACCCCCAGTAGAGAACGATTGTTTTTTTTTCCTTAAAAAATTATTTTTAAGTTTACTTATTTTCAGAGAGAGAGAGAGAATGAGCAGGGGTAGAGCCAGAGAGGGGGGAAGGGCAGAGAGAGGGAGACAGAGGGTCTGTGGCAGGCTCTGTGCTGACAGCAGAGCCTAATGCAGGGCTTGAACTCACAAACCATGAAATCATGACCTGAGCCGAAATCAAGAGTCGAATGCTTAACCTACTGAGCCACCTAGACACCCCAAGGACCATTGTTTTAATATCTATAGAATCTGTAGCAATAGATTCTTAATCCTGATATTGGGGATTCGGACTGTCTCTCTTTTTCCCCACAATCTACCTAGAGATTCCTAAATTTTACTGATCTTCTCAAAGAAGGAAGAAGGAGGTTGTTCCAGTTGCTGACTTGTCTTCAATTCAATTTCATCCCAACTGTAATCAGGTTTTTAACATCACGTACAGCCTCCACTGTACGTATCCCCAAGTATCACTCAGAATGTGCATAGCAGATAGATGAGCCCCAGATGGATGTGAACATGGTTTGCATGTGGTCTGTCAGCAGCTCCACTATGACTTACACATGCCTAGAAGCACTCCTTAGGCCATTTTGAGGCAGTTTATAAGTTAAAGCTTGTTTTGCCACTGTGGCCATTGTTGGTCTTGATTATTTCTTTCATGTTTCCTACTCGTCTGTCCTTCCTTTCACAGAAATGAGGATGAGCCCATGGGTGGAGAGAAAAGAGGCCACAGATCTCCGGTAGAGCTCTACAGAACAGCCTACTTTGCAATTGACAATAGAACTCCCCTATGACCCAGCAATAGCACTGCTAGGAATTTACCCAAAGGATACAGGAGTGTTGATGCATAGGGGCACATGTACCCCAATGTTCATAGCAGCACTCTCCACAATAGCCAAAACATGGAAAGAGCCTAAGTGTCCATCAACGGACGAATGGATCAAGAAGACGTGGTTGATCTATACCATGGAATACTCCATGACAATCAGAAAGAATGAAATCTGGCCATGTGTAGCAACATGGATGGACCTTGAGGGTGTTATGCTGAGCGAAATAAGTCAGGCAGAGGACACATACCATATGTTTGCACGTATAGGAGGATTAGGAGGAACTTAACTGAGGACCATGGGGAGAAGAAGGGGAAAAACAGTGGGGGAGAGGGAGGGAGGCAAACCATGAGAGACTCTTGAATGCTGAGAACAAACTGAGGGCAGATGGGGTGGGGGGAGGGGAAGGAAGGTGATAGGCATGGAGGAGGGCACTTGTGGGGATGAGCACTGGGTGTTATATGGAAACCAACTTGACAATAAACTATTTTTTTTTTTTAAAAAGTAAAAGAAAAATAAAAAGAACAGCCCACTTTGCACCTGGCCCTGGTTCTGACACCGAGTAAATTCCCCCTTCATCTCCTCCCATGATTCTGAGCCCTTGAACTGCCTCTCCACTCGCCTGCCACACTTCTTTTTCTTCCACTGTAGCTTTCTATAGTCCCCACAGGGTAGGATCCAGACTCAGTGACCACATGGCAACCATACTGAATGGTGTATGATTTTAGGCTGTCCCCAAACACTAACTTGCCTACTGCGTCTCTTACTCCCAGTTAACTATGATCTCATACTCTTGGGTAGGTGTCTTCCAGAAAGGGCTTGATGAAAACATTTGTACCTGAGTGACAGCATTTCAATGTGTCACCCCTCCTAGGGGTGTTTGCAGTTAATGGAGATCACCAAAGCGGGTGCTTTTTTTATCTTTTGTGATGTTAGAACAGAAGTTGAAGATCTCTGCTATTGGAAGCAGTCTTCACATACTAGGTAGACTTCTGGATTAGACTGTGATTCCCAAATCAAATTATACTACACGGGAAAAAATTATTTTCTCTATTCGAAGAACCAAGAGTCAGGAAATGGGCCATGGAATGAGGAAGAGAGAGAATTTGAGGGGAAATCCCTGCCTTGAAGAGGAGGTAGAAAAGGAGACTGAAGTTATATGAGGCCAAAACTAAGTGGCTATTTGTGCTCCTATATCCTTAACTCAAAGACATAAAATCCAGAATGCCTGGATGGCTCACTTGGTTAAGTATCTGACTTCAGCCCAGGTCATGACCTCATGGTTCCTGGGGTCGAGCCCCACGCTGGGCTCTGAGCTAACATACTGGAGCCTGGAGTGTGCATCAGATTCTGTGTGTGTGTGTGTGTGTGTGTGTGTGTGTGTGTGTGTGTGTTTCCCTCTGTCCTCTACCTGCTTGTGCTCTCTCTCTCTCTCTCTCAAAAATAAACATTTAAAAAAATAAAATCTTAATAGCAAAAGCAGACATTTGTGACAGGCTGCTGGAGAAGTATTTTGTATGCAGCTCTGCAACTCCAAGGGCCCTCCTATTAAGACCTGGTGAGTAATTGCTTGGTCCGCCCACGTGTTAGTTTGTTTCTGGGCAGAGCATCAGATTGGGCAGGTTCATGGACCATGGGTTCCCTTTAGGAGATAAAGGCTCATTGTCAGGATGCTCAGGACTGTGAAGCAAGCTGCCTATCAAACACGGGACATGTACCAACATTCCCAGAGCTCTAGTGTGGCAAAGAATTTGGGACTCTGTGGGCTAGATTTTCAACCTCCCTAATCATCTGTCCCCTAAATGAGAAGTATAAGAATATATCACCAAGAATATAAAGTACTTAGTAGAGTGACACATAGGAAGTGTTGACTGCTAACATTTTGTAATAATGCAGCATCATTTGGGACTGAAATTTCAGTTTCAAGTTGGTTTGCTTGATCTTTGTCCAACTGCCATGTGTGTTCTTCAAGAGCAAGCACTTTATTGGGTTAATTTGTCACCTTTCCATTTGAAATATAGAATTGTTCCAAATTTTCTGGGATATAGCCAGGCTTTCCCATCTCATCACATGGCTGCCTCTGGCTTAGGAACCAATCAACAGTGGTTGGAGGGGCAGGTCTGTGTCATACCACATATGTGGCATTGGCCATGACAGCTGATGGAGCAAGTTCAGGTCCCATCCCTGGACAGGGTGACAGAGGAAGAAGCCAGGGATGTAGCAGCCATCATGAGGCACTAGATGGAATTGAAAAGATCCACAGCACAAAAAATAATGCCATTCTTAACCCAGAAGGGCCTGCAGTCTAGCTGGAAAAAGCCAACCAAAAAATTCTTTCCTTCCTTTCCTCCTTCAAGAAATATTTATTCAGTATTCATTTCTACTGAGTGTCAACTTCTGTTCTATATTCTAGGGTACAAAAAAATGATCAAGTCATAATTCCAATTCTTGTTCTTTCTTAAGTTTATTTATTTACTTATTTTGAGAGAGAGGGAGAGAGAGAGAGAGACCAGAGTGAGTACATGTGGGAGAGGGGTAGAGTCCCAAGCAGGTTCCTCTCTGCCAGCGCAGAGCCCAGCATAGAGCTGTAACCCACAAGCTGTGAGACCATGACCTGAGCTGAAAAGCCAGACACTTAATGGACTGAGCCCTCCAGGTGCCCCCAATTCCTGCTCTTGATGACTTTACATTCCAACAGTGGACACAGGAAGCACTGAGATCCATATAAAGTCCAAGGGCTATTGTGGGGCAGAGCAAGGGCCACACCTCCCTGGGGGGAGAGGATTCAAGTTTCGGAGGCACGAGAGAAGCTGGGGATGGATGAGAGAGGCAGTATTTGGCCAGCAAAGTAGCAAGCATAGGACGGGGAAATTATTCCAGGAAGCGAGAGCAGCAACATAATCAAATCCTTAACACAAATGTGTGGTGTGTCCTTTCAAATTCTCTAGGAAGGGGTAAGAAGAAAAAAATCCAGGAGGGCTGGAGTGGCTAAGGAGAGCCTTCTGGAAGAGAGGAAACTTCAGCTGGCCTCAAAATACTGCGTGGAGGGGTTTTTGGCAGAGCGGATCAAGGTAAGTTGAAAATGTACATCAGGAGTTGTCCACCACACTGTGTGAAGGAGCAAGAAGCAAGGCCACCCACTAGGGGGGCTGTAATAAAAAAGATATACAATGACAAGTGTGGGAGGGGAGCTGGAGAAATCGGAACACTCACACACTGACGGAAGGAATGTAAAATGATGCAAATACTTTAGAAAACAATATGGTGATTTGTCAAAAAGTTAGACACAGAGTTTCTATATGAGCCAGCAACTCTATGCCTACATACATGCCGGAGAATACTGAAAACATATGACCTCACATAAATATGTACATGCATGTTCACAGAAGCATTTTTCACAATAACCAAAAACTAAAACCTACCCAAATGTCCACGGATAAACAAAATGTAGTGTATCCAAGCAACGAAATACTATTCAGCCATAGAAAGGAATGAAGTGCTGATTCATGCTGCCACATGGACAGACCCTGAAAACATTAAGCTGAGGAAAGAAACCAGACACAAAAGGCCAAGTATTATGTGACCCCCTTACATGAACTGTCCAGAACAGGCAAAAGCGTAGACACAGAAAGTAGATTAGTGGTTGCCAGAGCCTGATGGAGGAGGAATCAGGGACTGTTCGATGGGTGTGGAGTTTCATTCTGGGGTAAAGAAAATGTTTTGGGGGGCACCTGGGTGGCTAAGTCAGTTGGGCATCTGACGCTTGGTTTCGGCTCAGATCATGACCTCACGGTTTGTGAGTTGGAGGCCTGTGTCAGAGTCTCTTCTGTCAGCACAGGGCCTGCTTGGGATTCTCTCTCCCTCTCTCTCTCTGCCCTTCCCCGCCTCAAAATAAATAAATAAACTTTAAAAAAAAATGTTTTAGAACTGGACACTGGTGACGGTCGCACAGCTTTGTGAATATATAGGCCTGGTCCTCCACAGCACAGCTTGAGACATACTGACCTCGACCATGGGGTGACCCATCTGGTCTACTACTGTATCCCCAGTGCCTGCTGCTGGGGTTTGGGGACTTCAATAGATGACACCTGCTCCCACCTGAGTTTAGAAGCAATTAAGAGTTGGGGCATCTGGGGGTCTCAGTCAGTGGGGCATCTGACTTCGGCTTGGGTTATGTACTCACGGTTCATGGGTTCAAGCCCCACACTGGGCTCCATGCTGACAGTGCTGAGCCTGCTTGGGATTCTCTCTTTCTGCCTCTCCACCACTTGAGCATTCTCTCTCTTAAAAGAAATAAATTAAAAAAAATTTTTTTTTAAAGAATCAACTAAGAGAAACAAACATTTTGTCACAGGCAGCTAGAGATCAAAATAACGTTTCTCTTCTTGCAAGTTGACTCTGCAGAACATCACTCATATAAGTAAGTTGCCTTCATAATAGGGAATTCTAGGGTTTGACAGATTCATCCGCTTGGTCAAGGGCAGCACGGGACAGATGCAGACCTCCCCTGAGAGGCTGCATCTGCCCCTGTCAGTATGTGCTTCCCTGGGGAGGAGAGGCTGGTTTGCTGGACACAGCAGCAGCGGTGCCTTATAGAGCACCAATCACATGGCGTTTGTGCAGAGTGGGGAGTATGCGTTCCCCAACACCCTGCACATAATAGGTGCTCTATAAATACTTGGTCAAATACATTAAACAAGAGAGCAAACATTTGTCAGTTTTGAGCAGCCCCAGAATTTTTTATTTTTGACTTTTAGTTTTTTGGAAACTGCCCCTTCCATACCTGGTGGGACCATTAGGCACACTCCCTTCTCCTACCACAGTCAGAGTCCTTCTGGCGAGGACTGTGGTCTCCAGGAGAGAGGACATCTCCTTCCCTCTGAGGTCACCTACAGCGGAGAGCAGGGGAAGCCGGAGCTCTGCTGTTTCCCGTCCTGGAAAAAGCCCACTGGAGACCGAGCAGAGACCTCAGACATCACTGCCCTGGGGACAGGCACTGCCCTGGTACAGCTTGCTCGATTTTTACATTTCAGTCACTTTCCACTGGAAAAAGTCCCAACTAACACAGGGACAAACCATCATTATCTTAATCTTACACCTGCAGACAGTGAGGCTTCCAGGCCTTGAACAAACCACCTAAATGTCTATGCCAAATAATACGACCTGTGGCTCCCTAGAGAACTGGGCTGTTAGGCGAAGTAAGTTCATCCACTGGGGCCTGATACAGATAAAGTGCTCAGTTAGGGCTAGTAATTGACTGCTATTATCCAGGGCTTAAGAAATTTTCCCCCGTCACACGACAACTAAGTGGCAATGTCAGGATTTGAACCCAGGCTCTTTGGCTTCAAGCCCGACTGCTTAAGGTCAGCTAGAGAAAGAGGAAGGGGAAGGAGAAAGAACAGAAAACAGATTGGAAAGTTCAGGTAGGATCAAAACTTGAGGGCCTTGGATGCTATACCAAGGGATTTAGATTTTCCTTTGCACATAATCAGAAGCTTGGAAATAAATCTGGAAGGTTCTTCTGGCACAGGCACGGAGAATCAAGAGGTGAGACTAGGGCAAGCTGCCCTGTTAGAAGAGCTTGTGACAGCCTGGTGACATGGAAATGAAGGCTGACTTGAGGGAGAGGCAGTGGGCATGCAGACAGGAATGAATGTGCAAGACATGACAACACAGGGGATCTAGGACTTGATGGCTGTGAACTGGGGACATAATCCTCTGAACCGGAGACAAAGCCTATCTCTCAGTCCCACACTGTCAAAATCTCTGTACTGCAAACAATTCTTCAACTCACAGTTTGGACACCATTCTGTAATTTCCAGAAAGGCAGGGGCTGTAGGGCAGGCAATCTGTCTCTGATGAGACACATTCCCACCCCTGGAAAAAGAATATAGAGCTGACCAACAAGGCCTCTCCTGATCCCAGATCTCCAGCCACCCCCAAGCTTGCAGACTCTCTAGAATGAACTCAAGACTCTAAATCCCAGGTATCTGGGGGAGCTTTTGCCACGGAAGCCCATAGTCACAAGACAGAGCTGTGTGTCTAGGAAACACCGCTGCTAGGTTTGTTGAAGATTGCATTTGTGATATAAAGGATGGAACACTCTGGCCTTGGCTGCTTCCACCCGGAAGTGAGGGCAAAGGTGTCAGTATTTCAAGTACTTCCTGCAACGGTACTTCCTTAGCTTCATGACTGAACCCCTAGCAGCCTGCCTTCAGCCTCTAAAGGACCAGGAATCACTTTCAGGAAAGAGAGGCTGCACAACCGTGCAGGTAAGGTGTTCAGTTAGGGGTTGAGGAGGGGAGGTAAGGTGTTCAGCTGGAGTTGAGGAGGGGAAAAGGGAGAAGAAGAAAGCGCCCAAAGATGCTGCCTGTCCACACCTACAGGAGTGAATGTGACGCCTTTCCCAGGCGTGGGTTCAGAAGCTCAGGTAATGGATCCCTATTTGGTTTTACGGAGAGGTGATAGGCCATCTGAGGGGGAAACTGATATAGAGGCCTGGGTGGTCAGAGGTGGGGAGCTGGGTGCTGTTGGCATGGAGGGATCACTGGAATTGGGACTAACTACAGACAGAAGACCAGGGAAAGATCTGCAGAGGAATGCCTACGGTATGACCCAGTCCACAAGGCAACTCAGTCCAGAGGAAGACCTAGAAGATCTCACGCACATGACGAGAGAAAACAGACAGGTTTCCAAACATCAGAGCTCCTTGGTAGATACCTGTATTCCTTTATTAGAGCCGCCATAACAAATACCACAGACTCGGTGGCTTCAACAGCAGAAATGTATTCTCTTGCAGTTCTGGAGGCTGGAGATCCAAGACCAAGGTTGGCTTCTCCTAAGGCCTCTCTCCTTGGCTTGTAGATGGCCATCTTCTTTTTTTAATTAATCTATTTATTTTGGGGAGGGGGAGAGAGAGAGAGAGAGAGAGCACGAGCGAGCGAGCAAGCAAGAGCTGGGAAGGAGCATAGAGAGGGGGAGGGGGAGAGAGAGAGAGAGAGATGGGGAGGGGCATAGACAGGGGGAGAGAGAGAGAGAGAGAGAGAGAGAGAGAGAGAGAGAATCCCAAGCACAGAGCCTAATGCTGGGCTTGATCTCATGAACCTTGAGATGATGACCTGAGCTGAAACCAAGAGTCAGATGCTTAACCCACTTAGACTGGGTGACTGTCTGTGTATTCCTGTTGCCTCTGTGTGCTCAAATTTCCTCTTCTAAGGACACCAGTCAGATTGGATTAGGACCCACCTAATGACTTCCTTTTAACTTAATTGCCTCTTTAAAGACCCTATCACCAAATTATACTCAGATTATAAGGTGCTGGTGGTTAGAGCTTCAACATATGAATTTGGGGAGGGCACAGTTAAGACCAACCCAGGGCACAGGTTTCTGGCATGCTCTCTGGGTCCCTCTCTTAAGCATACTTAGAAAAGGCTTTACAAAGATGCTCAGACACACAAATGACAACATGTATGTGTGTGAGGGGAGGAGGGCAGAAGAGCAGTTGGGTGAGTTCACCAATAACAGGTCCCAGACCATTCCCATGGATTGTCAGAGAGCTGGCCCCTGCCCCTTGGCATAACCTAGCTCTCCTCCTCTCTAAGCTTGAGTAACACATTGTTTGGTACCATGAAGACGCTCCATCCTTTGTACCCTCATCCTTTTTTCTAATTGAAGGGGATTCCCTTGGAATAACTGGTAGAAGAGTATCCTAGAATCTCCATCTTTTTAATTATATATTTTTCTTACATAGTTACATACATTTAAGACGCACCCAACTGAAAACATCTATTTCTTTGCTTATACAAAATCTAAACATCATACAGCTTACTTACTAAGGTTATTTTTTTTAATTATCTTTCATCTTTGGAAAATAGATATGACCTCCCTGAAAGGCAGGGCAGTTGCCGTGGCAAGAGCAGGCATTTTGATCTGCAAGAGATTTTGATCAAATATCCCACTCCATCAAGTGATGCGGATACAGTAGTTTACAAGTGCCGCGTGAGAGCGACCTTGTTTGCACTAGGAGGCTCCACTGCCTGTTCCAAACCTTCTCTGTTCCATGCTGCACTTCATTTTCTGCGTGGAAGCTACTGCCACACTGTACTGTGCTATTTCTTTGTTTGCTTACAGGTCTATAGCTGTCTCCCCCTCATGCCCTTCTTGCTTCTCCAGCTCCTTGAACATGTAGTAGGTGCTTAGTAAATGTTTGTTGAACTGATGAATGAAGGTCTAAACCAACACTCTCTTTGGTGTGGGTGCCAGCCCACTTGCACCAGAATTACTCAAGATGCTTGTTAAAGTGCAGGCTCTTGGTCTCATTAGAACCACCAAGTCAGAATCTGTGGAGGCAGGACCCAGGACATGGCATCACTCATTCCAGACTGACCTGCTTCCAGAAAACTCCATTCCTCAGCAAACTCACCTATAATTGGCAAGCAAGTAGCCTAGGATTCCAGAAAACGTGTGACTGTGCGCTCCACGGTGTGCTACCCATTCCAGGTGCAAAGGAAGTTTACCAATGGCAGGGTCGGCCTGGGCTCAAGTGGGGTAAAGAAGCTTCTCAGAAGACATCGTTCTGAGACAGTGCTCAAAAGAGGGGCTGGTTTGAGAGATGGAAAGAGACCCATTTGCAGCCCAGCAGGCTTTACAAAGATTTTGAGGTTGTTTAGGAGATTGGCAAAGATCACAAACCTAGAGAGGTTTCATACCTACAGCTATCAAAACGAGAAGTACAACCTTGGAGGAAAAACAAGGGTGTCAGCTCCCATTCTGCCTTAGTCACAGACTAATTTTAGAGCCTTGGCATATCGTTTAATCTCCCTACGCTTTAATTTCTTCACTCATGAAAGAGAGATAATACTTCATGTCAACCTCTCCCGTAGGCATAGGGTAAGAGGAGAAAGCAGCTAATAGGTGGAATAATAGTCTAGATAATAGAAAATAATAGGAAAAGGCTAGTATTAATATCACTTTTATGATCTCGTGGCACACAATTGGAAATCTCTTCTGGATACCTGCACCATGAAGGGTGTGGAAGCTACGAATTCTCTGGGCACTTTACCTTCAAACCCATCAGGGTTTGTAGACACTAAAACCCAGTTTCCATGGTTTTATTTTGCACCGTACAGCTTACTTATCCACTACAGGCTTAAACCCCTGTCTCCTTCCAAGTGGCGCCTGACTTAAACTTGGGTTTGCTCAGGCACGCAGGAGAATAGGGCCCCCAGAATGTGTGACCTGACTTAAGCTACCTAAAAATGGAAAATACGACACACTTTAAAATCAAACTTTCTCATATTTTGAGCACAAGATCACATCTGAATTGCATTTTGTAACGATCCCAGGGCTCTGCGTCTCCTCAAGCACCTGAGCTGGCATGATGAGGTAAATACGCAGTGTGCCATCCAGAGGCATCAGCTTTAGTTCACGGAAAGAAATGTTAAATCTGGTCATCATATTAAGTCACACATGCTGCACTGGGTGTCTCTGATCTCATGAGCCTGTGTCCAAAAAGTAAATATAATTCTCTTTCTTTTTTTAAAAATTTATTTGTGGGGGGTGGTGGGAAGGGCAGAAAGAGAGAGAGTCCCAAGCAGGTGCCACAGTGTCAGTGCAGAGCCTTACACAGTGCTTGATCCTAGGAACTGAGAGATCTTGACCTTGGGGGAAACCAAGTCAGATGCTTAACCGACTCAGCCACTCAGGTACCTCTATAATTCTAACACCAAAATTTTGGTTATAGCAAGCAAGCTGCTTGCTATAATTTCTAAGAATTCCCTAGAGCACTGCCTCACAATACTCTAGTACAGAGCACTTTGCTTTTGCTGCCCTTGTTTTCTCTGGGTTGCTACCATGATGCAACCTTTGATCTCTACAATTTCGTGAGCTACCCCATTAGGCCCCACTGTCCTTGGCTGGTGGCCACCAATGCCACCCACAGCCAGCCTCATGGGAAGGACAGCCTCTTCTCATTCCCCATGGCTCGACTGAGATGCTGTGCTGCCTGTCAACCAGGTATCACTGGGGACAACTGAAGGATGACCCAAAGGGTCACAGTGCTGCACTGGACAGGCTCCACGCCCAGGCTCAGTCACCCACATGGCTCTCAATGGGCTTCCCTGGGCACAGGGTGCCATTCCAGCACCCACAGGCCAGCAGTGAGAATCCCCAGGTAGCCCTGCATCCTGGAATTAAGGCCACATATTCCCCAGAGAGGAAAGTCCTGCTTCTCCTGGTCTCTATTTCCCTCTTTCCTACTCTGGGACTAAATTCTTTTTAGGAAGACAAACATCCTTTTACTCAGAGGGAAACACCCACTCCCACCCACAGGGGCTGGTCACTGCCAGCCAATGCCAGTCAGTGGAGTGGCTGACGAGGCATACCACTGAGCCCAGCCCATCCAGACTCGGGTGCCATCAAGAATCAGTTCAAGGGGTATCTGCGTGGCTCAGCTGGTTAAGCAACTGGCTCTTGCTTTCAGCTCAGGTCATGATCTCGGGGTCCTGAGATCAAGTCCCAAGTCCAGCTCTGTGCTGAGCATGGAGCCTGCTTAACACTCTCTCTCCCCTCCTCTCTCTCTCTAAAAAATAAATAAATAAAATTAATTTTTTTAAAAAAGGAAAAAATCAGTCCAGGAGGACAAATACTGTGTCATTCCAATCATATGAGGTGCCTGGAGTTAGAGTCATAGAGACGGGGGTACAACGGGGTTGCCCGTGGCAGGTATAGTGGGGGGGGGAATGGGGTCAGATTTAATGGGGACAAAGTTTCCGTTGGAGAGGCTGAAAAAGTTCTGGAGGAGGATGGTGGTGATGATTGCCCAACAGTGTGAATGCATTTAATGCCAGGCTTAAAAAGGTTAAAGCAATCAGTTTTACTTTATGTATAGTTTACCATACTAAAAAGCAGAAGGGAAGGGAAGGGAGGGGAGGGGAGGAGAGGGGAGGGGAGGGGAGGGGAGGGAAGAAAAAAAAAGAAAAGAATCAGCCCAGGTCACACCATGCCCGTCCGGGCAGCTCTTGTCACAGCTGGCGCCGGTGTGCAGTGACTCAGGGACCAAGTGTACCGGCAGGGTCCAGCACTCTCGTAAGCCTGCACTGACTGAAGGACACACACATTTCCCAAGAGCAACACATTTTTCTGCTCGAGCTAAATCCACGTTTGAGGAGACACAAAATATTTCTTCCAGCCCTGAGGGGCTGTGGTTTGTGGGTACAAACACCACCCTGCTCTCTGGGGGTCGGGACCCAGCACTCACTAGCCTCTGACCTTGAGCCCCTTCCTGGCCCTTCTTGCTTGGAATGAGAAGTTCCAGGACATTCGCAACCTCCACCTCTCTGGCAGAAAGGTGCTGGCACATTCTCAACGGCATGAAACCCACAGGCTTTTCAAGCAGCTGGTTGCACACGGACAGACTGTGTGGGCCCCTCTACGTGGGTCTGCGTGGATGTGTAAGGGACAACCTGAGACCCAAGAACATTTAGCCCTCCCTCTGGCTATACCCTCTTCCCTTTCCAGTTACCTGTTCTATCTTGCCTTCTGCCTCTAGGAGCATTTTGGTGGAAAGGTTTGGGAAGCCTGATCTGCTGTCAGCTGTTGTGAAAGGTCCAATGTTCCTCCAGGCCGGAGGCCCCACCCAGAACCTTGGAAGTATTCGCCATTGAACACATTACTCTTCTCCACTTGTGCACACTTTTTTTTTTTTTAATTTTTTTAGTTTTATTTATTTCTAGGAGAGAGAGAGAGACAGCGTGAGCAGGGTAGGGTCAGAGAGAGAGGGAGTCACAGACTGAAACAGGCTTCAGGCTCTGAGCTGGCAGTCAGCACAGAGCCCGACGCGGGGCTCGAACCCACGAACCGTGAAATCATGACCTAAGCGAAAGTCGGACGCTTAACCGACTAAGCCACCCAGGCGCCCCCACTTGTGCACACTTTGAATACGGTGTCTGGAAAGGGGATTTGAGTAGGTTGGGGAAACGGAACCGCTTTATGTAGAAGGAAGAAGGCCCCGGTATGGTTTACCAGCCCTGGGCAGACCCTCCCCACACCCCTGCCAGGCCTGGGGATGCCAGACCCCCTGTGGGCTGGCAGCAGGCCTCAGTGGGGCCCTGGGCCTCAACATATTCCCCTCAGAAAAGGAATTCCAGGAAGTCACTCTGAACTGACCCCCGGTGGCCATCAACGCATCTGACGGGAAGCTATTAGCGTGGGCTTTCCTAAAGCAGGAAAAAATGTCAAACCTGGACCCAAGTCCATAGGTCTTGTTTACTACTATTCAACGCATTTTCTGCTGCCCCAAATTTCTGAGAAGTCAATTTGAACAGAAATTTTGTTGTTCTCTTTGGTTGCGCTGCATCTAAACACTGACATTCCGGGAATCCCCACTTTATTGAGGCAAAGCTTGCCTTGTGCAATAAAGGAAAACCTGCCAGAGGCTCACCCTCCCAGACTCTCTTGCCACTCGGGCAGCGAGACAGGCTCCATGTGCCCATCTGGGGCCCCAGCCCAGGCTTTCCAGGGGAGCTACTGATGTGAGGAAGCAGGGACGAGGCGGCACCCGTTTAGATGCTGGGCGGTGGCGTCCGCACAAGCTCTAGAGAGCAGCCCAAGCCAGCACCGCTGGTCTCTAGTCCCTGCAGGGACATCAGACACCCTGGGCTGTGATTGTGGCCATTGTTTCTGGCCATACAGTGTCCACGCCTAGTTGTCTAGCCCGTCTGGTGACTCTGTCAACAACCCAATATCCATTCCACATAGCCTCTTTCTTCTTAAATAAACCAGAGTCGGTTTCTGTTACTCAAAACGAAAATTCCCAAATGCAGTATTCTACTTGCATTACATCTAGCACCATGAGGATTTTTATTTTATTTTTTAAATTATTTTTAAATGTTTATTTATTTTTGGAGGAGAGAGACAGAGCATGAGCTGGGGAGGGGCAGAGAGAGAGGGAGACACAGAATCGAAGCAGGCTCCAGGCTCTGAGCTGTCAGCACAGAGCCCGACCCGGGGCCTGAACTCACGAGCTGCGAGATCACGATCTGAGCCAAAGTCGGTCGCTTAACCAACAGAGTCACCCAGGTGCCCCAAGAGAATTTTTATTTATGTTAGGTTAATCCCTGCCTGACACTGGGGGGGAAAATATATATATATATATATTGAACATACTTACTGCTTTTTTTATTATTATGAGAGAGAGAGAGAGAGAGGGAGAGAGAGGGACATGGCATGAGTCTGTATGAGTCTGATATCAAGCATGGGCAGAGAGAGAAGGAGAGAAAGAATCCCAAGCAGGCTCCACATTGTCAGTGCAGAGCCCGATGCAAGGTTTGAACTCATGAACTGAGAGATCAGGACCTGAGCTGAAACCAAGAGTCCGTTGTTTAACCAACTAAGCCACTGAGGCACCCCTAGAGTGCTTTTAAAGTAATATTTCAATTCTCTAAGAACATCAGCAGTAAGTTCACACTCCCTGTGTGCTTCAGCACAGTCTTCATGGAGGAGACAGAGGAACGGACACTGTAAAGAATTTGCAGTACACCAAATATTTCCCGATAGGCTGAAGAATTAATGTACCCAACTAGAGGATACCTAAAATTTAGGGAGTGCTAGATGAGGAAGTGGCCAGTCCAGATACAGGACCCAGAGGACAGGTTCCAGAAGGAAAAGGCCCCTCTGGCTCCCCTGTCTCCTTCATCCATCTCTCCCTCAGTGTTCCTCATACCAGCAGGCTGGATCCAAGGACCCAGAGGCTCCCACAGGACTAGCCAAGAGGGTCCTTGTCTTCAAGAAGGATGGAAATGAGACACGAGCCAGGAGGAGGGGGAAGCAGAACTGAAGATGTACAGGGAGAGATACAGAGCATCCGGGAGATGCAGAAAGGAAAGAAGCATGAGTTTCGTCTTTACTTGGGGTCTGGGACTTTAAGTGGTGATTGTGGCATGGTGCATGTCCTCTGAGGCATCCCGAAAAGTGGTCAGAACAAGGACAGTGGCCAGATGTCCTTCAGAAGCCACTCATTCCCTGAAGACAGGGGTCTTGGTGTCCGGTGTTTGGAGTCAGTGGTCTTGGAGAATGTTAGGATGACCCTGGCCAGCCACTCCTTAGATGTCACCTATTGTGCTGGAAGACTCCAAAGATATCATTATCTCTTGGTCCCTTATAAGGAGGACATGCGCTATTGGCATTACGGGGCCTGTGTCGAGTGGGGTGGGGGCCCGGGCCCTAGCCAGACGAGAAACTGGAAAAGAAGCAAAGGAAAAAATGGCTTTTTTTTTTTTTTTCCTTAAGGCAGTCCCTTCCACTTCCCTGTCCCATTCCCAGGACTACATTAGCCGTCAGCGGAAGGAGAGAGGTGGGCCAGAGAGCAGGCACACTGGATTTGGACTCAAAAAGCTCTCCCTGGGGCGCCTGGGTGGCTTAGTCGGTTAAGCGTCCAACTTTCGCTTAGGTCATGATCTCGCGGTTCGTGGGTTCGAGCCCCGCGTCGGGCTCTGTGCTGACTGCCAGCTCGGAGCCTGGAGCCTGTTTCAGAGTCTGTGTCTCCCTCTCTCTCTGACCCTCCCCTGCTCACGCTGTCTCTCTCTCTCCTAGAAATAAATAAAACATTAAAAAAAAAAATTTAAAAAAAAAAAAAAGCTCTCCCTACATGCAGCTATTCCCCGGCTGTGGGCTGGTGCCTGCGAGTGCACAGCGCCTGTGTCATGTGGAGCCTCAGTTTTCCCTCTTGCCAAACGAGGCAAGAGGTATGCTTTAAATCAGTGGTTCTGAAATCCTTGTGCAAAAACTGGTACTGGATTGAAGTTTTTGTTTTTCACGGGTCCATGCAAAAATGAGACAACACTCTCCAAAAATGTAGTGAGTTTCTCACAAAGCAAGTTTATTTCCATTAAAACACTAAGTCATATTTTGTTGTAATTCACTTTAGATGTAATGTCATGGGGGTGATAGTAAACAATAGGTGCTTTAATTATTTTATTTGAGCGAATAAAAAGTTGGCAACTCTATAATGGTCTTCTAAATCCTTTTTTTGGAATTTTGTCAGTCTGTAAAATCCCCAAATCTAGAATCTGTTAGATTAACTAAATTCTAAATTCTCCGGGTCTACTCTAAACCTCTCTGTGTCTGCAGATTTGACCCATAAGAAGTACCTAAAAGTATTTGTGAGAAATAAGCCCACTGACCCAGTCAAAGGAGGGACGCGGAGGATTCAGACGACAGTGAAGCGAGGCTTTAATCAACATTCTTGCAAGAGCGGATGTTGGGCACACAGGAGCAGTTACAGCAGACAGTTTATCTCCTAACGTGCAAGTCCCTCCCCTGATTCCTCACTGGCTGAGCACTGCAGAGGTTACAGCCTTACCCGGAGGTCGCCTATGCCCATGTAAGGCAAAAAGAAGTCTGATTGGAACACATGTACATTCCCTGAACTGACGCAGAGACTTTAGTTCTTTGGCGCATGCTCATTATAACTCGTGAACTATAAGCGCATGAAATGGAGAGGGCAAGAGGAACTAGAAAGTGAAGGGCCTAAGAGTTTGGGACTCCACTGTGTGTGTGTGTGTGGGCGGGGGGAGTGTCATACATATTTCCAATAGGTTGTAAACCTACTGTTAACTAGACCGCACAGCTTTTATTTGGTATTTCTGAAAACAAATCATCTCACTTCTCCCAGCATTTAAATAGTTGAGAGTCAGATTTTGATTTAACATTAAAAACTGAGCACAATAGTTATGGAGTAATATATTCTCATAGCTTCAGTTGAATTTAATTAATATCCCCGCTTTACTCCTTACTGTCTCTTAGAGACGGATTATAGCAAAGACGATGCCTCCCTTTAGACACTGGTGAGTAGTTAACTTGGACTTTAGCTAGATACCTATGTTCTTTCAGAAAACCTTGAGCGAAGGACATCATTCTAGCCTTTGACCTAAATGGCCATCAGCCCTTGCCCTATTCCTAAGCCTTCCCAAGCTCCCCACGCTTGCCTCACTGCCAGGGCTGGGCACATACTCAGCACGTGTCACCTGACTTCATTTCAGGAATAGCTGGGGGGTGACTTCAACAGGCAGGGCTCTAAGCAGATGAGTCTGTGCTTTGAGAATAGTAGGTCATTTCAAAGTCTCCGTTTGTGAGTTTCTTATCGTGTTTATTTCCATTCACCTATGTAAGGGTGTGCTGCAGATGGAGAAATGAAGGAATGTTCATTCATGCTAATATTTAAGTAACTCTATACTTAGCATATGAAGCTTTACTTAAAAAAACAAAAACAAAAACATAAAAATGGCAGGCTCAGGGCACCCGGGTGGCTAAGATTCTGACTTCGGCTCAGGTCATGGTCTTGCGGTTTGTGGGTTCAAGCCCTGCATCAGGCTCTGTGCTGACAGCTCAGAGCCTGGAGCCTGCCTCAGATTCTGTGTCTCCCTCTCTCTCTGCCCCTCCTTCGCTCATGCACGTGTGCACAGGCTCTCTCGCTCTCTGTCTCAAAAATAAATAAACATTAAAAGAAAAAACTCTATTATTTAGTTTCTTGTTTTTGCCTGAGTATCCCGGTTTTCACACAACGTATAAGAAGATCCAAACTCTTCCTGAATTCTACTAGAAATTAGATTCTGTGTTTTTGTAAAACATTCGGATTCATTCAGATTACTTATCTCAGTCTGTACTGGGATGTAATTGCATATATTTATTTGTGTGATTATTTGAATAACAACTGTCATTCTCCCTGGGTGCAAAATACTGAGATCCAGGATCAGCTCTGATCATGTTAACCATTATATACCCGGCACCATATGCCCAGCACAGAGCAGGCTCTCAATCTGTGTTCATTGGCTGAATGTGCAAGATGAAGCACCAGGGTACTTGTCTCTGCTTAAGGACAGGGTGTCAAAAAATACTTCTTTTTTCTTACAACCAGCTTTCTGCTACTCTGTGCCTTCAAATTGAATGGCTTGAGATTCATACTAAATCCAAATCAAGCTGCTGATACTAACCATTTGGAATCTGAATACTGGGTAAAATCAACTGATAAGCCTTTTTAGCTTTTTCTGAAATCCCTTTCCCAGATTGTTAAACTGTTAAATTGATTTTACAACTGGTCTAAATAGGTTACAGCAAAAGGTGATGAAATTCATGGGCTGGGTTTTTTTTCTCTTCTGTAATGACAGAATTCACCAGAAGCAAAGACCATATGGACTCAGCCATGCTGGCTCCTTTTTGAACGATGGGCTAGAGGAGGTGCCTCACTTGTTCTGCAAGCAAGGAACAGCCTTGCCCCAGGGACAGGACAGGTCCTGGAAACGGGGTAAAAGTTATTCAGGGCAGTGAGGAGGCTGGTACTAAAACAGGTGCTGGCACCAGCTTGGCCCTGGCAGGTGCAGGGTATGGGCGAGCTGAAGGAGATGATTTCTAGAGCCAAGAACCCTGGCCTCCAGGTCATGAGGATCTCAGGACAGGCCATGACTCAGGCCAGTACTTAGCTTTCTTTCCAAGTGCTAATTCAAGAGGCCCATTCTCGAATCCAAGGCAGAGGGGCTGCGTGGGGCACACCTTGTCAAGGACCCTCCCCTTAGCTAAGCGTCTTGTTCCTCTGTGTCAGTGCCTCAGGACAGTAAGGAGCCAGACCCACCCTCCTGGGCTTGAGATCCTTGAAGACACCAGGGGTCACCCTGGTGACATGACATCACGTAGGAGACTTGGGAAAATTTTCCTTGTCGATGTGAGCATTTTCCAAGTCCAGCCTTCCCACCCTGTCTTTCCCCCACTAGTGACAGGGTCCAGCCTAGAAGGTAAACCGTGGGAGGGGCGCCTGGGTGGCTCAGTCAGTTAAGTGTCCGACTTTGGCTCAGGTCATGATCTCGTGGTTCGTGGGTTCAAGCCCCGCGTCGGGCTCTTTGCTGACAGCCAGCTCAGAGCCTGGAGCCTGTTTCAGATTCTGTGTCTCCCTCTCTCTCTGACCCTCCCCTGCTCACACTGTCTCTTTCTCTCTCTCAGAAATAAATAAAACATGAAAAACTTTTTTTTAAATAATAAAATTAAAACTGCTAGGTTTTTAAGTTGGAAACCATGCATTACGCCTACTGGATCTCCCAGAAGACATGTCTACTATAATGCGGTATTCAGAGGCGGCACTGGGGAATCTGCCTTCCAAGTGAAATCCTGATGTCTGACCACATTCCAAATTCATTCTGCTAATCCACCCAGGATGGCTCAGTGATAACTCCAACTTTGGAGCCACACACTCCTCAGGTTCAGACCCCAGGTTGACCACTTACTGGTTTTGTGACCATTAAGAGATTATTTACCTTCTTGTGCCTCAGTTTCCTCTCCTATAAAATGGGGTCAATGTGAGGATTAAAAGTCGTGATATGTGTGAAGCATCTAAACCAATGCAAGCACCGTGTAAGGTCAAGATGTCCCCTCCCAGTATGACAGCCACGGATGGAATTTCATTCCAAAGTACTCCTTTCATCAGGTCATTTTCTTTACTCAAAGCACTTGGTGGCTCCGCTGGTTAAGTATTCGACTTTGGCTTGTGTCATGATCTAACGCTTCATGGGTTCGAGCCCTACATCAGGCTGACAGCTCAGAGCCTAGAGCCTGCTTCAGATTCTGTGTCTCCTTCTCTCTCTGCCCCTCCCCTGCTCACACTGTCTTTTTCTGTCTCAAAAATAAATAAATATTAAAAAAATTTTTTTAAATCTAATGCTTACTTCCAAAGAGTAGAATTTGGAAACCAGGGCAGGGAGAAATAACTTTGTAGTAGAGAAAGCCAACAAACAGTACCTTGGCCAGGTGGTCAAAGATAGTGTCAACAGGGATCAGTCCTGTTGACAGCCTGTAGCCCCTGACAGCGTGAGACATGAACCCTGTGGTCTTCCTCCCCAAACCCACCACCCCAGTCCAACCATGAGAAAAATACTAGACCAATCCAAGTTAGGCGATGATCTACAAAACACCTGACCACTATTCCTCAAAACTGTCTGGGTCATCCAACTTAAGGAAAGTCTAAGAAACTGTACCAACTGAGCAGACATGACATACAACATGGAAGGTAGTATTCTGGTGGGAACCTGGAATAGAAACGGGATTTCAAGTAACAATTAAGGATATCTAAACACGGTACGGACTTCACTTAATGATAATGTACCAGTAAGGGTTCACTAACTGTAACGAGTTCTCCATACTAAGGAAAGGTATTAATAATAAGAGAAACTGAATGGTGAGTATATGGGAGCTCTCTGTACTATCGCTGCAGTTCTGAGGGATACACATTTGTAGGAGTATTCTAGATGAAACCCTGCAAGAGGAAAAAGCACATTCAGGGAAATTTGAATGAAGAATGACTTCTGTTATTAATAATGTATCAATATTGGCCCATTAGTTATGAGAAATTAGTTATGAGAAATGTGCCTCAGTGATAAAAGATCTGAACATTAGGGGAAACTGGGTGAGGGGTATACGGGAACTCTTCGTATTAGCTTTACAACCCTTTGGTAAATCAAAAATTATTCTAAAATAAAAAGGTTATTTAAATAAGAAAGAAAAGTCCAATCCCACCCTCTGCACAACCAGCTCAGTGCTGCGACAACAATCCCCACCTCCTCCCATCTCAGTGGGAAGCCTCCACTCCGCCTGGGTGGGTCTTTCATGCCTCACCACCCAAGCCGCAGCAAGCACTGGGCTCTGAACCCCACAGGCTCAGCTTTGCCTCACTCCCTCCTCCCTTCAAAACTCAAGATCCTGGGGCACTTGGGTGGCTCAGTCGGTTAAGTGTCCGACTTCGGCTCAGGTTATGATCTCATGGTCCATGAGTTCGAGCCCCACGCTGGGCTCTGTGCTGACAGCTCAGAGCCTGGAGCCTGTTTCAGATTGTGTCTTCTTCTCTCTGTGTCCCTCCCCTACTCACTCCTGCTCTGTCTCTGTCTCTGAAAAATGAATAAACCTTAACAACAAAAAACAAACAAACAAAAAAACACCCTCAAGATCCTGCCAGACTGTTGGGATGAAGGGACTCTTCTTCCACAGTTTTCCTGTCCCTACCCCCCAGACCCCCTGCCCGTGGCCTCCTCTGAATCCTTGCACTCATTCCCTATTTCTTTCCTTTGGGATTTGCACTTTGTCAAGGTCACTGAATCCATCTCTCCCCTACCAAAAGGCAAACCACTCCAGGACACTTCTCTGTGTCCCCATAGCATTTACCATGCTCCTCCCACCCTCCATGTCACTTTCCTCCACCCAAGAAAGGCTTCGCAAATGGTTTTTAAATTGTGGTAAAATACACACCACATAAAAGTTACCATTTTAGCCATTTTTACTCATTTTTTTTATTGTTTATTTATTTATTTTGAGAGCGGGGAGGGGCAGAGAGAGAGGAAAAAGAGAATCCCAAGCAGGTTCTTTGCTGTCAGTGCAAAGCCTGATGCGGGGCTTGATCCCACAAAACCTGAGCCAAGATGAAGAGTTGGGTGCTTAACCCACCGAGTCACCCAGGTGCCCCACATTTAAGTGCAGGGTTCTGTGGCATTAAGCACATTTACATGTTGTGTAACCCTCCCCACCATCCATCTCCAGAACTTGTTCATCTTCTCAAACTGAAACTCTGTTCCATTAAATGCAAACTCCCCGCACCCCGCCCCAGCCCACAGTGACCACCATTCGGCTTTCTGTCTCTATGAAACTGACTGCTTCAGGGACCTCATGGAAGTACAAGTGTAAAATATTTGTTTTTTGTGACTAGCTTATCTCACTTAGGATGCCTTTGAAATTCATACATGGTGTAGTATGGGCCAGAATTTCTTTCCTTTTTAAGGCTGGATAGTATTCTGTTATATGCATAGACCACCAAAAAAATCTGTTTTTTAAACTTCCTAGAAGGATTACGGTTATCATAGAGAGACTCCGAGGAGACCATGGGTGGAAAGATGTCAGACCCGGTTCTTGGGTTCATCAACTTCTTACTGCCCCAGGACCATTTGGTTCAGAGTTACTATTATGGACTGAATGTCTGTGGTCTTCTAAAATTCCTACGTTGAAATCCTAACCCCCAAAGTGGTGGTATTAGAAGGTGGAGCCTTTGGGAAGTGATCAGGTCAGGATGGCGGGGTCCTTATGAATGGGACCGGTGCCCTTAATTTTTCTTAATTTTCTAAATGTTTATTGTTGAGAGAGAGAGAGAGAGAGAGAGAGAGTGAGAGCGAGCAAGCGCAGGGGAAGGGAAGAAAGAGAGTGGAACACAGAATCCAAAGCAGGCTCTACTCTGGGGCTCGAAGAACATGGGGCTCGAACCCATGAACTGTGAGATCACAACCAGAGCCAAAGCTGGACACTTAACCCACTGAGTCACCCAGGGGCCCCAGGGATTGGTGCCCTTATGAAAGGGATGCCAAGGAACTGTCTTGCCCTGTCTGCCATGTGAAGATACGATGAGGAAACAGTCATTTGCAACTCAGAAGAGGGTCCTCCTTAGAACCTGACTGTGCTGGCACCCTAATCTCAGACTTCCAGCCCCCAGAACTATGCACAAAAAGTCTCTATTGTACATGAGCTGCCCACGAGGTATCTGTTTCTATTGTACATAAGCTCCATGGTCTGGAGTTTTGTTACAGCAGCTCCAACGAAGATGTGACCTAGATCTGCCTCCAGCCCACGCTCCTACCTCGGCGCAGCACTGAGCCTTCAGGTTGCATTTGCTAACATCCACTTACAGACATAAATAACACCAGCATCAAAAACCAGATCATACGTCTGTCAGGCCTTACGTGGATTCGGATATAAAGGTAACCACTGTGTCCAGATCTTGTCCATCCTCTTCGCATAATTATAAGCTCGCTCATTGCCCCCAAAGACAGGATTTCAAAAATCAAGCATTCTGCATGTGACAATTTTTTTTTTCAATTTTTTAACGTGTATTTATCTCATTTTTGAGAGACAGGGAGAGAACGAGCAAGAGAGTAAGCAGGGGAGAGGCAGAGAGAGAGAGGGAGACACAGAATCCAAAGCAGGCTCCAGGCTCTGAGCTGTTAGCACAGAGCCTGATATGGGGCTCGAACTCACAAGCCGTGAGATCATGACCTGAGCTGAAGTCAGATGCTTAACTGAGCCACCCAGGGACCCCAGCACATGACAATATTGATAGCAACAGTTAGATGGCCTGTTCTTCCCAGTGACCCCAAACCATACCCATTTCCAGCTGACTGAAATCTGACCGTCAGTTGCCCCATTTCCTCGCTCTGAATACCTCATTAACTAGTAATAGTGTTGCTGCCATCACATGTTAACAGAAGATAACACTGGATCATGTTGGTCAGAGTAAGCAAAGATAACCGCCTTAAGGATAAATCCTGAAATCTCAGTGGCTTAATACGGTTAAGGTGGGTGTCTTGCCCTTGTATACAGGTCAGGTAGCTCTCCTGCGCAGGGCACCTCCAAAACATACTCTGCGTCACCTCCTTTGTTGTGATTTCACTTCCTGAGTAGGAGAGGTAGAGAAAGCAGAAAAGCCACCTCTATCTGTCAGTCTCAGCCTGGAAATGATACTCTGTTCACAGTCATGCGACACCATCTAGGTGCACCGGGGAAACACACCTTCCTGAGAGTCCCGCAGGAGAAGAAAATGATACAGCATTTTCTCTACCACAGTAACACCACGGATACCTTGAGCTCAGTGATCCTCTTGGAGAACAGAAAGGTGTTTGGCTAATTCTCTGCAGGGTCTACAGGAGAGATTTTGTCCAGAAAATTCTGTCGCTGAGCTTCATGGTAAAACTAGCCATCACTGACTGCGTGGGTACTGGACATCAGACATCAAAATGAATGTTTTACACACATCATTTCAGCCTCCTAACCACTTTATAAACAAATACAAATATTCTTATTTTACAGATGAGAAAAATATTTTTGCTTTCTTGTACTGGTTTGCTAGAGCCACCACAACAAAGTACCATGGGCTGGGCAAGGGTGGGGGGAGGGGGTTTGTGGTGTAGAGCTTAAACCACTGAAATTTATTTCTCTTAGTTCCAAAGGCCACAAGTCCGAGAACAAGGTATCAGCAGGATTCCTTTCTTCTGAGGTCTGTCTCCTTCTTGGAGACAGTTGCCTTCTCCCCATTCACATGTTCTTTCCTCTATATGTGTACATATCTGGGTCCCAATTTCTTATTATAAGGACACCAGTCATACTGGTGTAGGTCCACCCTAAAGAACCTTGTTTTAACTTAGTTTCCTCTGAAAAGAAGTTATCTCCAGATACATTTATTTTATTGTTTTTACAAATAGTTTATTGTCAAATTGGTTTCCATATAACACCCAGTGCTCATCCCCACAAGTGCCCTCCTCCATGCCCATCTCCCCGCTCCCCCCCACATCCATGAGTCCTCAGTTTGTTCTAAGCATTCAAGAGTCTCTCATGGTTTGCCTCTCCCCCTTTCCCCCACCATTTCCCCCTTCTTCTCCCCCATGGTCCTCAGTTAAGTTCCTCCTAATCCTCCTATACGTGCAAACATATGGTATCTGTCCTTCTCTGCCTGACTTATTTCGCTCAGCATAACACCCTCAAGGTCCATCCATGTTGCTACACATGGCCAGATTTCA
>NW_024081100.1:205781-286886 GCF_003009895.1 Hyaena hyaena | reverse complement strand
ACTGTTTTCCAGAGGGGCTGCACCAGTTTGCATTCCCACCAACAGTGTAGGAGGGTGCCCGTTTCTCCCCATCCTCGCCAGCATCTAGAGTTCTCTGATTTGCTCATTTTAGCCACTCTGACTGGCGTGAGGTGGTATCTCAGTGTCGTTTTGATGTGTATTTCCCTGATGAGGAGGGATGCTGAGCATCGTTTCATGTGTCTATTGGCCACCTGGATGTCCTCTTTGGAGAAGTGTCTGTTCATATCTTCTGCCCATTTCTGCACTGGGTTGTTTGTTTTTCGGGTGTGGAGTTTGGGGAGTTCCTTATAGATTCTGGATATCAACCCTTTATCTGATATGTCATTTGCAACTATCTTTTCCCATTCCGTTGGTTGCCTATTAATTTTGTGGGTTGTTTCCTTTGCTGTGCACTCCAGATACATTTATATATGAGGAAATCTTAACCTCTCATACCTCCAGATACATTTATATATGAGGTATGAGGTTAAGACTTCAACATATAAATTTGGGGGGAGGTGGGGAACACAGTTCAGTCCATAACATTTCCCAATTTTCCTTATGTGACTATATCCTATGAAAACAGTTAAGAATGTGTGCAAAGATTTCACCATAAGCTGTTTATTGTTTGGAACCTTGTGTCTAATAACAAAAATATCTTTTAGGGATGAGTTCAGCAGCACTGAACAGAAAACCCACCTTAAAGTAGCTTAAACCTAACAGGTAGTTTGGACTTAGGTGATTACTGATTTTGGGTCAGTGGCGCTCTGAAAATTTCTAGCTATTGCATCATGCCCCCCAACCTCATGGTCACATACTGGCTACTGCAGCTCCAGACATCATGTCTTTGTTTAGGGAAGAAGGAGGAGACAGAAAGAGGGATTGCATTTTCTGCCTCTTTTTAGTAGGAAAGAAAAACTTTTCTGGAAATCTCTACAGAAAACTTTGCCAAATGTCTCATGGAATGAAATGGGGTCCCTTATCCAGCTCCACCTGAACATCTAGGAAGGAGGGAATTTTCGGTTGAGTTTTAGGGTGTGTAAAGCTCTGAGGTACCAGGTGGGAGAGAAGGAAAATTTGTAATAAGGATCAGTGAGACTCTACTTTAAAGATTAGCATTATTAGACCATTCTGGATGGATCAGGATTACTCCAATTCACCAGGGAAAAAGTTAGGACTGGTGACGTAGGCTCAGCAAGTGGATCCGATACTTCTATGGGAAACGGCTGACACTAACCCAGGGCTTAGGCAGGGCTCACTTTCAGATTTATTAGCACACTTTTTTAGAAGTCTTGCAAGTGCAAGCTTTAAAGGGGGGGAGGGGGCACCTGGATGGCTCAGTTGGTTAAGTGTTGGACTCTCAGTTTTAGCTCAGGTCATGATCTCATGGTTTCATGAGTTCGAGCCCCGTGTTGGGCTCTGTGCTGAGAGTGTGGAGCCTGATTGGGATTCTCTCTCCCTTTCTCTACCCCTTCCCTGCTCACGCTGTCTTTGTCTCTCTCAAAATAAATAAACTTTAAAAAATGGTTTAAAAAAAGGTAGTAGCCTCAGAAGTTTGGTTGATCCTTGTTTGGGATCTGGTGCTTTAATATTCAAACCGTTTTTCACACTGACACTACAGCCAGTAAGAGAACAAGGACAGTAGATCAGCCGGGCCTAAGGGAGCAGCTTATAGTCTCTGACACCCTCTCCCATCTTGTGTCCAGAATAAGAATAGGGCCTTCTGGGCCCCCAGGATTATTAGGTAGTTGAGGAGAAAGGCCACCCTCCTGCTGTGCACAAGAACTCAGACAATTAACTGGAAACATAAAATGCAAGTCTAAAATTGTGCCCTAGGTAGGTTGTAAACATGCCAGGTAGGTTATACTTTCTAAAGCTTCCACAGTGAACATGCTTCGGTTTTATAATAGGAAACAAAACATACTATTTTTTTTTTTTTAAGAATAAAGATAGTTACTATTGACAAAAAAAGAAGCCCAACTTTTTAATGATTTCAAGACATACTTCGCATAGCAGCAAAAATAAATAAATCTTGTCAACAATCCACATACCAAACCTCTAGGCTACGTACGGTACCTTCACTTGGAAGAATTAGTCATTAGAATAATATGGGGACTGTGTCAACACATGGAATGTATATATGAATAAAAAGAACAAAGACACAGAACTCATTGTTTGGTACCATGGAAAATTATGTTTAGACAATGATAAGAAGGAAAAATAACACAGTTAGGTAAATAGTTGGCATTTTCAAATAAAAGGATTCT
The DNA here is from genome assembly GCF_003009895.1 of Hyaena hyaena. Classification (NCBI taxonomy): domain Eukaryota; kingdom Metazoa; phylum Chordata; class Mammalia; order Carnivora; family Hyaenidae; genus Hyaena; species Hyaena hyaena. The sequence continues at coordinate 284,619 of NW_024081100.1, read as the reverse complement.
TTGTGTTTTGGGGAGGTGTGAGGTATAAGTCTCCATAGAAAATGTTTTTTAAAAATAGCAAATCCAGTTAGTGCAGTCCCTGTTAGGGACAGTGTGGCCCCATTTTCCCGTCGGGTACAGACTGCCAGGGCCGTCGTCCGCCAAAGAAGAACGTAGGAAGTGAGTTCACCCTCCCGCCCTCCTCCCCAGCTCTGCCCTTCCGAGAAGCTCAGGGCTCCAGGTCAGTTGGCTATTCAGTGTCTCCCTCATTTTTCCGCAGACCAAGTTCGTTGGACCCGCTCTCTATAAACTTGCCCTCTGCTCCCTGGGAGGTCGCCAGGCTGCATGAATTAACCTCTGTTTACATAATCAGTTGGGACATACCAGAGTTTGCTAGCCTTCTTGGGAAATATTGTTCTTTCTTATACAATATTACTTTCTACTCCCCCCACTCCGGCCTCCAATTTTAAAAGTACCAAGTGCCCATGATAAGGAATTTCTAGATTTTACAAATTACATCGAGAAGCAGTGTGTTATGGTCTGGGGGCTGGCCACGTGCATAGTCATTCCTGGGGACTCTTACGCACAGGGTGTGTGCTGTGTGCCCTATGGTTCTGCCCCTTGGCCAAGGCTGGCTGGACCAGGCTGGATGCCTGGCACAGGGGCAGCCAGACCCTGAGCTGGCCATCATCACTGAGGTGGGCTCTTGTGAGAGTCTTACCCTGAGCCAACAGATCCTCTCTTGGGGAGTTTAAATGTGAGGCACACAGGAGTGAACAGCAGGTAGGAGGGGTGCTAGCGTACGGGCATGCAGTAGAGAGGCAAGAAACGAAAGCTGAAAGATGCAGGAATCTCGCACAGAGGAGAACGTAGGGGAGTAGACGGAGTTCACCTGGTGACAGGAGAAGGGGTGAGGTAAGAGAGACAGATGGATGAGGCAATATTGGACTCTCAGCTCCACGAGGGAAGAGACCATGATTGTACTATACCTAGAGATAAACAGTGTCTGGCACATGGAAGCCAGCCAACCCAAGAGAGAAGGCAGCTCATGCAAGGATTTTGTAGAAGTTGGGGGAGCTGTACTGTTGCTGCCTTATGTCCCCCCACAAACCTGGGGGGACCATAGCACCACCCCCTTTGTCCAAAGTGTCAGGAGTATCTCAGTCTACCAACTTCCATCCCTCTATCCTTAAAGCCAGAACTCAGCACCACCCCCCCCCCGCCCCCCTGCGTTGCCCCAGTGAACTGTGATGGTGGGAACTTTTCTGTATCCTGGTGTCTCCTACGCCAGCCGCTCTGGGTTGAGTACTTGAAATGAGGCTCATGTAAATGACGGACTGAATTTCAAACTTTAAATGCTAAGTTTAGTTGATCAAAAACTAAACTGAAATGGCCCACGAGGCTAGTGGCTTCTTGCCTCTTGTCCTTGCTCCCACACACCTACCTTCCCTTACGGCCTTCTGGGGGCCGATCCTGCACTTGGCCCCCTTCACAGGCAGGGTGCCCGTGTTCCAGACACCACATTGCACTCCCCTGGCATCAGCCTATGCCTCCCTCCCTGTCTTCCACCCACTCTCCCTCTAAATGTTTTATTCCAAGCCTCACCCTTTATCATTGAGATCTGACCTCGCCCCTTGGGACTCCCCCTAAATACCATAGATGCCAAGTGTGTTGGAGGGTTGAGTGGACAGAGAGGAAACACGTGGAGAAACAGCAGCTATGGATACAACCCTCTCTGTCCCAGCTGACGCCAGGCTTTGCCGGCTGCTAGGGCCAGGTAGACGGAATATGACAGAACTCCCCGGATGGTCCAGCTTAAAAGTATACCTGACTCATGTCCAGCCTGAATTCCCCACAAGCACCACCACCACCCCCTCCAGCTCCCAACTCCCCACCTGCCTCCACCCTTCCCCCACCCCTGGGGACACAGTAACAACCCTAAGGAGAGCCTGGCAGACACCTCCCTTCAGGTCCATCCAAAGTCAACACCACCCCCCCCCCTACAAGCTTCAGTTTCCCAGTAGAGGATGTGGGTCTTCCAGGAAAACTAGAACACACGGGGCATTCATCGGGGATGGATATGAATGGGGACAGTTTGCTCACGCTGCCTCACATCTCCCACCCTGTCCCTCTTGACTATGGCAGCCCTGGGTCTCGCTTTTTTATCATCACCTGAACCGAGGCAACAATTCGGACAGGAGGCCTCTTATTCCTCCATGTCAAGGACACTTAAGTTTTCTGAAGGGCAGGAGAGGACATGAGGCATCTGTTCTACATGAGCACAGTCCCCAAAAGTGACAAGATCTTGACCCCGACCATAGAGTTAGCATGGTTCATCACTAATGTGACTACGAAGTTGTTAGAGGAAGCAATGTATGTGAAGTGTGTATCTGGAGCTCAGGCGGGCAGGAGGCCCACAGCACAGTCACCTACAGTACAGCGCTTCTGTACATGTTCACGCCCCGCCAGCCTGCGCACAGCCCCTGTCCTCGGGACACACCATTAGACCCCAGACGTGTCTCTTCTGCTGTGTGGAGAAGACTGAATTAATAATGAGGGAGGGAGGGGAAGCAACAGTCTGGAAAATCGAGTGCTCCGTTAAAAGGGGTTTTAAACTTTTTTTTAATGTTTTATTTATTTCTAGGAGAGAGAGAGAGAGAAAGAGAGAGAGAGAGAGAGACAGCATGAGCAAGGGAGGGTCAGAGAGAGAGCGAGTCACAGACTGAAACAGGCTCCAGGCTCCGAGCTGGCAGTCAGCACAGAGCCCGATGCGGGGCTCGAACCCACGAACCGCGAGATCATGACCTGAGCGAAAGTCGGACTCTTAACCGACTAAGCCACCCAGGCGCCCCTAAAAGGGGTTTTAAATTATGGTCACAAAAGTATTTTGTGAGTCCGTCACCTGCTACCACCTAGTCCCTTAGCCACTCAGCATTTAGGGTCAGACCTCTGAAGGTAACGTGATTAGCTGAAATGTGGTTAAAAATATCTGCGCTACTCTAGAACATCCTCTCCTGACTTCCGCTGCCATCTAAGCATGTTTAATAATCAAACTGTGTTTCTTTCACCGGTAAAATGTGGCATCTTCTATTCAGCTACCTAATTTGTAACAACACCTGACTGGAGAACGGAAGGCTCTGGCTGCCTTCCATTCCAGTCACAGGACCACACGGTGGTCATCAGACACAGGCTGTGCTCAGGAAAAGTGAGGGCTGGAAGGACTCTTTAGAAAAGGTTGCCAATCTTCTAGAAGCTGGAAGGCAAGAGCTGATTGCTAATGTCAAACCTTCTCAGCTGTTGTTTGGTCTCTGACGATTCAGGTTTTCCTCCCATGATTCAGGTTTGTGACTCCCCCGCGGTGCCTCAGAGATGCCCTACAGGCACCAGCCACGGGCTGCAGAAGACACGGGTGACTCTAGAAAACGTTCACATTTGTCTGTGTCCCACAGAGGTGGAGCACATTTGGTGCACGATATTTGGTTCCACAAGCCGAAAAGTTTGGATTTGGGTTGAAATTTCAGGAATGAGTAAGTCATCAGCCCCGTGAGGCCAACAGTGTATACTGTGCTTGTGATCATTCGTTGTAGTTTATCACACCTTGCACACAGGTGTTAAGATTTTGTGACACCCAAAGAACACCCAGTGTTCATCCCCACAAGTGCCCTCCCCCACGCCCATCACTCCCCTTCCCCTCCCCCTCCCCCCACTCCAATCAGCCCTCACTTTGTTCTCAGCATTCAAGAGTCTCTCATGGTTTGCCTCCTTCCTCTTCCCAATTATTTTTCCCCCTTCTTCTCCTTCATGGTCCTCCGTTAAGTTCCTCCTAATCCACCGATATGTGCAAACATATGGTATCTGTCCTCCTCTGCCTGACTTAAAAAAGGTAAAGAGATTTAACTGAGCTTCAACTACACTAGGGTCTCCCAGCAATCGCTGCATCTCTGGCAGAGCCCGGCTGAGCACCGCCTTTCCGCCCCCACAGTTCCCTGGACACCCCACCTGTCCACGTGTATCTCCAGCTCAAGAGCCTCCCCACGTGTCTGAGAAGCGCCTGTACCATCCTGTGAGCTGGAAAGCTCAGGGCCATCCCTCTTTGCTCTCCGTCATCCCCAGCCAACTGGTCCCCAAGCCCCTTGGGCGCTGGATCAGAAATACGACTCGGATGCCATCCCTGACTATTTTAGGCTTCCGCCTACTCACTAAGTTTCTGCAACAACCTGTCCACTGGCCCCCTGCCTCCTGGCTTCACCTCTTCCACCCTCTGCTCTTCCTGAGAGTCCTTCTTCTTGAGACCAATCTGTTGAAGGCTTTCAAAAGATTGACTTCAGCTCTCCAGAGCAGCAGACAATGCCAACATCAACTCCCCGGATCCTCACTGCAGCTCCATGAAGATAACAGTGTTATGACATTTTACAGGAACCCAGATCTATAGCGTACTAAGCCTCAGAGAAGCTAAGTCTCTTGCCCAAGGCCCAACATCTGGACTCTTAGCTACTGCGTTGGCAAAGCAATGGTTCTAGAATGCATCCTTTTATATCCAACAGCAGTGGTGTGGACTCGGCCCAGGGCTAAGTGCCCTTGGGGAACTCTGACAATTTAGGGGTAGCTGGGTGTGGAAGGGCATGCTGGGAGGACAGAAACACTTAAGGAGCCATTTTCATTTGAAATGGCATTCTGGTTGGCTGAACACAGTTTCTTTCCATCTTGGGCTCCATCGGTAGATTACCAGCTGCCTTGTAAATGCCCACAAAGTCCACCTACAAAGCACAGACATCCCAGGCCCTGGTGATCCAGCTAAATGACCAATTATTATGTTCAGGTTGGTACTAGAGGTGCCCTGGCTGTGGCTGCCAGAAACTTCCCTAGAAGCTTGGCGTTCAGTGATAAAAATGGCTTTGGAGGGGCGCCTGGGTGGCTCAGTCGGTTAAGCATCTGACTTTGGCTCAGGTTATGATCTCACGGTTCATGAGTTTGAGCCTCACATTGGGCTCTTTGCTGTCAGCACGGAGCCTGCTTCAGATCCTCCATCCCCCCTTCTCTTTCACACTCTCTCTCTCAAAAATAAATACATACATACATACATATATATGTGTGTGTGTGTGTATATATATATATATATATATATATATATATATGTATGTATATTAATGGCTCTGGATTATTTAAGGCAGGACCCATCCAAAAATAAAGACGACTCTGTTACTCTGCATCATCTGCAAAGGACCCGCCATTGATCTGGCCCATTGATGGACCCAAGTGCAGGGCCTGAGAAGCTCCTGGCTGGATGTGTGCCAACCCACCCTCTCTCCAGGGCCCCCCACCCCTCACCGACAATTTAATCACGCTCTGAATCTATTCTGGGCCACGCTCATTTCCCGTGGTGTAAATTAGGTTTTGACAGCGTTTCTGTCACATTTAATTCTGTTCATTCTAATTACAGCCAGTCTCTTCAGCTCAAGGGGGTACTCTTCCTGAGGGACACGGATGGCTCCGCGGGAACACAAGACCCCTTCAGAAGTCCCTCCCTCATCTTCTTTTTGTGCCTCCTCCTGAGGCAGGGCTGCATGGGATTTATTGCTGACACAGGCCTCTTCCTATCACTCTACAAATGCTGTGCACGGAAGCCCCACGCTGGCCACGATTTGTTAGCCAGGGGGACATCTAGTGATGGAAGGGACAAAATACACCCATGAGTGTTCAGCTGTTCAATTTTAGCAGCTTTATAAAAGTATGATGGACATATAAACATTGTATATGTTGAAGGTGTACAGTTTGATGTTTTAATATGTATACATTGTACAATGATCACCCAAATCAAGCTAATTAACATATCCATTGTCTCCATATAGCTCCAGTTTCTTTTTGGGTTTGTATTTGGGGGTAGGGGTGCAGCGGGGGGGGGTAAGAGGGGGAAGAAGACCTAATTCAAGATCTGCTCTTTTAGCAAATTTCAAGTATATGAAACAGTACTGTTAACTATAGACACCTTGCTGTGCATTGGACCCCCAGAATTTATCCATTGGCAAAAGTAAAACTTTGTATCCTCTGAGGTTAAGCATATTCTTGAGTCTCTCATTTTTCTTCATTAATTTTTCAGGGTTTGTAAATTGCATCATTGAAGGCTGAACGCTGCAGATCGGAATGCTGCAGATTGGAGCCCCTCTACATTTGTAATCTGGCATTTCTACGGAAATTGGCCTCGTTCCCCCTTTCAACTGCATTGGGTCTATGGGTGCATATCTGAAAACAAAACTCTTCCTTTCAAAGTTCTTTGTCATCATCCCCCAAAAGTACTTTCAAGCAACTCTTAATTTGAGGAGTGGGGTTAGCATTTGGCAAAACAGGCAGCCAGAGGTGGGGGGAAAGAGCCTCAGCCAGCACGCAGAGGCCTAGATTCTGGTCCCTGTTCTGCCCTCTCAAACATGCCCATCAAAGCAAGTCATTGACCTCTGTGAGCCTTGGTCTCCTGAGAACTTTAACTATAAAATCTTGAAGGTTCTTCCCAGCTGTAAAACTGTATAAATGTATGAGAGGCAATGGATTGTTATTTAGAGCTCGTGGGAGCTAGAGGCTAAAGGTGGAAGAAAATTAGAATCTGTCCTTGTAACCTTTCTGGTATGTGAGCACTAGTTATTCAGGGTACAGGAGAATTGGCCAAAGGGTCCTCCAGTCCCATTTTGCAAGCCCATCTGTGAATTATTCATGCTTTACACGCAGCATAAAAAGGGATGGGGTAATTGCTGGTTTGACCTCTGAGAAGAGATAAGTGCAGGGAGGGAATGTTGTTTGCTAGAGACCCTAGAGCATGGCTTTTCAGATGGAAAGGGACTTTACAGATTATCTAGTCCACACCCATGCACTTCCAGACAAAGAAAGCAACACTCAGCTTGATTTAAGAGATGGGATCAAATTCTCACAGCTAATTCGCTGCAGAGTCAGGACATTGCACTGATGGTGAAGCAGCTCATGGCATTCACAAGCCAACCCATCTAATAGTAGAGACCGGTTTCCATGTAAATGTTTGCAAAAACACATAACACAAGATAAAACGGTGACAAATGTTCAAAGTCATTGCTCTGTGCACGTGTAAGTCACACGCAGACCCCAGACGTCCTTGAGAGAGGAGAGAGAGCTGATCCTAGGAAAGGGGAAAGACAATTCTGGGGAGGCTATTTATTTCTCCCATAGGAGCCTGTCGGAGGACAAAGGCTCTGCCTTCCTGAATCTTGGGCCAAGTAACAAAATGTTTCATTTACACTTTTTCTAATGGTGTTACTGAACGCAAAGAATTACAATATCACTAAATTTTCTCCCTAAGTTTTGGCATACTGAAAAGAGGTCCACTTTACCAGCCTCACATCTTTTCATCATCTTCCCAGTCTCACCGCTGGCCTCCCTGTCGGTCCCAGCACCCGGTGGCCTGGGTCAGCCCCTCTTGCTCAGGCTGCTTCCCCACCTGGCATGCCCGTCTGCTGGGATCCACCTGACTCACTCCGCCACCCCTTTCAAGTCTACTCAAATGTCGTCTTTGCAGGAGGCCTTCCTTGATCACCCTGTAGTCTACCCACCCCCCCAGCCCCTGCACTTTGTTCTAGTTTTCCCTAGAACTCACCACCTCCAACCCTCATACCTGTCACCATCTCCCTTCTAGGGTGCAAGCTGCTTGAGGGAAAGGCTCTGATCTGTTTGGTTCTCTGTGGGTCCCAGGGCCCAAGTATAGTGTCTGGCACACAGGAAGAGCTTCATAAATGCTCTCTGAGTGCATGCAAGCTTTTACTTCCTGTTTTCTGTCCCTGCTTTCTTCTGCCTTCAAACTCTAACCGCTCTCCTAGACCTGCTGGCAGTGGTTCATCTGCCTACTTTTCCTCTGAGGAAGCCAGAAAAGTTACGTGAATTGTCCAAAGTCATGGAACCAGGACTTGAACTTGGATCTTTTGTTGACTCCCAGCCCAGGGCTCTTCCCATAGCCCTGAGTCTCTCTGGGGGACGGCTCCCTTCCCCCACCTGGACCTGGATTTCTCTGCTGCTCATGTACCACGCCTCCTCCCAGCTCACTTGAACAATGCTGCATCCTGACTCTGCCACTCGCTAGACACGTGGCTTTTGCCAAGTTATTTAACTTCTCTCTGCCTTGGGCTTCTCACTGCTCAAGGGGAGTATGTGCCTTATAGGATGTTCCAAAGGATTAACTAAGCCCAGACTCTCCCACAGGGTGAGGTTACCACCCGCTGGCTTCTTTGCCTTTTGCTGGCTGCTGAGGACCAAGGAATTTTTTTAAAAAGCACTACGTTTCTCAAAGCTTCCTGTGCTGCAAGCTAATCTCCTCTCAGAGACTGAAGAAATACTTAGGGAGTAAAAGCAAATGGAAAGGGGCAGATGGCAGGGAGAAAACCCTCCACCTGATGGGGCCATGTCACTGACAGGGCTGGCCCACAGCTTCTAGCCCGTGAGCCTGACAGCCCCATTATAACTGATGATGAAAGCGAACAAAGCCTCCAGGAAGCTAGGTAAGGCAATAAGGGGCATAGTCTGTTCTTCTCAGGGGCCAATTTATTGACAAAAATAATTGTTTCAAAAGTCACCTTAGAGCGGCAGGAACCATGATTTCATTAGAGACCGATGTAATGAGTATTTCCCCAAGTCTGCTCTCTGGTATTAAAAAAAAAAAAAAAAAAAAGCACAGGGGTCCTCTGTGATTTCAGTATAATTCATAAAACACCAGGTTAAAGAGCTATCCAGCTGCATTTATGCAGGACTTTTCAGAGCCTTGAATATGCTTAGGTGCATTGTGGTTCTCCAAGAGGAAGGGAGGTAAGCACATGCTAAAATATTTTCCCCATTTACTTGTATCTTTTTTTTGCCCACATAGCAGCGCTTGTAATTAGTGTTCTATGGATCCCATTTGGGGGGAAATTCGGCTATAGACAAACTTACTTATACGAAGCCTAACTGCCGAGGCCACACAGATTGGGCAAGAGGCCGGCATCCTGGTATGTCTTCTACGCTGTCCCCTCTACACGGCATCGAGTGAGGGAAGGCCTCTGAATCAGACCAGTCCTTGCGAGAGATCCTGCAATTTCCACTCAAGGAAATATACTGGCATGGAGCATAACCATCGAGACAGACTTTTTAAAGACAAAGAATAAAAATGCACGTGAGTGTGTGTGTTGTAGGAGCAATGGCATCAGCACTGAAAGACGTATCCTTAACCAAGGCGGCTGAATAGTCCCGGAAAACCCAGCCCGAGCCCTCCCCTGCTTGCACACATTCCTGGGACTAGCTGACCACAAACTGGGTCCGCATCCGTGGGGGCAGCACAGTATGTCTCCACATTGCAACGTAAGAGGCTAAAAAAATGGCGCCCAAAGATGGCCACGTTGCAATTCCCAAAATGCATCAATGTCCCTTCATTTAGCAGAGGGGACTTTGTGTGTGTTTAGGTTAGGGTATTTGAGGTGACCCTGGATTATCCAGGTGGGTCCTACGTGCAGCCACAAGGATCCTTACAAGAGGAAGGCAGACGGCGATTTGACTACAGAGGGGAGAAGGCTCTGTGATCATGGTAAAGGTCAAGAAAGAGGCGATGAGTCACAGAGTACAACTGGCCACCATAAGCTGGCAAAAGCAAGGAAACAGATTCTCCCCTGGAGCATTCAAAGGAAGCAGACCTGTCCACATCATACTTTGGACTTCTGATGTCCAGAACTAGAAGAGAATAAATTCTGTTGTTTTCAGCCACTACATGCCTGGTGATTTATTACAGCAGCAGTAGATAATTAATACATCAAAGAACTAGAATGTATTATGTCAAGTAAAATAAGTCAGTCGGCGTGAGACAAATATCACATGATTTCACTCATATGAGTAATTTAAGAAACACAACAGATGAATGTAGTAGAAGGGAAGGAAAAATAAGACCAAAACAGAGAGGCAGGCAAACCGTAGGAGACTCTTACATACAGAGAACAGACTGAGGGTTTCTGGAGCAGAGGTGGGTGGGGGACGGGCTAAATGGATGATGGGCATTGAGGAGGGCACTTGTTGGGATGAGCACTGGGTGCTGCATGTAAGAGATAAATCACTGGGTTCTACTCCTGAAACCAATACCACATTGTATGTTAACTACCTTGAATTTAACTAAATACATTTTTTTAAAAAGGAGAGAAAGAAAATTAATACCTCAAGTTTGATGAGAACATGCAAGCTCACTCTGGGAAGGTTGTGCCACTCAGGTATGGTGACTGCAGGTGGTGGCGCACTGGGTGGTGTGACTGGTCAGGTGTGCGGCTCAGTCACCCCACACTGCTGGCAGCCATCTAGAGTTCTCCCAGCACTGCCCCTGACATAGCTTCAGGTGGAAGGCGTTAAGCTTCCCTGCTCAGAAATAAGAATACCTCAATAATTTGTCCCTCTTGCAAGAAATAGGCAGTGACAGCTCCGTGGCACCACATCACTGATGGTATTCCTTGGCAGCATCGCGGTTTAGCCATTGGGCAAAATGCAAGTCTAGCAAGTCAGGTCTGCCAGGAACAGGATACTCTTGATTCTAGAGCATTTCAACATTTCCAGAGTGTATTTGTTCCCACACGCTCTGTAACACTTTTTGATAATCATTGTCACCCCCACATGGCCAGCACTGACACGTCATAATGTACCAGCTCGAAATCCAATCTAAAGCCTAAGAAGCTACTTTGACTGAAACCATCAAAACATGGCGCGAGTCAGAAGGAAGTTCTTACAGGCCAATGCATCTCAAGAAGTGTCTCTGGCATATCGGTCATTTTGTGTGTTGGAAACAGGGTCTTGGGCAACATTTATCAAGTGGGCAAAATCCCAGCTGTGTGATACCATTACTACAGGCTGCTGTTTTCTTGCACTCCCCAGAGTGGGTGCTGGAGGGGAAGGCAGGTGTCTAAGACGACCATCTGTGATGCCAGCCAGCTAACTAAAACACCTGAGCCATAGGTCGAGTTATCCAAGCACCATACCAGTCAACAGTGCTAGACTCGGGTTTAAGCAAAATGTAAAAAGTCACACCAACCCCTCAGCTTCAATCCCATTGCCAGACAAAGGGTAAAGAAAGTGGGATGGTGGGGCGCCTGGGTGGCTTAGTCGGTTAAGCGTCTGACTTTCGCTTAGGTCATGATCTCGCGGTTCGTGGGTTCGAGCCCCGCGTCGGGCTCTGTGCTGACTGCCAGCTCAGAGCCTGGAGCCTGTTTCAGTCTGTGACTCCCTCTCTCTCTGACCCTCCCCTGCTCACGCTGTCTCTCTCTCTCTCTCTCTCTCCTAGAAATAAATAAAACATTAAAAAAATAAAAAAAAAAAAGTGGGATGGGATGTCACAGCAGCAGCCTGCAGTATGCTATTTCAGCCTCTTTCTTGCTTCTCTTTGGACAAATCCACGAAACCCTACAGGCTGCACAGAAATAAGGCTGCTACAGGCCCCAAGGTCTGGGACCAGGCGCCTGCTTTCAGAATTGGGGGTGTTGAGTTGTACCATTTAAACCTCTTCACTCAGTAACCTGAGACTTGGTTTTGTTAACTCTGGAATTCTCTTCCTGTCAAGCAGATCTGCAGGAGTCTCATGTGAAATTCTCTTTGTCACTCAAGGGCAATGAACAGAGAATATTACAGAGCCAGGCTGCCTAGGTTTGAATTCCAGCTCTACCATTTGCCAGCTGTGTGACTTATGGCCAGCTACTTAAACATCACTGCCCCAGTTTTTGCTTCTGTGAAGAGATAAAAAACATGACCTACCTCAAAGCGCTGTGGTGATCTTGAGACGGGGTTAGTCTGTGTCAACGTCCCAATAGCGCCTGGAAAAAAAATTCAGTGAAGGTTGGCTATTACTTTATTATGGAAGATGAGCAAAGGATTAACACAAAAGGTCATTCACCGAATGATCCATTTCTTTTAAGTTTATCTATTTTGAGAAAGAGAAATGGGGAGGGGCAGAGGGAGAGAGGGAGACACAGAATCTAAAGCAGGCTCCAGGCTCTGAGCTGTCAGCACAGAGCCCGATGCAGGGCTCGAACCCACAAACCTTGAGATCATGACCTGAGCCGAAGTCGGTCACTTCAACAACTGAGCCCCAACACACCGCAGCTGAATGACCAAATTTTAAAATCGATAGCTTTTATAACATTTATATTATGATGAGAAAGGCTGGCTGTTGTAATGAACCATCACCCAGTTTTGTTGATTTAACACGACAGAACCTCCTTTCTCAGGGCAAATCTAAGGCATGCATCCTTGATCAACAGGCAGCTCTCCAGGGACCAGGCTTCCTTCCACAAGGCTCCACCAACCTCCACATGCGGCTCCAAGGTTGCCCTAGCTCTGGTCTACACTGAAACCAGTCAAAGGGGACATGGGAGGAGGGAAAGGGGAAGTTTTGTGGGCCCAGCCTACACGTAGGGCCTCTCAAGTGACCACAATCCTCTGGCCAGAACCCAGCTTATATACCCCGCTGCAAGGGAGGCAGGCAGGTTAACAGCTGGCATTCCCTACCATGCTTCATCAGAAGATATATATGAGAGGATTACACGGTCTTCAAAAAATCATACTCCCTTATATCTGAATTTAATTTTGCTTTCTAGTTGAGTTTTAGTTTCTCCCTAGCCATGACCCACTCAAAGTTCAATATATTCCAGGGATTTCTGGATTTTGGATATGCTCTAGGGAATGAGAATCCCCTATATATTTCAAATTACAAATGCTGACACTTTCTCAAGTGTCCAGGATTTTATAAATGATAAGGTGGATTTTCTCTCTTGCAGTAACATATTTTCAGCTTCATCTATCTCCTTTTGATATGCCCCGATTCACAGGTTAAAATATTTCGTCAAAGGAGTAGCTTGCTTCTATTTTATGCAAACGAAAAAGACTCTCAGAATCTACAATGTGAAACACACAAGAAACTGACATTCAGTAGCTTGCTGGATACAAAGTGGCTGGGGTGAAACAACTGTGAGTCCTAAATTATAACCAAAACTACAAAGCAGACTGAAAAGCTGTGGAAACTACCAAAAGCATCACAATTTATTCTTGACTCTACAAACTGACAATTTACACTGTATTTTTATAAATGCTTTTTTTAATGCCAACATTTTGGATTTTTAACCGGGAGCAACAGACATATATAGATTTCGTAGGGGTTTGCAGAAAGATTCAACGTGAACTGGTAAAACCTTTCAAAGCAGTGACGCCCAAAGGTATTATTAGTACAAAAGACTGAGGTGCCTCAATTGGTTAAACATCCGACTCTTGATTTCAGCTCAGGTCATGATCTCACAGTTCATGGGTTTGAGCCTTGCATCAGGCCAAGTGCTGACAGCACGGAGCCTGCTTGGGATTCTGTCTCTCCCCCTCACTCTCTGCTCCTCCCCTGCTTGCATGCTTTCTCACAAAATAAATAAATAACTTAAAAAAAAAAAGACTCTCTGTTTGATGAGTGCCTACAATTCTCTATATATCCACACCATAAGTACAAAAGTGTGAATGAAGAAGCAAAATGGTAAAATAATTTTTTAAGTATTTACTTACCCCTATTTAGGGGTAAGAAAAAAATAAGCTAAGAAGGAATAGGGAAAGCTATATAACATACTAAAATTTGGCTAATATTGGCTAGAAATTACCAATGGCAATTATAGAGTATTTGAGAAATTTGAAGGGGCGCCTGGGTGGCTCAGTCAGTTAAGCTTCTGACTTCAGCTCAGGTCATGGTCTCACAGCTTGTGGGTTCCAGCCCCCCATGGGGCTCTGTGCTGAAAGCTCAGAGCCTGGAGCCTCCTTCCAATTCTGTGTCTCCCTCTCTCTTTCTGCCCTTCTCCCACTCATGATCTATCAAAAATAAACATTAAAAATTTTTTTAAAAAGAAATTTGAAGAACAGTCCTAAAACTGCTATTTGAAAAAAGGCAAACCAAAATGGGCACTCGAGCAGAAAGGTTTCCATATCAAACCCTAATATTGTTCCTAGTGATAAAATATACTTTATTAGATCCTAAATATTCATAAGAGAGCTAAAATGATCTAGGATTGTTAGCCTTCAAGAAATTGAATCTTATTTCAATATTGCTAGACAGAACTGACAAAACTGAAAACCAGTTAACTAAATCATTCCAGAAAACTGTTTGCTATTTTTTTTAAAAAATAATTTTAAAGTTTATTTATTTTTGAGAGACAGGGACAGAACATGAGCATGAGCATGAGCAGGGGAAGCATAGAGAGAGAGGGAGACACAGAATCTGAAGCAGGCTCCAGGCTCTGAGCTGTCAGCACAGAGCCCGATGCAAGGCTCGAACTCATGAACTGTGAGATCATGACCTCAGCCGAAGTTAGAAACTTAACCGACTGAGCCACCCAGGCACACTGAAAACTGTTTGCTATTAAAGTCATTCCTGGGGCGTCTGTGTAGCTCAGTCGGTTAAGGGTCCGACTACAGCTCAGGTCACGATCTCACGGTTCGTGGGTTCAAGCCCCACGTAGGGCTCTGTGCTGACAGCTCAGAGCCTAGAGCCTGCTTCAGATTCTGTGTCTCCCTCTCTCTCTGACCCTCCCCTATTCATGCTATCTCTCTCTCAGAAATAAATTTTTAAAAAATAAAGCCATTCCTATTCAATATGAATGACAAATTTAGTAAATCAGCAAATCTAAGTTCAATGAATTCATCCAAATGTGGCCAATTCAATGGATTCACCATTAGGCAAGTTTTAATCCCACAAAAAAATGTTGGCAAATCAGCTTTCAAAGCATTTACCTAACATCAACCAGACATCCGCTCCTAACTTCACCTGATTAGAGTGGGGTATCTGGCAAAAGACCAGCCACTTTTTGTATGAACTAACCATAACTTAGGAACAATTAGTCTGCTCCCATTTTAGCCCTGAGCTCTCATGTTAGTTATTAAGAATGCCTCCTTTGGGGCCCCTTGGCTCAGTTGGTTAGGCGTCTGACTTAGGCTTAGGTCAGGATCTCACGATTGGTGGGTTCAAGCCCCACGTTGTGCTCTGTGCTGACAGCTCAGAGCCTGGAGCCTGCTTCAGGTTATGCGTCTACCTCTCTCTCTGCCTCTCCCCTGCTCACGTGCTTGCTCGCCTCTCTCTCTCTCTCTCAAAAATAAAGAAACATTAAATAATTTAAAAATTAAAAAAAAAAGAATGCCTCCCTCAGAGAGAGGGCGTGGTTGGTGGCTGAACTACAGAAATGTGGACAGGATACTGCTGCCATCAAGGCCAAAAATGGGTCCATCCGTCACCCTTACTAGAAGCACATAGCCTTGGACATTAATTTCCTGCCTTTATTAGTTTCCTAGGACTGCGGTAATGACTTACAGCAAACTGGTTAAGACAAGTGAAATGTATTCTTTCACAGCTCTGGAGGTTAGAAGTCAAAGGTCAAGGCGTCAGCAGGGCTATGCTCTGATCTGTCCTATACACCCTTCTCTTGGCTTCTAATCCTGCGAACAGTCCTTGGCTTGGCTTAGCTTGAGGCTGCATAACTCCAGTCTCGGCCTGTGTCACATGGTGTCCGCCCTGTGTCTTCACATGTCTTTCTTAGAGGACAGCAGTCATATTGGATTAAGGGCCCTCATCTTAACTAATTACAATGACCCTATTTCTAAATAATCTTATGACTGAGGGAGTAGGGCTTCAGCAAATCTTTCTGTAGGATACAGTTCAACCTATAACACTGCCTTTGCCCTCACTTCCCAGACATTGATGATCAATGACCATCATTTTAGGCAATCTCTCTCCTACCCTTTGTCATTTCTCTTTTTCTAATTCATTTAAAAAATAAATAACTTCAGGGATGTCTGGGTGGCTCAGTCAGTTGTGTCTGACTTTGGCTCGGGTCATGATCTCATGGCTCATGTGTTTGAGCCCCATGTCAGGCTCTGTGCTGACAGCTCAGAGCCTGGAGCCTGTTTCAGATTCTGTGTCTCCCTCTCTCTCTGTCCCTCCCCCGCTCACGCTCTGTCTCTCTCTCCTTCAAAAAATAAACATTAAAAATGTTTTAATAAATAAACCATAATTCTAAATAATAAGTCATACATACCAGCACACACGGCTGATATATAAGCAGTTTTGGTTAAACAGTGTAAAATCTCTTGTTAAAATCCTGGCTAAAATAGAACATATAATTTCCCCCCTTCTCATCTTCTTATTTTTTCCTGAATACCTTCATTTGCCTCAGCAACTTACAGTTCATATTTTCTAGAACAATTCCAATTTAGTGTAATTGTATTCTTTTTCAGTAAAATTGGTATAGAAATCACTTAAATGCAATATAATTGTGTTTCTTAAGGCTTATCGAGCAAACATATTCACAAATCTAAAAAAATTGATCGAGATCCAATTTGGAGATCAGAAAATTTGTCACTAACTGATAGAGATTAAAAAGCAGGAGTCTAGGGGTGCCTGGGTGGCTCAGTCGGTTAAGCATCTGACTTCAGCTCAGGTCATGACCTCACAGTTTGTGGGTTTGAGCCCCGCATCGGGCTTTGTGCTGACAGCTCAGAGCCTGGAGCCTGTTTCAGATTCTGTGTCTCCCTCTCTCTCTGCCCCTCCCCTGCTCAAGCTGTGTGTGTGTGTCTCTCTCTCTCTCTCGCTCAGAAATAAATAAAACATTTTTTAAAAAATTCAAAAAAGAAAGCAAGAGTCTAGTGAAAACTTGGACAGGAGGGTGTGTGGGAAGGTACTGACCTCTGTAGGAAAGTCTAGGATGTGTGGGTGAAGGCAGGGATGGGCCAGCGGAACATCCAACCCCTCTCCCTGTGGGTACCACTGACAGGAAGGACAGCATGACTTCATAATAATTTAGTTCTTAGAGGAAATTGTCCGTACTATTCTTCCTGGTAACTAAGTTTCTGAAGAAGGAGCTTGAGGGCTGCTTGGGTGGCTCAGTCAGTTGAGCATCTGACTTCAGCTCAGGTCAAGATCTCGCAGTTCATGGGTTCGAGCCCCGCATCGGGTTCAGTGCTGACGGCTCAGAGCCTGAAGCCTGATTCAGATTCTGTGTCTCCCTCTCTCTCTCTGCCTCTCTTTTCTCTCTCTCTCAGAAGTAAACAAACATTAAAAATTAAAAAAAAAAAAAAAAAAGGAGGAGGAGGAGGAACTTGAAATCAAGAGTAGAATAGCACAAAGGTTAGCACTGGCAGACAAAGGCCCATCAGCTGAGAAGGAGGGTGAAGCCAGGCCAGAAAATGTTCCCAATCCTGGTGCCATGTTCATCTTCTGACTCATCACAAGAGCTGGAGCCTGGCCAAAAGATCTCAGAATCTATGTTCACAGGACAACCTAGGTCTCAAAAGGATACCGAAGGAAGAACAATTCAAGATATGCTACAAGAGAAGAGAGTTTTCTCCCAACAGAGACTAGAGGAAAGAAATCTAAGTGATAAAGAAAGGAAAAAGGAGAAAAACAGATCCATGATGTGAGACAGACATTCTGGGTCCCTGTATTTGCAATACAAAAAGAAGAAACAGCTACTAGGGAGTTTGAGGGTCAAATCTCTACTGAGCATTAGCTAGGTACCAGGAACTGCATTAGAAAACTCTGGATATAAATAAGAGCAGAGATGGTATGTGGAGTTTACTGTCAAACTTACAAACAAGTAATGATAAGACAAGATAATTACTATACTGGAGGTATGATGAAAGGGCAGTGGGAGAGTTATGTCAAGCATCTGTTTGGTGCCTCTCAGAAGGCATGTCTGAGCAGCTGTTATGGAAGAAAAAGCATTTGCTAGAGTGAAAGAGAAAGGAGGAGTATTCTCAGTAAAGAGCATGACAACCAGGTTAGTGTTGGTGAAGCACAGACTGTGAGATTGAGAGTAGCTCAACAGGGCCTCTTTGAAGGCCTTGGACACCATGGGAGCAATATTAGGCTTTGCCCTAGCACCAATTGGGAGCCATTGGTGAATTCTGGTGAGAAAGGCGGCATTACCTGATTTGCGGGACAGAAAGATCTTTCTGGGAAAACTTCTAAATTCATTCTATCAGGGCATCATTATCCTCATACCAAAACCAGACAAAGACACTATGGAAAAAGAAAACTACAGGCCAATCAGTCTAATGAACACAGACGCAAAAATCCTCAACAATTTATTAACAAAGCAAAGTCAACAACACATTAAAAGGATCATTCACCATGATCAAGTGGGATTTACTCCAGGGATGCAAGGATGGTTCAATATTTGCAAACCAATCAATATGATACATCACATTAGCAGGTAAAAACCATATGGTCATCTCAACAGATGCAGACAAAGCATCTGAGAAAATACAGCATCAATTCAGGATAAAGTCTCAATACAGAAGGTTTAGAGGGAACATACCTCAACATAACAAAGGCCATATGTGAAAAACCCACAGCTAATATCATACTCAATTCCAAAAAACTGAAAGCTTTTCTTCTAAGATCAGGAATTCCACTCTCAAGGATCAAGGATGTCCATTCTCACCACTTTTATTTAGCATAGTACTTGAAGTCCATAGCAATCAGACAAGAAAAACAAATAAAAGGTATCCAAATTGGTAAGGAAAAAGAAGACCTGTCACTATTTGCAGATGACATGATATTATATAAATAAATACTAAAGACTCCACCAGAAAACTATTAGAACTGATAAGTGAATTCAGTAAAGTTGCAGGGTAAAAAATCAATATACAGAAATCTGTTGCATTTCTATACACTAATAATGAAGTAACAGAAAGAGAAATTAAGAAAACAATCCCATTTACAATTGTACCAAAATGAATAAAGTACCTAGGAATAAGTTTAAACAAGGAGGTCAAAGACCTATGCCCTCAAAATTATAAGTCATTGATGAAAGAACTTGCAGATGATAGAAACAGATAAAAAGATATACCACGCAAAAAAAAAAAAAAAAAAAAAAAAAAAGATATACCACGCTCATGGATTAGAAGAATCCATATTGCTAAAATGTCCATACCACCCAATGCAGTCTACAGATTCAATGCAATCCGTATCAAAATATCAATAGCATTCATTAATCACAAAACTAAAAAGAATAGTTCTAAAATTTGTATGGAACCACAAAAGACCTCAAATAGCCAAATCTATGTGGTAACAGATGATGACTACACTCGTTGTGGGGAGCACTGAGTTATGTATAGAATTGTCAACTCACTATGATGTTCTTGAGAGAGAACAAAGCTGGAGGTATCACAATCCCAAATTACAAGATATACTAACAACACTATATAATCAAAACAATATGGTACTGATGCAAAAATAGACATATAGCTTAATAGATAAGGATAAGAGCCTAGAAATACACTCATGCATAAACAGTCAATTAAAATATGACAATGGAGTTAAGAACATAAAATGGGGAAAATACAGTCTGTTCAATAAATGGTGCTGGGAAAATTAAACGCAACACGTAAAAGAATGACTGCTTCCTCACATCACACAAAAAAATAAACTCAAAATGGATTAAAGACCTAAATGTGCGACCTGAAACCATAAACTCCTAAAAGAAAATATAGGCAGTAATCTTAAACATTGGCCTTGGCAACATATTTATGGATAGGTCTCCTAATGCAAGGGAAACAAAAGCAAAAGCAAACTATTGGGGCTACACCAAAATAAAAAAGCTTTTGCAAACAAAGGAAACCATTAACAAAAGAAAAAGGCAACTTACTGAATAGGAGAAGATATTTGCAAATAATGTATCTGATAAGAGGCAAACATCCAAAATAAGTAAAGAATTCATACAACCTAACCCCAAGGAAACAAATAATCCAATTAAAAAATGGGCAGGGGCACCATCCAACTCTTGACTTTGGCTGAGGTCATGATCTCATGGTTCAAGAGTTCGAACCCCACATTAGACTCCACGCTGAGTGTGGAGTCTGGTTGGGATTGTTCTTCTTCTTCTCTCTCTGACCCTCCCTCTCTAAAACATTAAAGTGAAAGTAAAAAGTAAAATAAAGTAAAACAAAACAAAGCAAAATAAAATAAAATAAAATAGGGGCACGTGGGTGGCTCAGTCAGTTACTGTCCGACTTCAGCTCAGATCATGATCTCACAGTTTGTGAGTTTGAGCCCCACGTTGGGCTCTGTGCTGACAGCTCAGAGCCTGGAGCCTGCTTCAGATTCTGTGTCTCCCACTTTCTCTGTCCCTCCTTTGCCCCTCCCCTGCTCACTCACGTGCATGCGTGGTCTTTCTCTCTCTCTCTCTCTCTCTCTCTCTCTCTCTCTCTCACACACACACACACACACACACACACACACACACAAACATTAAAAAATTTAAAAATAAAATAAGGCCATTGCATCTGAAACAAGGTTTTGGCAGTGAGATTGGGAGCTGAGGGGTGGTTAAAGGGCAAGGGGTGAATAGATTTGAGAAAAATAATCAACAGTGCTTGGAAAGTGGGGACAGGAAGCCCCTGCAACATTGCTCTTAACTGTCTGGGCAGCTGCATGCGGTTCCAATTCACTGAAACGTGAAACAGAGGTTGTCAATACTGGAATGTATTCGTGCATGTTGAGGAAGATGATGGGTCAAGTCCTGAAATGCTCTGTGGTACTGATCTGCTTAAGGGACATCTAGGTAGAGATACACGTCTGGAGTTCAGGAGAAATGTCTCTAGAGAAAGACACACTTTAGCATGATGAGCAAGTGGGTACAGTGGAAAACACGGTTGTGAGTGAAATCACTCAAGCTGAGTAGGAAGAATATGAAAACAAGCCTACATCACAGGGGACAGAATCCAGGGCACATTCATATTTAAAGGACAGGCAGAGGTAAAAAGAAAAATCCACAGAAGAGACTGAAAGGAGTTCAAAAATAATAGGAAGAGCAGGGAAAGAAAGCAGGGTCACAAAAACCAAGTGAGGAAGGAGCTTCAAGAAGGAGAGTGTCACCACACCCAGTGCCAAAAGAAGTCAAATGTCCATTGGATTTCAGCACAAATATGCATAGAACAGTTTCACTGGGGCCGGGAAAATGAAAGCAGGATATCATGGGGGTTACAAGTGAAAGGGAAGAAGAGACTATTAACGGAGCCCATATTGCTAGACGCTTGGCTAAGAAGTGGAGAGAAAGAGCGCTACAAAGAAAAGCAGAAGCAGGAGAGTTTTCATTGCTGTTGTTTGTTTGTTTCGGTCCATGGACATTTTGAGTCTGTTTTTATGCTAAGGGGGAGGAGCTAGTGAATGGAGATGGATGATATAGAAAAAGAAGGGGTGACCCACAGAGCAAATTCTGAGAGACAGGAAGTTGACGGGATCCAGAAAACAGCGGCCAGGTGAGGGGCAGGGGAGGAGGCCTTAGTCCCTTAGAGGAGGAGGGGCTCCTTATTGCAGGGGTGGGAAGGAGGTGAGGGGGCAGGCTAACACAGGCCTGTGTGGGGACACAGAACCAAAGGAACAGAGTTCTCATTAGCATTAACTACTTTCTTTGTGAAGCAAGACCCCAAGACATTGCACAGAGGCAGCGTTGAGTAAGTCTGGAATAACGACCAAGGAGACCAGAACACAAGCGTGAGCACTGCTAAGCAGTCCTGGCGGTGCATTTGGGGCTGGATGTCATCAAAGTTGGGTGGGGAGGGGCGCCTGTGTAACTCAGTTAAGTGTCTGACTTTGGCTCAGGTCGTGATCTCATGGTTCGTGAGTGTGAGTCCCGCATTAGGCTCTGCATGGTCACTGGGATTCTCTCTCTCCCTGTCTCTCTGCACTCTGCACCTCCCCCCCACCCCGCTAAAAACAAACAAACAAACTTAAAACACATTTGGGGGGAGGGCTTCAATACATGCTGTACTGGGATTATTAGCATCACTCAGGACCCTGGTTTAAGGGAAAGAAGATATAAAGCTGGGTTCACTCTGTGCTGGCTGGCCTGCCTGCCAAGGAAAGAAGAGAAGGGCATTGGGGGAGCTGGTAAGAGAGCACTTGAATGACGCAGCGAGGAAAAGAAGTAAGGATAAGAAAGGGCTCATCATGCCTGGAGAACGTAGAGGAGACAAGAAGAGTGTCTTGAGTGAGGCGGGTGGCAGTGCTTTTCTTCACGGCACGTGCCTGGCTTTAGTTCGCAATGAAGTCCTTCTGGACTGTAGCTCTCATGCAGCTGGTACACGTTCTAAGTGAGAAGACACTGGTCACTTTGGGTCACCCCTGCATCTCAGGGCCGTGCATAGCCCCTAGAGCAAAACAGGCCCTAGCGAAACCTTTGTGGAATGTGCAGCGAGAGAGCTGGAAGGTGTAGGAGACGTTGGATGTATGGTCAGAGAGGCACTTGGACTCTCTCCCAGGTAGAATATTCCCAAGGGATAATGATCCGAGGAGGAGAAGCTGCAGTTGGTGGCCGAGGCAGAGTGGAGACAGAACCACGGAGTAAAGAGGTGAACACACAGAGGCCCCAGAGCCCCTGGATCGCATGATGTGACCCCACTGATGGCAGTCTGGAAGTGGACTCGCAGAGCAAAGAGAAGGCAGTCTTCTCATGGCTCCGTGGTATGGGAGTCATGGGATGTGAGACAGTGAGCAACTCTACAGGATGCGGTCTCTCCAGACAAGAGCAAGAAGTAGGACTTCCGGTGGAAAAGGGCAGAATGGAAAATGTTGGTGGGAAGTCAACAGGGCCACGGCGACCTACCGTGGAGAGAAGGGAAAACAAAGGGCTGGAGGTGGTTGGAGAGGAAGGGATGACAGGCAAGATTAACTGGGCTCACATTTCAGACCAGAACTGTATCCATCAAGGATCTGAGTGTTGAGATCCACCCAGGCCCCACATGTGGAGGAGGCTCTAACAGCTGCCTGCATCTGGGGCTGGGGCTGGCTGGAGGGAGAGCTTTGCTAAAACCAACAACAGGTGTTGGGAGTGGTCCCCCAGGCCAAAGTGACCATCGTGAAGAGGCACATTCTGTTCATTGGCACATCTCAATTTTACGCATATTAATTTGTCATGTAGGCACATGACACATCAGTCATGACACAACTGCTTTATCTTTCCGAATTCCTCTGCAAATACTTTTCCTCCCACACGAATATTCTGTATCAGATCTGCCTCTGCTATTAGCACATATATAATCAAGTTTATGGTCCAGCCCTAAACTTTAAAGAAAAAATTTTTTAACGTTTTATTTATTTCTGAGAGAGAGAGCATGAGAAGGGGAGGATCAGAGAGAGACAGAGACACAGAAGCAGACTCCAGCTCTGAGCTAGCTGTCAGCACAGAGCCGGACGTGGGGCTCGAACCCACGAACCTTGAGATTGTGACCTGAGCCGAAGTCAGCCACCCAACCGACTGAGCCACCCAGGCCCCCCCTAACCCTAAACTTTTGTAACCAGATGCAAACATCTGGGCATCATAGCACTATTTTTAATAAGCCTGTGACCCAACTGGTTGAGAGCATTTTATTCTCATCATTAGTATTTGATTCTTATCATAGATTATTATTTCTAGAGTGATTCTAAGGATTCATTTTTGACCAAAGAACCAGCTTTTGGATTCGGTACTATCTTTTCCTATTTCCTAATTCATTAATTTCTGCTTTTTATCTGTGTTTTGTTTATTTCTGCTTTTCTTTGGCTTTTTGGACACTGTTTTCTAATTTTTTGAGCTGAATATTTAATTAACTTCTTTCTCTTTTTTTGATTGATGTATTTAGACTATAAGTTTTCTCATGAGCTCTGCTTTATCTGTACTCTACAGGTTTCATTATTGCTGGTTTCTAGAAATTGTACAATTTTTGCTTCTATGTCTTCTTTATACCAAGAACATTTAAATTCTTTAGTGGAAAACTCCAACATATACAGAAGTAGAGAGAATAGTGTAATGAATTCCTATGGACCCATCACCCAGCTTCAACAAGTGTCAACGTACAACCAATCTTGGCTCATCTTGCCCCAAACCCCAGACATCTTATTTCTTCTTTAAATATTTCACTATGTAAGTTTTTCTGGCTTTATTATTATTATCTTAATGTTTATTTATTAAGAGACAGAGTATGAGCAGGAGAGGGGCAGAGAGAGAGGGAGACAGATTCCAAAGCAGGCTCCAGGTTTCAAACTGTCAGCACAGAGCACGACTTAGGGCTTAAACTCACAAACCACAAGATCATGACCTGAGCCAAAGTCAGACACCTAACCTACTGAGCCATCGAGGTAGCCCTCTGGCTTTATTATTAATGTTTGATTTTACTGCATGATGATCACTGAATATCTTCTGCACTATTTATACTCTTAGAATATCTGTAATTCATAAATATTACACAGGCACACAGGAGGAAGATACATTATCCATTTCCAGGATAAGAGTTCAGTCTCTATCAATTAGCTCTGCCGCACTCAATGTCATGGACTAGAAGGAATAAATGTAGACTTCTCTTGATATTGCTTTTAATTCCTACTTTACAAATGGGGCTGCTGTGTAATTCAGTTTACAAATCCCTCTTGTTACTTTATCTTTTTATAATTATACCTATTAGTATTATAAAGTGCCTTTTCGAGGTGGGGGCCTAAATTCCATTTTTTCTGATACTAAGACTGAATGCTTTAGTTTCTTTTCATTTGTATTTGCTTGTTCCACTGTAGTCTGTCCTTCATTTTCAATTTTAATGATGTCATTCTTCTAAATATCTTAGACCCTCTCATATGTTAGCAATCCCATCAGTCAAGGTTTTTAGTTGCAAGCAACAGAATCCATTCCTGTGTTTAAACAGAAACTCTACTTGTCAAAGGATATTAGGTAGCTTACAGTATTTCCGGGAGAGGCAGAGAGCCGGTGGAGGGGGGTGGGGGCGGGGGTGCTCTATGCAGACAGGAACAACATCTGCCCACCCGACCTGCCTGCTCACACCTGGGTGCTGAGGCCGTAGCCCCCACCCTGACTATGGGAGCTATGGAGGACTTTATCAGTCCACTCTGCCACTGCTGTTCTGAAGGGTGCATGTCCCTCCACCAGCCTTTCCAGAAAGAGACTCCACATAGCTCTCTGCTCTTAGAATGACTTCTTGCAAATAAAAGTCTGTAAGCATATGAAACTGCCTTTGCAGAGGCACGTGGAGGCAGGCATCAGGGTGCTCGATGTTCTGAGCTACAAGTACTTTTAGCTCAGGACTATAGGCTGCCTGAAATAATGTAGCAGAAGACTGGTACTGAGAAAAAGACAGGAAATATTGAGGAACTGGGATACTTTTCCTAAAGCAAATGGGAGGCAACTGAAGCTTCTTAGCATTTTGGAAAGATCACCGTAGCCCCAAGGTACAGAGACTGGACGGGAGGGGGTTGCTGTCGGCAAGCAACAAGTCAGGAGGCCTTTGCCCAAAGCCACAAGGGAAACCATGGGGCAGCAATGACGGTGGCTGCGGAGATACTGAGAGGGACACACTGGAGAGGCGGCACGGTGGAATCAACAGATGTCAGCAACCATGGGGGACAAAGCTGGAGTCGCAGATGACACCTGATTTCTGTGTTCCTTGAGTGAAAGAATTCTAAATCAAGGCTATGAGAGGAAGTGCAAATTGAGGGGAAAAGACCAGAGTGCTTTGAATATCCCAAGTTTGGGACAGCCAAGGAGTGATCGCAAAAGAATCCGGAAGCAGGGGAGAAATGTCCCAGGAGAGGCTGAGCGGAGCAGTGTTTCTCAGCCTTGGGCACACATCGTCAACACCTGGAAAGCTTTGAAAATACTGATGCCTGAGCTCTGGGCCCAGAGTTTCTGATGTAACCGGCCTGGGTCCCGATAAAGCACCCTAGGTGATTCTAATGCGCAGCCTGGATTGAGACTCTCTGGTACAGAGAGGAGGGCATGTAGCCTGCAAGATACGCCTCTGCCTGCTGCCCCACACCAGCCAGGTGGCTGTGGGAAAGTCATTAGCCTTTCTTGTTCTGTGTCTCCTCCCCTAGAAAGTGAAGATTGTTAACACGTCAAAGAATTGAAAATATTAAATCAAATAATATGCGTAAAGTTCCTCACCCCATTCCTGGTACATACAACAGACCACAGGATTCATTGCGGGACTCGTCTGGGGAAGGCACACTGCCGGCCTGCATTCCCCGAGTCGGGCTTTCTGTTTAGTAGGAAGGGAAACGAGAAATCTCTCAAACCTGTCATGAACAGAAGGACGCCCCTTGGTGTACACACAATCTGGTGGCTCACACAACAGTCTCTGGGACTTACTGCAAGAAACGGGAGGCGGCCAGATGACTCAACACTCCAGCAAAGCTCCAGCTGCCAGGATTCTTGGTTCCAGAGGACACTGGCGGGGAAGGAGGGACGCCTGTGTGGCTCAGTCAGTTAAGCCACCGACTCTTGGTTTTGGCTCAGGTCATGATCTCGTGGTTTTGTGGGTTCGAGCCCCATGTTGGACTTTGTGCTGGCAGCATGGAGCCTGCTTAGGATCCTCTCTCTCCCTCTCTCTCTGCCTCTCCCCCACTCATGCTCTGTCTCTCTCAAAATAAATTAATTTAAAAAACATGATAGGACATTGGAAGTGCAACAAATTCATTCATTCACTCATGAAAAGTGTCGGACAAATATTCAGGAAGCACCATTACATGCCAGGCAGGCATCTACTAGGAATCCCTGCATTCTGTAACCAAAGAGACTGAGTCCCTACTGTGTGCCCAATGCCACACTAAGTTCTGAGGAAATAATAATAAAGAAGAGATGTCCTACAGCCCTGAAGCAAACAGATCCTTCTCCTGGAGATGTGCCTGGTCTGTCCCCTCCGCAGCATCCCCACAGCCACCACGATAGTCACTCTGTTATTTCTCTCCTGGGTCTTGCAAGGACCCCTCACTCTTTCCCTGTCACTGGCAGTGAGCTCCCCGGGTCCATTCTACAGATTACAGACTATTTATCAAACAATCACTCAAAAACGGTTAAATAACCATGTGAGTATGTGTCACAACACAAGTACATGTTGCTATGGGACTGAATATTAGGGGCTTCGACCAAACAGAAAAGCCAGGAGGGCTTCCCTGAGACAGTGACAAGCAGACAGAGAGGGGAGAGGCGAGGAGACTTCTCAGGCCTTGCCCACCTGCCCAGGGGCTCCTCGGCACCTCCGCACCCTGCTTCACACACTCCCTCAGCCTGAACCGCCTTGCCCCGCGCTCAATACCGGGCCAGCCCACACCCGCATGCTCCTGAGGGTCCCTCCTGTCCACGCCCTGCTCCCAGCCACCCCCCTTCCATTGTGTGTCCACCGCCCACCGTCACTGGTCTACCCACAGACCTCGGACCCCTCACTGCAAGGGACTCTCCCAGAGGCCCGAGTCTCTCAGGTCTGTTTACCATGGCACCCAGCAGCTAACACAGTTCCAGGCACATTGGTCACAGTTCAGAGAAACAGACGCAATAGAGCGTGTGTCTGTGTGTACAAGGGAAACAGAAGGTTTGAAGGGACTGGCCCAAGCAATCACGGAGCCTGACAAGTCCCCACCCTGCAGAGGAGTGGCCAGCCGGACCCAGTACCCAGGTGTCCTGGCATGCAAGCTCTGCCAAGAGCTGTGTCCAAACACCGCAGTGGGGACCACCAGAGACGTCGTAAAGGGCTTCTCGCAGGAGAACCCGCTTCCTCGAGAGCTGCACTGCAGAGACACCACGCCCCGCTCTGGCAAGCAGAGGGGGCCCTGCTTGTGCCGAAAGACAAAGAATTCAGGAGGGTTCCAAGGTTTCCAAGGTTTTGGTGTCAGGACCCAGGGGATTCCTCTCCGGGCAGCATGAGACTTCCAGCAGCTGCACCATCCCCTCGGGGTCATGTTGCTGATGTGAGGGGTGCAGTGCTAAGCCCCACTTTGCAAGACTTAATCTTGACCTTCCACCTCCTGAGCAAATATAACCAAGTTCACCAACCTACCTCACTTCTTTTTGCCCTTTCAACATTTACTGAATACTTTGTCCCTGACAGATGGTAGGAACACAAAGACGAATAAGCCAAGGCCCCAGCCTCGCAGAGCTCACGCTTCAGCGTGTGGTGTGGCGGGGCAGGCACAGGGCTCTGTGCAAGGCAGGCCTGCCCCTTTGCCGACACTTCACACATGACCGGTCTCCTGGGCAGCCCTTTGTAAGAGCAGACTGCCTGGTCACTAATATCCTTGTCCAGTCCTTCCAATTTATACATTAAAAATAATGTGGCCAGAGAGAGGAGGCACTCTGGCAAGACATAGCTGGTCTCCAAACGGCAAGACCAAGGGGGACTAATTTCTTTTTAAGCCAGCACCCCAAGTGGGTCAGTCTTTGCCACGGAAGTGGTTGAATCATTCCAACCACTAGAGGGCACCAACCCCGTTCCATCCAAACCTGCCCAGCACCGCTGACTGCTCCCAGAACTAGAATACTGATCACCACCTTGTATCTTTTCTCAGAAAGAGCCTTGCAAATCAGGCAAGCTTTGGACGGAACACATAGACTTTACTCTTGAGCCAGTACGAAGTTAAGAGGCGAGGGAATCAATTGTCCTAATACAAAGAAATAAAGGCCACAGATTGACTTATTAACGAATTTATCAGAACCAATGACAAAGTGTTTTTAAAAACCTATGCTCATCACCCTATGCATCTATCAAAATCGCATCAGATAGCCACAACATAACCTCACATTATCGACAAGCCATTGTATAACAGTGGTATCAAATAAATGCCAGATTTTGTGCATCAGAATCACCTTCTACTTTTTTTTTTTAAGATACAGATCCAAGGACCGCACCATGGGAAATTCTTTTTAATAAGCCTGGAATGGGACCCAGGGATGTGTATTGTCGAAAAGCTCTTGGTGTGTAAAAGAGCTTAGGAGCCACTGCTGTGTAACTGGAATCTGAGAATGTGGAGATTAAGAATGTGGAGAGAGAAAACTGAATTCAAATACCAGATAACTGTAATTTGCACCTTTGGGGGCTGTAAGAGGGAGGACACATCTATGAGGTCACTGGGCATACTGAGAATTGCCTTCCTGCTTGGTGAAGCAGTAGCCACATTCGGTTGTTGGAAGGTGGGTGTGAGTTTCGTAGCTGAGAAATCTTCTTCCGTGACTTTGGATCTCAACAGGCTCAAGGCTGCAGCGAAGCCAAGCATCCTGCTGGAAAGGGTGCTGGAGTTAGAGTTAGGTCAGTCTCATTTGCATCCAGCTCTGCCGTTTAATGGTTTCACGCCCTTGGGTCAAGTGTCCTTGACTTCTCCATACCCTGGTTTCTTATCTGTAAACTAAGCAAGATACTCATCTCACTGTGGAGACTAAAGGAGCAAAGATCTGCAAAGCACTTAGCCCTCGGAGGAGTACCGTGCATGGGCGGGAAGGGTGCTGGGTACATGCTGACCATTACTACATGCGGCCTGTGAGAAAGAAAAGCAGGACAGCACCACCACAGCCCCCTGCAAGGTGCCAGTGGCCAGGGCTCCCTGTGGATCTGTACTATACAGATACACCTCATGGCCTCCGTTGGCAGTTTACCAGAGGACTGTGGTCTGAATTGATCACCTGATATCCTCACAATGCTCCTCCTCTGAGTATCTCCTTCGGGAACCATCTGCACCCTTGTTCCCAGGAATCCTAGCAGCTCTCTGAGCCCTCCTCCTTCCCTTCCGGTGACCCCTTCCTGGCTGATGGCATTACCCCTCTCCTTGCCCGTGAGCATCCCCCAGGATTCTGTCCATGGCCCCTGCCCTTCTCCTTTAAGCTTTTTTTTTTTGATTTATTTCTGAGAGAGAGAGAGAGACAGCGTGAGCAGGGGAGGGTCAGAGAGAGAGGGAATCACAGACTGAAACAGGCTCCAGGCTCTGAGCTGGCCGTCAGCACAGAGCCCGACGCGGGGCTCGAACCCAGGAACCGCGAGATCATGACCTAAGCGAAAGTCGGACGCTTAACCAACTAAGCCACCCAGGCACCCCTCCTTTAAGCTCTTCTTAAGTGACTTCATCCGCTGTCATGGTCTGCTGGTCCCTGTACATGGACACCACCCTTTTTATCTCTGACCCTCAGTCTCATATCTGTCTTCTGGGTGCCCAGTTAGGAGTGTCCCTATGAGCTTTAGAATTTATATGCCCCAAATTAAATCAGTCATGGTCTCCTTCACCTTCAGCCCCATATGCATACCCTCTTTATACGTTCCCCTTATTGCTCATCTCAATGGGGTCACTATGCAGTCGGGTCCCCAAGTCAGAAATCCAGCAGCAGTAATCTTGGCCGTTCTTCTCCTGCCAGGTTTAATCTTTCCCCAGGCCTCCGGATTTTCTCTCTGAAACATGTCCCGCCATCTCGAACTCTCAACATCTTTACCTCAACCTGTGACAGAAGTTACACTACTTCATGCCGAGTCTGCTCCCCCGGATCCATGACTATCTCTCCTCTCATCCCCTAACTCAGTTCTCCTCACAGTCCGTGGTCTAGGGAGACTACACCGTGGTTTCCCCCAAACAGAAAGCCACTCCACGCCCTTGTGCCCTTCTCTGCGCCCCCCCTTTACCGAGAGTACCCTTCCCACCTGGACTTTGCTCTGGTACCTCTGACTGTGGTGGGTTGAATGGTGGTTTCCCAAGATTTAGTTCCAGCTAGACTTGTGGTGGTGACATTATTTGGCCAAACGGTCTTTGCTCTCGCAATTAAGTTAGGGATCTCAAGAGGAGCGCATCCTGGACTGTGCAGGGGACGCTCTACATCCAAGGACAAATGTGCTCATGAGAGGAGGAGAGTCACACTGACAGCCACGTGAAGACAGACGCAGAGAGCAGTTACGCAGCCCCACACAAAGGCCTGTCCGTGCCACAGGCAGCTGGAGGAGGCAAGGAACAAAATCTCCCCTGTAGCCTCCAGAGGCTGCAGGGCCCTGCTGATACCTCAAGTTTGGACTAGAAGCTTCCAAAACTGTAAGAAAATTAACGCCCATTGTTTTAAGTTACTGAGTTTGGGACCACCCTAGGACACCACCACACCCTCCCTGCAGAACTCTGTTCACTCCTCCTCTCCTCCAGGAAGTCCTCTCTGAGCGCCTTTTACCATCCCCCCGCCTCCCGCCAGCTTGCCTCAGACTCCCTTCCTGGGTGGCCTCGCTCAACAGTCTCCTGAGATGCAGAAACCAAGTTCTGTTGCCCACTGTCCTATGAGGGTCCAGCACGTTCCAGGAAACAGCAAGTGCTCCACCAGATGAACACACGAGGCTCTCAGCCCCGGAACACCAACTAGGGTCCGGGCACGATGGCAAGAACTTAACAAACGTTACTTCATGGAGTCAGCGCAATAAAGCCTGGGAAGCAGGTACCATCTCCGCTTCACAGGTACAGAAACTGAGGTGCAGCAATTGGCCCAAGACCTTTGCAAAAGCAGGGTCAGGATTTGCATCCAGATCTCCTTGAACAACAGGCCTTGGTGAGCACGAGTTTGGCATTTTCAAAAGAGCAGCAGCCAACTAGAAGAAAGATGTTGGAGGGGCACCTGGGTGGCTCAGTCTGTTAAATGTTGGACTCTTCGGCTCAGGTCGTGACGTCATGATTTGGGAATTTGAGCCCCACATCAGGGTCTGCACTGGCAACCTGGAGCCTGCTTGGGATTCTCTGTCTCCCTCTCTCTCATGTTAAATAAACATGAAAAAACATTTAAAAAAAGAAAAAGGATGTCAGAGAAGGAGTAGGGAAAGGAAAGATTGAGTCTTTTTAGGTCTATTTATTTTTGAGAGAGAGAGAGAATGAGTGGAGGAAGGGCAGAAAATCTGAAATGGGCTCTGTGCCAAGAAGAACAAGCCCAATGTGGGCCTCAAACCCATGAATCGTGAGATCATGACCTGAGCCCGAGTCAGATGCTTACCAGACTGAGCCACCGAGGCACCGCAGCTTGATTCTTAGTTAGCTAGCTTTGAGACAGAGCCATGTGTGTATGTATCTGTGTGTGTATATGCGTGCCTAGTGTGTATCATACACATGTGTGTATGTGTATGATAACAAGGGTGTAGGTTATAAATTAAAGATGTAACATACACCAGGTCAGGATGCAGCATAAATAGGTCAGCGCAGCTTTAATCCGGAAGCCTGGGAGCAGGGGGTCCGTGAGAAGAAAAGATAGAAGGATCAAGAGGGAGAAGGGGAAATGGGCGAACGACAGAAGGCAGGAAGTGTAGCTCTGGGAAGTCTGGAAACAGAACATGCCTTTCTATTTTTTTTCAATGTTTATTCTGGAGAGAGAGAGTGAGAGAGCGTGCACACGCGCGAGCAAATGCAAGAGGGGCAGAGAGAGAGGAGGGCACAGAATCTGAAACAGGCTCCAAGATCTGAGCTGGCAGCACAGAGCCCGACATGGGGCTTGAACTCACGAACCAGGAGATCAGGACCTGAGCTGAAGTCGGACGCTCAACCAACTGAGCCCCCTAGGCGCCCCCAGAACATGCCTCTCTTTCCCCTCTCCGCCACCTCCCCTGGTCCATGTCTCTGCTCCTCTCCTGCCTTGCTCTCAGGACATACGTGTGCATGCTGTCTTAGCTCCCACTATGGTACTTCACGAGCAATAGGAGGCTAAATAACGCCCTCCACCCCCACCCCAGAGACATCTGCATCCTCATTCCTGGAGCAGATGAATGTTACTTACAAATGTCACACACACAAAAGACTTTGCATGTTTGATTAAGTTAAGCATCCTGAGATAGGGAGATTGACCAGGCGGATCCTTAAGTATTGTAAGTATCCTTATAATAGAGAGGGAGGTACAGAAGAGAAGACAATGTGACCCTGGAGGCAGAGAGTGGGGGAAACCACGGTGTAGTCTCCCTAGACCATGGACTGTGAGGAGAACTGAGTTAGGGGATGAGAGGAGAGGCAGTCATGGATCCGGGGGAGCAGACTCGGCATGAAGCAGTGTAACTTCTGTCACAGGTTGAGGTAAAGATGTTGAGAGTTCGAGATGGCGGGACATGTTTCAGAGAGAAAATCCGGAGGCCTGGGGAAAGATTAACACAGTTCATCTCCCAGTTTTTCTTCATTCCACAAAACTATGTTGAAAAGCCACATGTGAAAGCAACTATGTTTTCAAATCCTAGAGGGACAAGCAGGAAACAAATCATTGCATACAGTGCACAGTACTCAAGGGAAGTGCTGTAAATACTCTGTCGAATATTTGAAAAGGCAGAGCTACAAAGCCCCCGTGTTCATGGCAGGCCTTTCACTCTATCCAATCCACCACCTGGGATGGCCTGAAAGCCCCTGCGACCTTTGCTCTCCAGTTTTCATCCGGGGATGGCCATTCCCACCTGGGATCTGCCCATCAGGTAACCATCGGCTGTTAAATACCAAATGGTGGCCTCCAACTTCAGCAAGAACAGTGCTTCTAGAACTCTCAAGCACCCTGGAGTCAACTGGGGATCTTGCTGAAATGCAGATTCA
Organism: Hyaena hyaena; assembly: GCF_003009895.1. Lineage (NCBI taxonomy): Eukaryota > Metazoa > Chordata > Mammalia > Carnivora > Hyaenidae > Hyaena > Hyaena hyaena. The sequence continues at coordinate 251,300 of NW_024081100.1, read as the reverse complement.
GATTCCGTGAGGTCGGGGGAGGAGCCTGGGTTTCCGCATTTCTAATTAACCCCCCCCCACCCCCGCCCCCCGCCCAGGCGGTGAAGACTCTGCTGAGGGGAGAACCGCGTTTGAGCAGCCAGGGATTAGACACTTTGTTTTTACTTAAAACAAAAACAAACCAACTTTCTGAAGGCGTCGAATCCCAGTAGCAGGTGTGTGAGGTCTCAAGATTTCCAGAAGGGTAGAGAAGCTGAAAAGCATTTGGATAAACAGTGGTGCTGATTAGCAAGTGTGGTTTCAGAGCTGCGACCTTGTTCGGCAAAGACTACCCGGTACTATACCTAAAACGAAGGGCACCTGGGTGGCTCAGTCGGTTAAGTGTCTGACTCTGGCTCAGATCATGATCTCATGGTTCACAGGTTCAAGCCCCGCATCGGGCTCTGTGCCGAGAGCTCATGACAAGCCTGTGGCCCATGGCCCTGTCTACTTGGTATTCCCAGCTTGTGACTCCTACCAGTGCTCACAACACTGTTATCACAGGACCTGTGAGAAGTAGCAGCATGGGAGGGAGGCTCAAGGACGCAGCTGATGCCTCCACAGCAGTCACAGAGGCGGCAGGATGTTCTACACAAAGCTCGCCGTGCGAAATCGCAGTGACCCTGACAGGACTCTCCTTCACAGTAACAGAGAGTAAACAGAAGCAGTTGGCCATGGGGGTCACACAGCAAATCCACAGACAGACACTCTGTGGCAGCGGCTCGCTGTGCATCACTGGGCACTGCTCAGATCCTCCCACAGTAAAAGGGGGTGTTGGATGTTGTGGTCTTTCAGGCTCCTCTCAGAGGAAACATCCTGCCATCCCACGGTCTGTGATGCTACTCACTTCAAAAACAGAGCCTAGGAGTTCGGGTCCCTTCATGCCTCGTCTTGTGGGGACCTGAGAAGCACATTCGGGTCAGCCACAGCTGTGCTTCCTCCACTCTCTGCCAAGACTCACATTTTCTCACTTGATTAAATCCCCAGTCCCATGAATGCAACTAGAAAAACCTGCACTGGAGGTGCGCGTTGGAGGGAGAGATTTGAAATTACCCAGAACACTTTACCTGAGAGCAATTTGGCTGAAATTATCACATACCAGCTATATTTTTTTCCCTTTCTATTCTTTTCCCCTTCCCCTTCCCCAATCCATAAATCCTTGACTGCCAGTATTCTAAAGAAACACAAAAGAATCCATCTTTTGGTGTTTGGAAGCTACAGGTCAACTCTATGAAGCAAAAAAATAATTATAATAGTAAAAATAATATTAACAACAGTAACAAATATATTCTGCCGGTGACTGGGGTATTCTCCAGCGATTGTCTTTAGACACCAGGAGTCTATGTGCACACTAACAGTTAATTAGCATTGTCTAATTCCTAAGTAGTCTTCCTAGTTCTGCTTCTATGCTCAAGCCTGAACCACTTGAAGTGACTATGATGTTAAGAGGCACCTGCACTTAAAGTCTTTTTCAGTCTCCCACGCACAGAGAGGACCCAGCTGGGCAGCAAGCACCAGGTGACATCACCTGCGAGAGCGAGCATCCAATGCCCCTATCATTTGCCTAGTCTGGGTCACCTGAACAAACTTCAGGAGAAAGTTCTGTGGCCTTTTCAGGAAAGCGAGGCTTACTCACATAGGAGGAAAAAATATGAAACGAATGAAAATATCACACAAGGGTGCCAACCCCACAAAACACTACTTACTACCGGAGAGCCACACTAGAAGAGACTTCTGGGCAAAATGAAACCAGTAATGGAGCACTTCAGTCTGGTTCGAGGTGCCTTGCTTATGTTTACTTACATTTCAGCGGCCACACTATGACCGAGCAGATCCGCTAATTATCTCCATTTCACAGAAGAGGGCACTGAGGCCCAGCCCAAAGTCTGGTCCAGCCCGTAAGGGGGGAGTGAGGTGTGAGGGACCCTCGGTTCCAGCACTCACAGCGCTTCACGACTCTGCTTGGTTCTGGGTGGAAACTAGGTCAAGATCCGGGAAACACTACTGTCACCCTGAAGAGGAGGGTTCAAGGGCAGATGGCCTTGAGGGTCCTGGCGCCCCAATTCCTGGCAGTGCCATTGGAGGCTTCCGGCCCCGACGGAATACAGTCCTAGCCTCATCAGAACCGAACTGACGTCCGGCCTCCCAGCAAGGGCTGCAGCAGCTGGGGAACCTGGTGAGGATGCGCGCGCCTGCACCCACCTCCCCACCTTTACTTGCCTCCCTCCCTCCCCCAACCCCCAAGCCACACACGGGTACTTACAGCCCTGGGGCCCAGCTCCTCAAGCCAACACGAGAAATTAAACAGTTCGCACAGAATGAAATTTGGCCCGTGGAAGGTGCCTGCAGCTGGCGGTTAACACCAGCAGTAAGAGGATCAACTCCTAGTCCGCTGGCTTAAAAGGGGGGGTGGGGTGGGGTGAGAAGTGTGCGCGCTCCCTTTTACCCATTCACGTTAGTTAATTTGGATGATAAGGGTTCGTGTTTAATCCCTTTGTGAGCGAGTGAATATACTGAAATCGACAACCCCTGAGAGCACCGGCGGCTGGGAGGGCAACCTGCGCGGGAGCGTGCGGGTCGTGTCCAATCTGGCGTGAAGGAGAAAAGAAACGTCCTAAGGAGACTGAAAGCAAGAAAGAGAGAGACACCCTAGGGGTGCGTGGTGCCCACCGAGCCGCACACCTCCAGGCCGCGGCGGGTGGGCCGCGCTCTTCCCCAAGGCCCAGCACCCCAGGCCCGCCTCTGCGCCCTAGGAGCTCCCCAGGTCCCCCAGCGAGTGGGGCTCCTCCTTAGCCACCTCTGCCGAGGACTAACGACACCCAAGGGAGAGCCCGGGCCCTGCCACGGTCCAGCAGAGCGGAGAGAATTTAGGCGAGGCGTGGCGCAGAAAAGGGAGGGAAGGCTATCTAAGGACAGGGCTCGGTTCTCGGATGGGACAGATCAGAAAAAGGTGAGAGCTCGGTGGCTCTAGGTCAGGTCGTAAAAGCCGTCTTTATAGTTTCCACCTGCAAGAAAGCTCACACCCCACCCACAGCCCGCAGGCCTGGAGCCCCCAGAGTGCGGGTCCGAGGCTGCAACTGGGAGCGAGCCCGGTGGGTGGGGGAGGAGGCCCCCGGCCGCCGGCCTGGCTGCCCGCAGAGGCGCGGGAGGCGGAGGGAATTCCCAGCCGCCGCCGCCCCCTCCTTCCCCTCGGGCCCGTCCAGCAAATTTCCTCCCTCGTTTCTGTTCGTGCCTTCCCCCCCTCCTCCTCCCCCCGATATATTCGCTCTCTAAAACCATAAAAAAGAGATCAACTTCCCTAACTTCACGGAGCCCTTTTCAGTGACAAATATTGATGCCCAAAGTGTCTGCGCTCTCCCGCCCCCAAACGTTAAGAAAAGGCGCCCGCGAAAGGGGGACATAAAAAGTTAACAATGCTGTGAAAATATGTTTGCAGAAAATAGACAATCGTTGGATTAAACGTATTCAAGTATGAAATAATGCCTTTTTGTGTCAAAACTTGGGCGATGGGCGGGTACAAAAGTTCCCTGTGGCAGCTACTTGCTCCCTTTGTGAGCCGTGCGCTTTGGCGTCTCCACTTGGGCGCATTACTCAGAGCCCTCTAAGCGCGATTGTTTCTCCCTTTCTAATGACATTTACCGGATCAAAACATGCTGTTAATTCGATCAGAAGGCTTCACCCTCCCTGACAAAGCCACAATAATTTCTCCTGAAGTTTGTTAAATTGACCAAAATTAGGCAAATGAATAGGGGTCTGTAGGCGCCCCCTCTCGCAGGTGACGTCGCATAATGCTCGCCTGGGCCAGCTGCATTCCCCCTTTCTTCTCCTCGGCCCACTCTTCTCCGTGTTGCCCCCCGATCCCCCCACCCCCCCCTCACACACACACACACACACACACACGCCCGCCTGTCTCTACTCCCCCCACCCTCTGGCATTATTAAAATTTAGCCCAATGAAACTATTCATACTTTTCAATGGACATTTTCGCATAGGATAATAGGCTACAAATTGAGCCTCTTCCCCCCGCGAAGAGAGAGCCCGACGGGGGGAGAAAAGAAAGCAAGAGACGTGGTCAGGGAGCAGGGGGGGAACGTCGCGTGCCAGAGACCGGCGGGAGGGGCGAGGCGAGGCGGGAGCCTCGTGTGCCAGCCGCAGCCCCACACCTGCCGGGATGTCCGGACAAATAAAGCGGTGTAAACAAAAAGGGGGGAGATGGACGTGTCACCAAGTCGTGTGAGAAAAGCCTGGGAACAAACAGGGCGCCTCCGTCTCCAAGAGCTCTCCCTTGAACCCGGCGGAACAGCCTATTAAAGGCTTACTTAATTACTTTAATGACTCTGGACAGGCTTTAAAACGCACTCGGCGCTGGGACTGCGGGCTTGCTGGGATTTGTAAACAGGCAATCGTGTGAGACTCAGCGGTGGGACTAAAGGAGGCGACACTGTTTTTGTGAGGGTCCTCGCCCCCCGGTGCCCGCGGCCGCTGCGCCCCTGCGCTCTGCGCCTGCTGCGGGCGCTCCCTCGCCCGCCGGCCCCAGTTTACCGCCTCCTCGTCCCGCCCGGGCTGTTACCATGCAAATGTTATTCCCCCGCCGATCACGTGTCCTTTGAAGGGCCACGTGGATTAACAAAGCTGATCTGCCCCCAGCTCACCCCCCTCGGCTGCTATTTTTTTCCCCCTTAACTTCTTTAAAACTGATCTTGAATGCATACATCCCCCAAACGCAGCTCCCCTAATCCTATGGAATCATTCAACTCGTGAATGCACTTGGAGTCCTAAATGACCGCTTTATAAGGCAGCCCCTCGGAGTGGGGAGGCTGCAGTCTACCTGGGACACTCGAGGAGGCACACGAGGCGGAAAGTGGACGGGTGACTCGCGCCACCGCCTCTCCCGAGGGCGCGTCCTGACCAGGATGTCAGACAAGCTCAAGGAACGCAAAGTGAGTCGGCTGAGCCCGGACAGCCCTTGCGCCCTGACAGTGGGGGGCGTCTGACTCCCGGAGCCGCCTCCTGGCTGGACCGACGGCAGGGACGTGGCACCCGGGACGCTCGTGCGGAGGAAGCTTGAGTGGTCTGGGCGGGGAAGGAGGGCAGAGGAGCCTCCTCGACTCGGGAGGCCGGTGGCCACCTCCCCAGTGCCCTGGCGCTCAGCTGGCCGGCGTGGCCCGAGCCGGGCGGGCGGCCGGAGGAGGAGCGCACCAGCGCGGGCGTGAGAGGGCAGAGCTCCTCTAACCCTCGTGTGGAGGGGCAGGGACCCCCGTCCGGGGAGGTGGGGGGGGGGAGTCCCTGGGCCGCGTTGGGGGCTGGGAGGCCAACGGACACGCAGCTGCAGCCATGACTCTGACGACTCCCTGAGCAACACTATCCTAAACGTACAAACCTCTGTTCGCAGAGAACCCCTGTTTCCCACAAAGTGATAGAAAAGCGGAGGAGGGACCGGATTAACCGCTGCTTGAACGAGCTGGGCAAGACGGTGCCCATGGCCCTGGCGAAGCAGGTAACGTCAAAGGCCGAGGGAACCGAGTCCTGCGCCGGGGACCCTCCGCCGCCACGCTTAGCAGGGATGCAGGGAATCTGGAGACGGAGAGGGGCTTTGCTGTGGGCTCCTCTCCCCGGGGCCCGAACGCTGGGCGAGCCCCAGGCGGCCTCGCATGGATCCCCCCAGCGCCCTGCTCGCTGCTCCGCATTAAGCGGTGCACCCAGCCTGCGGGGGTTGACTAGCGCCCACGGGGTCGCTGCGAGGAGCGCTCCCTCTTTTTGCAGAGTTCTGGGAAGCTGGAGAAAGCGGAGATCCTCGAGATGACCGTTCAGTACCTGCGAGCCCTGCACTCCGCTGATTTTCCCCGGGGAAGGGAAAAAGGTGGGCGCGGGTTGGACACGGGAGAACCTGGGCTGGTTCGCCGTGGGGGTCGGGGTGGGAGTCAAAGGGCCCTCCAGGGCTCTCGGCTCTGGATGTGCCCGCGGGGGGGGCGGGCCGAGGTTCTACGCAAGCAAGGGGACAGGAGAACAGGATTCTGGGGATGCTGGGTCAGTCCCCGACTCCGGTGGGGAAGGGTGGGGTCAGGCTCTTAAGGAAAAGGTCTTTTGCTTGCACTTTTCCGGTCTCCAGACCGGGTTGAGGGAGGACAGGCCTCTACTGGGAACTCGGGCCAGAAAACGTGACTGGGAGGTGCCGGGCACCCTCCTCAGGTCACGATGGGGATGGGGCCGCTCATGGCTTGCATGGTTTTTCCTTTCTGCGGGTTCACTCGCCGCTCCGGCAGAATTACTAGCGGAGTTTGCCAACTACTTCCACTACGGCTACCACGAGTGCATGAAGAACCTGGTGCATTATCTCACCACCGTGGAGCGGATGGAGACCAAGGACACCAAGTACGCGCGCATCCTCGCCTTCCTGCAGTCCAAGGCCCGCTTGGGCGCAGAGCCCGCCTTCCAGCCGCTGGGTTCGCTCCCGGAGCCGGATTTCCCCTATCAGCTGCACACAGCCGGGGCCGAGCTCACCGGCCACAGCCCCGGGGAGGCCTCCGTCTTCCCGCAGGGCGCCGCCCCTGGGCCCTTCCCCTGGCCTCACGGCTCGGCCCGCAGCCCGGCGCTGCCCTACCTGCCCGGCGCGCCCGTGCAGCTCCCGAGCCCCGCGCAGCAGCACAGCCCCTTCCTGACGCCCGTGCAGGGGCTGGACCGGCACTACCTCAACCTGATCGGCCACGCCCACCCCAACGCCCTCAACTTGCACCCGCCCCAGCACCCCCCGGTGCTCTGACGCCACCTCGCCCTCCAGGTTTCTGCGCGCGCCCGGCGCTGCGTAGGACAAATGCTATCCATTGTACAGGTGTAAATAGTATACCAGCAGAAAAGCTGGGTGGGGGAAGGTCAAGAGCAAATTAGTCTCCCGAAGGATCTCCCCCTGGCAATAAACGTTTTCTGGTAAAGACCCAAGAGATGGATTTCTTTGTTACCTTCTGCTCTTCCACCACCACCCTTGGAGATGCCCGAGGGCGAGAGCCTGATAGGGCCCAGGTGTTGGTCCTGAGTACTTGGGGGTGGGGGGCGCTGCGGGGCTGAGGAGGTGGGGGAAGAGCCTAAATGGAGCGTCACTTCGGGGCGTGAATTTGGGTTCCCTCGGGGCTCCAGACCCTCACCCGACTGGAGCACATCTTGGGGTTTTGCCTCAGGTAAGAGCGCACGCGGAAAACTGGGCCTTGTCTCTCAGAAAATGCAAACTAAGGACCCGCCGCAAGCTGGCCCTGGCCGACTGTCGCCAGCTCGGACCTGGGCGCCCCCCCCCCCCCACCTCGAGACGAGGCCAGGGGTCGCGCGCGCACCACGCGCCGGTGGGCGCGGAGAGCCGCGCAGCTCAGGCCCGCGGGGTGCGTGACTAGGTTTACAGCCTTAACGCGTCTCTGTAACACAACGAGCGAGGAAGTAACTTCTGAGTTCTGGCTCAAAAACAACGTCCGACGCAGTTTATTTCAGGATGACAAGTACTCTGCGCGCGGGAGGGCTCGGGGCGGCTGGCCTTGCCTTTTGCGCACAGATCAGCTCAGCTTCGGAGATGCTAGGCAGCCGGGCGAGGAGCCGGCAGCGAGCGGGTCGGGAGACACGCTCCCCAGGGGAGTGTTCCCTCTGCAGCTCCCACCACCCACGGGCGAGGGGTCGAGACGCTGGGAAAAGGCTTCCCCGTCCCCGGGGGAGGGAAGGTGGATTTTAACCTTATGCTCAACCCAGAACGTAGCGAGGAAAGTTACACTCTTGGCTGGCGATCTTTAGGAGATCGAGGTTTTCAATTCCAGTTGGATCTGTGCCTTACCCACAACACAGCAATACATTTAAAATAGCAAACAAAACTTTTGTTTTTCTAATACCTAAACAGCAAAATGAGACTTCTGTTGTTTTATGGAAACAGGTAAAATGAACTGTATCCAACTGGCTAAAGTTGTATTTGTGGGGCTTTAATTTTTTCCCCTTCACTGATTTTTTTTCTTCCCATATTTCCTTTTTAGTTCCCTAGCTTTGATGCCCTTTACATAAATAATTTGAAATTATGTAGCAGCTTCTCCTGTTTCCAGAGGCCATTAAACTGAACTACAATGGTTTGCCTTCTCCCAGATTAGTAGGAGAACAATAAAATTAACTCATTCCATTTCTGTGGTTGGGGTTTCAGGGAGCTCTGACGGAGACTCTTTACTGAGGTCATGGACTAGGGTGACCTGCAATTTGTAAACCATCAAACTTGATTATACAGAGATAGTGCAAAATACAAAAAACCCAGTTCATTAGGTTGCCCATAAAGTGAACCTTAAATGTGCATGCAGGGGGCAGGGAGAATCTATAAACTTCAGAAAAGGTCTTGCAAGTAGGGAGATCTTGATCTTGCACTACATGTCACTACAGTACTTATCTATAAAATGTGAGAACCAAACAAATACCTCCCCCTCAAGAACTGATAAAGTTAGAGCATGAAAGCAAGTGTCAGGCCAGGAGGCCTTCCGGATAACAAATATACATTGCACAGTATGGGATAAAAACAAATTATGCAGAAATGAGAGAATGCATGGTGCCTATTATTGGAACACATGTCTTACACCCATTTTCATCAGCGCTGGATACAGAATATGAAGAAGGCCTTTCAGACTTTTTTTCTCTGAGCATTAAGCCAATCTGAATTCCCTTTGGCAGTGAAGCATTAAAGATATAGTGTTACCCTGGAAATATAAATTATTAATATATTCAGCATTTTTGTCACTTCTCAACTGTTAACCAAATTAGACAAAACTTTCTTTTACTAAGTAGATTTTCTCTTTGGGATTAGCTTTGGGAATGCACAGGGCCACCACAGTAAAAACTTTGGTCATTTACATATAATTTTGCAAACTTCCACTGGCCCATGACAGTCTTTGTACCTCAAATGTTGGTATTCTTGATTTTTTTTTCTTTCTCATTTAACTGTGGAGGATAAAACCCTGCTTTGGCTTTACAATGACTTTAGGATAAAAGTCTCCCTCCCCATTCTCTTCCTCCCCCTTTCTGTGTGTGTGTGTGTGTGTTGTGTCTTTTTCTGAAACCTTCATCCAGAGTTCCAATTCTCCAGGCTTGGCCAAAAGTCAAACTTAGATTAGTCAGACTTTGCAAAAGATTAAAAAATATCACTGCAAAATAGAATTGATTCAGATCAGATTGTGACTTTAATGTGTCCTGTCCTGCACTTTCTCTGACAACACACTACTCCCCGTCCCAAGTCCCCCACCTCCCCCGCCTCTGTCTGAGTCTCTTATGCCCAATCCTTCCACTCTTTCTTTTAAGTAAGTTGTATAGTAATGGTTTCCAAGAGAGGCTCAACTAAACCCAGAAATAACAAAAAACAAAAAACAGTGGGTTTGGCTGGAGGTGACCCATTGTGATACCTCTGAAAAGGGCAACCTCTTGTTTCTTGGGCTTCATCCTTGAGTGGGCAAGAATAAAAATAATCATCCCCATGAAATCAAAGGTTTTCTCCAGAGGCTTGAGGAACAAAGCTGATGGCTGGCGCTTTGGGTTGGTCCCCGTGGCTCTGTAGGGCTAGAACCAGGGGCTTCCGGGCACTCCAGCCGCCCCTGCCGAAAGGGTGGTAATACAGAGCTCACTTGTGCTTCCAAGCGTTATTGCACACAGTCCATGTGTCAGTGGGGGCCCTCCAGTCTGGGCTGCTAGCTACCAAGCAAGGAAGGCGGAGGAGTAGCTAGGGAAGTGCTTCACTGACCCCGCGAAGGTGTGGAATTGCTAGGAACCTGGTAACAGGTGTCTGCATACAGTAACACACCAAGAAAAATAAGGCAACATGGGGCATTCAGTAGGTGCTCTGTAAACATTTTTGTGGAATGCCTAAATGAACCACCTGACAGTGCTCAGCTCTTGGACTTCTTTGTCTCCACTAGACTTCTCGTTTCAGGCCCTCAGGCCTTCCAGCAGAGACAGAATGTACTGGTACACCCAACCAGAAATCTATGGTGTAATCTACACACATTCCAAGAGTTGTCAGACATAGCAATGGCTCTGCCTTTGCCTAGAAATTCTACCTTGTGCCCTGGCAGGAGATGATGCTTGGCTTGCTTGGTTAAGGCAGTTAACTCTTCCTGAGGGCCCAGCTAAATGCAGACTCCAAACTCAGGATATGAATTCAGAACTAGCCTGATGAGGGTTCTGTTCCTTTCACATGAGAAAGAGCCAAGACTGGACTGAGCCAGACTCTGCCCTCTTTTCTGCAATCTCTTTTGGTTTCTAGAGCCAGACTACCAGGATTTCCATTCCAGTCCTGCTGCTCAGTAGCTGTGTGCCCTGGGGCAAGTTGCCAAGCCTCTCTGTGTTTCATGATCTATAAAATAGAGATGTTAAAAGCACATATACCTCATATGGGTTGCTATGATGATGAAGTGACCTGGTACGTTCAAAGCACTCTAGACAGAGACCCATAGTGAATGTTTAGTAAATGCTAGCTATAATAATAATAATTATCTACTACTCCCTCCTTTTCCCAAAGAGTCAGATCCTTGGGGACACTTCAAAGTAGAAAGTAAAATGTCAAGGCAATCACTAAAAACGAATCTTAATCCACCCACCCACCCCAAAAAATCAATGCCCAAGGCTTGTTCTGGAACAAGGCAATCGTCCCCATTCAGGGCAACTGGGGCTAGGGGGCTCTGATTCCAGCCCACGGTCAATTTGGGGGCTGTGAGCCCGTCTCCAAGTTATGGCTGGTAGTCAGAGCCCCCTGATAACCTTGAAACGCCATCTCTCACACTCTTCCACAGACAGGAGGCAGGCCTGACATTATTCTGCAACTGCTCTTGTACCCGCCTTCCCACATGCTCTGCCCAATTATACATCAACGCCCATGAACATACAACTCTTGGCTCTTGTAAATTCTTTTGCGGAACGTGGGGCAAACAAATAAATGAATTCGGTATTCTTTAAGCACACTTTCCATTTTTTTTTCTCAGCACTCCCTCCCTTTTTCCCATGCAAGCCTTTCACCTGTCCTCTCCATCAGCTATCTGCTCTGCCCTAGACTCAATCTCAAGTGCTCATCCCCTTTCTCACTTGCCCTTCAGTCCTTTTTTTTTTTTAATATTTTATTTATTTCTGAGAGAGAGAGAGAGAGACAGCATAAGTAGGGGAGGGTCAGAGAGAGAGGGAGACAGACTCTGAAGCAGGCTCCAGGCTCTGAGCTAGCTGTTAGTGCAGAGCCTGATGCGGGGCTCGAACCCACGAACTGTGAGATCATGACCTGAGCCGAAGTCGGATGCTTAACTGACTGAGCCACCCAGGCGCCCTTGCCCTTCAGTCCTTATTCTCCCCTTCTTTTTTGGATTGCTTAGCTCCTGCAATCTGCTTCTCCATGTGTCAGTGGCCTGGTGTAAGAATGTACCTGTGTGTGTCCCCCAGCGAGGAGCGGTGCCAGGGGAGTAATCCCTTATACACTGCTGGCGCTCCCTTCCATTCTGCCGCTGTAGGATGTATACAGATGGCTGTGCTCAGGAGGCGACCCAGCCCTGCTCCTGAAGCCCTTTCCCTCCTGCCAGCCTGCCCACAGGAAGCAAACAAGCATCCCTACCAGGCGGACTGGCAGATTTCTCATTCTTCCTGGACTTTTTCTGGGTAAGTTTACGTTTAAGGTCAAGGGTTGCAAGCCCTCTGTCCACCCACAGAAGCACATCCTGTAACCAGTAGCAAAGTAGACGGTGTCACCTCCATCTGACCCCTATGTCCACATCTCCAATGATTCCGAGCACAGCGTGGAGAAACTAAGTGACTAATTTATCGGATACCCCAAAACCCCGGAACCTGGGGGCCCACGTGTGCAGCCAGGAAGGCAGTACACATAGGTGCTTGTGTGCATCAAGCGGTGCAGGCTCCAGAGTGCCTGCACGTGTGCACAGGATGTCTGCTTGCATACACAAGGGTGCACACGGAGGGGCAAACAGGGGGCAGAGAAAAGAGCCCAATGAAGAGAACAGCTAGGTTAGATCTTGAGGGACCCAGCTCTTTCTGGCTGGCTTGGAAGATAAGAAGCACCCTTATGAAGGTCTGCCAACCTGTCCAGTTAAAGTCTTTGACAAACCTTGTATACAGTGGGAAGAGCTAGAAGAAGAGAAGTGGCAGCGTTAGGCCTGACGGGAAAGTCACCGAAGCCACAGAAGATGGGGCAGGACAGCGCAGCAACTCTGGGCTGAGCTAGAGAGGAAAGGACCCCAAGAGAACTGGGGACCAGAGCACGTTTTAATTTTCTCTATTCCTGAATGGCTTCATTTATTACGTGTAGCTTAAAAGCAAGAGTCCATAAAAATATATAGTTAAAACTTTCTAAATATGACAAAACTTTTTATTTTTATTTAAACATTTTTTTAACGTTTACTTATTTTTGAGAGAGAGCGTGCGTGAGCAGGAAAAGGCAGAGAGAGAGGGAGACATAGAAGTTAAAGCAGGCTCCAGGCTCCAAGCTGGACAGAGCCTGACACAGGGCTCGAACCCACAAACTGGGAGATCATGACCTGAGCCGAAGTCGGACACTTAACCTACTGAGCCATCAAGGCGCCCAAAAGGACTTTTTAAATACAATGTTTCTAGGGGAACATTTGCAATGTTTGACAAAACGAGAGTCAGCCCCTTCCATCACCACTTCCTCATAGGTCCATCAGTAGAGATGTTCCACAGTAAAACAGTGGCGTATCTACTAACAACCAGGGCTTCAGTTTTCACATAAATGTGATCTCTGTCTTATATTTATGTCACAATATAAAACTGTGACCTAGCTCTGTTGCTCTTTCTAAATACAACCTCAAGTCTACTTAGTGAAGAAAGAAAAACCGCTAGAGGAAAAAACTGCCAGCGGGTAGCCATGGGGAAAAGAGCCATGACTGCAACCCATCCAGCCTCAGCACAACTGCGGGGAGTCTGGGGACGCCCATCCTGGGCACTTCGAGAAGTCATTCTGGAAAAGGTCAAATTGGAGAGACGGTCATTTGCAAACGTACATTCTGGCCACAAGCCACAAGCAGTACATCTGTGAAAGCATGAAGAATCCCTGGTCTCACGAAGCCTTCCTCCTCTGACATCCTCCTCTGAATTATATCATGGCTTCTACCTGTTCTGACCCTGAGCCCTGGCTGACGGTGGCTCAAACACAGGCGTGGAGGGAGGCTGTATGTCACTGCTGGATGGGTCATCTCAGAGGGACAAAACTGAGTGGGACATTTCTTAGCATGCACTGAAAAGTCGAAAGATAAATTTTAGAAATTTGAAAGCCACTGCAAGTAGGATTGTGTTATCTGCTTTCTTGGTATGAAAATTACATTTCTTTGTCAGTGAGACCACATTTTCTAATCTTTTCAGTTATGAATTAGAGAGAGAGAGAGAGAGAGCAGGAAAGCTGAATATGCTTTAGAGGGTGATGGGTGTTTGGAAACAATGATTCCTAAGAAGCATCACGGGACCTCCTGTGAGGACAGTCCTGTGAGTAATGACAGAGTGATGTGGAGAAAGAGAAGACAGGACGAATTTATGTTGTACCTGACAACGGTTTCTGGACATGAGGGGTGTGCTGTGATTGGCAAGCTTCTTCCAGGTAAGCCCATAGTCTCTTTCTTCATCTAACGTCTGGGCATACTTTGATGGGACACAGTGAACCTCATCTTCATTAAGGATGAAGCTGGAGAGGGTCAGTACTGATCCAAGTCCTGGGAGGGAAAGAGAGCCACTACTATCAACATCCGGCTTCTGACAAAGGCCTCTGAGGGTCTTCCAGTCACCCTGGAGAAGATCGCTGGACAAATAAGCTCTTTCTCCCTAAAATATATAAATATATCAAAACTTACATGTTTTCTCCCTTCCCTTCTCCCTTTCTCTACCCACCCCCTCCTGCCCTGATCACCAACTTTTTCTCTTACAGGGTAGAATCCAGTAATCCTGAAGGTCTCTTCTGCATTCCTTAATCTACACAAAGATGTCCTAGGCCAACAGAAGGGAAAGTTCTTTGGTTTTACTTTCGGCTCTCCTGACCTCCAGGTAGGCTCATAGTCTGTCTCCTGCTGATTCACCACTAGGCTGTAGCCAGGCTCTCTCCCTTCTCCTCAACTCCACATCCACACCGTCATCACATCGGGTTGATTTTACCTCCTGCATCTTGAAACTGTCCATTGCTATCTCCACTGCCACAGCCAGAGACCAGCCTGCCAATGTTCTTCTTTAATTCTTCCTGCCAATTCTCTCAGCTTCCATGTTTGCTTCCTCTTATTCACTGTCAACATGGCAACCACGGTGACTTCTTTCTAAAACACAAATCCAAAACTCCCATGTCTGAAATTATGCAGTGCCTTCCTAGTGCTCTTAGGATAAAGTCCAAGTACCTGTCAGCTCTTCCTACTGTGGGCCCTGCATACTTCCCAGGCCTCATTGCCTGACACTGTCCCACACTCAACATCAGGCCACTGACTTCTTTTTTTTTTTTCTGATGGAGAGAGAGACAGCGTGAGCAGGGGAAGGTCAGAGAGAGAGGGAGACAGAATCTGAAGCAGGCTCCAGGCTCTGAGCTAGCTCAGGCACACTGACTTCTTTCATTGCCCAGGAGTGCAGAGCTCTCTTTCACGCCGGGTGGGCTACGGTGAATGCCGCCTTTCAGAGGCAAAGAAAAGTTTTGAGTACCTTTTCCCCTAGGCAACTGGTCAGCATTCTCAGACCTGCCTACTCTTCTCTGGTGGAACACTGATCTGGACTCTCCCAGGTGGATGGGAATGCATAACTGCAGCAATACTGCCCACTCATACCAACCTCTCTCTGAAATGGCTTCAGAAACTAGGTATGAAACACTGAAAAAATTATATGAAAATTATGTTCTGGTCTATATGTGTTCCCTGGACTTTTAAAATCAAATAGCATCGGCATTAAATATATTCACTAAGGCATGGTGATTAAGAACTTGGGCTCTGGAGCTAAAATGCTTGTTTTTCTCTTTTTTTTGTTTTAAGAGAAAGAGAGCATGAGAGTGGAAGAGAGGAGCCAAGAGAGAGGGAGAAAGAGTTCTTGGGGCGCCTGGGTGGCTTAGTCGGTTAAGCATCCGACTTTCGCCTAGGTCATGATCTCACGTTCGTGGGTTCGAGGCCCGCATCGGGCTCTGTGCTGACTGCCAGCTCGGAGCCTGGAGCCTGTTTCAGTCTGTGACTCCCTCTCTCTCTGACCCTCCCCTGCTCACGCTGTCTCTCTCTCTCTCTCTCCTAGAAAAAATTTAAAAAAAAAAATTTAAAAAAAAAAAAAAAGAGAGGGAGAAAGAATCTTAAGCAAGCTCCAAGCTGAGCACATAACCTGATGCTGGGCTCAATCCCATGACCCTGGGATCATGACCTGAGCCGAAATCAAGAGTCAAAAGCTCAAAAGATTGAGCAGACTCCCTAGACTCCTCCATTTCCTAGCTGTAGAGCCTTGAATAAATTATTTATAGCTCTGTGCTTCAGTTCCCTAGTTAAATGGAACGACAGTACCTACCCCATAGAGAAGATAGGAGAATAGTTAATAGAGCAGTGCCTGGACAATGGTCTGTATCCAATAACTTAGCTATTATGGCTGGAGTCTGCATGAGATGCATAGACTCTGCATAGACTAGAACAATTTCCTTTGAAATTGGTGACCTATTAATAATACTAAATTTTTCAAAATTGATTATTTATTTTTGAGAGGGGGAGGGGCAGAGATAAAGGAGGGTGGAGAGAGAGAGAGAAAGAGAGAGAGGATTATCCTAAGCATGCTCTATGCTCTCAGTGTGGAGCCCAAAGTGGGGCTCAATCTCACAAAGTCATGACCTGAGCTGAAATCAAGAGTTGAATGCTTAACTGTGTGTGTGCATAATATTGAATGCTGGGGTAAAAAAAACCCTACAACTTTATCTTGTGAATTTGTTGTCTCTCTTTTCTTGACACAGTCTTAATGTTAGTGTTTTCCTCTCTGCAACAGAGAAGACATCTAGAACGGAAGAAAGGAAGAGGCCTCTATTTTGGGACATGCTAGGCATAAGACACAGTGTCAGTTCCAGAAGTTCTAAATGGAGTTCAGAGCAGCTAGGGGATGGAGCAGGGTGAGGGGCTCTGTCTTAACGCTGCAGACACACCCACTGGGGAGACCTTAGCTGAGCTGATGAAAATTAAGAGAGAGCTCAATCCCCCAAAGGCACCCCTTGCTGCCTCTGCTGGCCTGCCAACAGTGTTGGGTGCTTTCCACACCACTGCTCCGTGGGTGGTAACATCACCCTCAATTTCAGATGAAGACTAACTCAAGAGAGGCTGTCCTAAGTCACACAAAGTCTATTTTGTGGCCGCACTGGGATTCGAACTATTAATACGTTTGCTCCCCAACCCAGAGCCCTTTCCTCCGTGCAACAGCTGCCACGATCAGGAACATTTTCACACTTTCTTAGAATACTCTGGTTTGGATCTAAGTTCAAGAATAGTCTCCTCATGTATTTATTTATTTATTTATTTTTTTTAATGTTTTATTTATTTATTTCGAGGAGAGAGAGAGAGAGAGACAGCATGAGCAGGGGAGGGTCAGAGAGAGAGGGAGTGACAGACTCTGAAACAGGCTCCAGGCTCTGAGCTGGCAGTCAGCACAGAGCCCGACGCGGGGCTCGAACCCACGAACCGCGAGATCATGACCTGAGCGAAAGTCGGACGCTTAACCGACTAAGCCACCCAGGCGCCCCTAGTCTCCTCATGTAAAGTTGTGGTTCTCTGGGGCTTCAAAACCAGACAGTTGGATGTCCTAAATTCTCTGAAATTCAGGTTTAAGAAATTACTTCACATTACAAAACTAATTACAGAGGCAGCTGAGTGCTCAGTCAGTTAAGCATCTGGCTCTTGATTTCAGCTCAAGTCATGATCTCACAATTTGTGAGTTCGAGCCCCACCTGAGAATCTGCACTGTCAGTGTAGAACCTGCTTGGGATTCTCTCTTCTTCTCTCTCTGCCCCTACACCCCCCCCCCCAAAAAAAAACAAACTTAAAAAAAAACTAATTACAAAAGCAATTTATGATCATTGCAAGAGGCTATAAACACATCCAAAGTATAAAAGAGGACACAAAAACACTTACAATCCCACCATCCAGTTATAAGCACTATCATTTTTTATACGTTTCCTTAAAATCTTACTATGCACATACTACTTTTATTAATATACTAACTAAAATAAGTTTTAAGTAGTCAATATGCTTATATCATATAAAATGTTACAAGTACAAAAGGGTAAATAAATAGTGAAAAGTCAGTCTCCTTCCCATCTCTGCCTCCAGCCATCCAGTGCTTCTCCTGGGAATCGCTATTACCAGCTACTTATGTTTCCTTTAAAAGACAGTCCATGCATACACATAAACTAAGTCATTTTACAATTCTCTTTACCTTTAAAAATTTTTTTTTAGTTTATTCATTTACTTAAGTAATCTACACACCCAGTGTAGGGCTTGAACTCACGACCCCAAGATCAAGAGTCACATGCTCCTCTGAGTCAGCCAGGCACCCAATTCTCTTTATTTAAAAAAAAAAAAAAAAAAAAAAAAAGGTACATTCTTGGGGCAACTGAGTGGCTCAGTCAGTTAAGTGTCCGACTTTGGCTCAGGCCATGGTCTCACGGTTTGTGAGTTCAAGCTCTGTGTCAGGCTCTGTGCTGATGGCTCAGAGCTTGGAGTCTGCTTCAGATTCTGTGTCTCCTTCTGTCTCTGCCCCTCCCCTGCTCATGTCCTCTCTCTCTTTCTCTCTCTCTCTCAAAAATAAAAAAAATAAACATTAAAAAGATTTATTTATGCTTTTTTCTCTAGATCAGACTCATCTTCCATCTCCTTTAGTATCATGTCTCCTTCCCAGCATTCTGCACTCATAATCATTGAGGTGGTTGCACAGGACCAGCCAAAATCACCTTAAAACCTGCCTCGCTCATAAATACAGTGAGAGAGGGATCAATTTCTCGAAACTTCTTTCTGAGATCATCCCATAAATACTGCACCTGAGAGAGACAGGAGTCAGAAACCACATCATGTGGGCTGCCCCTGTACTGGGGTGTGAGATGCTCTATCGCAGCTCTCTGGACAACAACCTTCTGGTAAACTATATCTTTCTCAGCAGTAAGGGCCACTGAGTCTAAACAACTTGTCTGTTCTACCCGTTACCATTCTGGCTTCCAAACTGCTTGGAGCTCCCTGAACTTGCCAAGCCTTCTTCTGCTTTGCAAATGCCTTGCCCCATTCTTCTAGAAAGAGGTTCCACCACCACCTCCACCTCCTGGGCTCCCTTCTTTCCCTGATAAACTCTAGCCTCCCCTTTGAGATGGCCTCACCTGCTCTTCTGTAGGGCTTCCCTGGAAGCCCCGCCTCCCCACCTCCCACCTACTCTCCCTGGGCACTTCGGTGTGTTACTCACTCCACCTGCCAAGCCCCAGTCCTTCACTGCACAATACCTGTGACGTGCCTACACCGGGGACTGAGGAAATGGGGAGTAAGCCAAGTGACGGCCTGATAGCCACCATTAAGCCTATATAGCCTGATGGGGAAGAAATTAGACAAGCAACTAGTAAAGTGTGATAAATGCTAAAAAGGAACATTCGGGTGCTGGGGTTGCGGTGAGGCATGTCCAGAGCAGAGGCTCCCAACAAGTCAACTGGGACAGAGAAAGGGGAACGTCAGCTGATGCCTGACGGTGAGCACAGCATAACATACAGAGTTGATGAATCACTGTCATATACCTGAAACTAATGTAACACTGTGTGTCAACTCTACTTCAATAAAAATAATTCTTTACATAAAAAGATCACTCTATTTCTGTGTGGACTGAGTCTTCAGTGCAAGAATGGAGATGGAGGGACTTGTGCTTGTAGCATTTACACGGGATTTCTCTCAACAGAGTTGAAGCCCGATATCAGTTTATTTAAGTTTTATGATTCGGCATTATTTTTGATGGCTGATTGTTTCTGAGCCTTTTAAAGTTTATTTTGAGAAACACAGAGACAGTGCGAGTAAGGAAGGGGCAGAGAGAGGAAGAGAGAGAGAATCCCAAGCAAGCTCTGCAATGACAGCATAGAGCTCCATGCAGGGCTCAAACCCACAAAACCATGAGATCATGACCTGCGCTGGAACCAAGAGATGGATGCTTAAATGACTGAGTCACACAGGCCCCCATTTCTGAGCCTTTTAAGGGTACTAGATTAAGGGCACCTGGGTGGCTCAGTCTGTTAAGCATCTAGTCCTTGATTTCAGCTCAGGTCATGATGTCACAGTTCATGATTTCGAGCCCCATGTCGGGCTCTGTACTGACAGCATAGAGCCTGCTTAGGATTCTGTCTCTCTCCCTCTCTCTCTGCCCTCCCCCTACTCAATCTCTCTCAAAAATAAACATTAAAAGAAGATAAAAGGGCACTAGAATGAATGAATGAATAAACAAACAAACAAATAAAAAGGGCAATAGATTCTATTCCTCTCTTTAGCACCAGAATCTAGCAGAGGTTATAGTACAGCATAGGGGCTCAAGAAAGGTCTTTGAAGGACAAATGGAAGTCCATCTTCAGAGGACCCTATGTCCTAAGATTAGGCTTGTTTCTTGTTAAACAGAATAGAACAAGAATGCAACACCACATGGAGTCTCTTACTGTTCCTATTAAAACGCACTAGTAAATTAAAAGCAGTATTATCTTCATTAAACCCCAATTTCCAAACTAGCACAACATATGATAAGCATTAGCTACCGTATCGGAAACAAACCAAAAGTCTAACCACAAGTGGCCACAGACCCCTATGCAGGCGATGTCAAACACAGAAAAGAATGATAGTGGTCTGAGGAATGTAAATTACCTGTGCACAAGCATAAAGCCCCGAGGGAAACGTGGCTGAATTGACTGCGGTGCTGGTGACGGTGATGGCGTGGTCAATGTTAGGGAAGAGACTAACAATAATCAAATGCCCAAGTAAACACCTTTTAAAATCTTCCCATTGTAAAATTAAATAAAGATGCAGAAAACCACATCAAAACCATTGATTTGACATATGTGAAGGTGGACAGCCTTAACTATCCCGCAGGTCAAGAAACAGAACCTGGCCATCTCCACAGAGCCTGACCCCAGTCCCGAGCCCTTGCACCCCAACCACAAAACCACTGTCCTGACTTTTACAGCAACCACTTGCTTGGATATTTAAAAATAGCTTTATCTCCCAAATGTGCAACCCTGGACAGTAATAGTTTCATTTTTTTTAGTCTTGCTCGCCTAAAAAATACTTGATATATCTTTTAAATCGTCTTTAACTGTAGATTCTCCCCTCCATCTCGTTCATTTCCTTACAATTTTTCTGTCAGAAAGCCCATACCATTTGACCCTGGAGGGTTTGGAGAGGCTGGATTTTGCTGGTGGTCAACTCGTGTGCCGCTCAGCACATTCCTCCTGTGTCTCACAGCCAGCAGCTGGATCCAGAGGCTAGGTCAGACTCCGGTTGGATTCCTCTGACAAAATGAAGCACTCTGTTTTTGTTACACCGGATGAACTATTAGTAAGTCTTGCATTTCACCGTGGGCTCCCTCAGAGCTGTTCCCAGCTCTGCCTGCTCCGCTCTCTGATGCATCCTCCTCTCGGCAGTTCGTCTGTCAGTCAGGGAGATGTTCCCTGTGGCCGTGCACATCCTTCTTCTGGCCCTAAGATTTCACTGCACCGATCGGCTCCTCTGACACACAGGGAAGCCACTAGTCTCTCGCTGCTTTAGGCAGAGGCCGGCCTGGCCTACTGAGTTGATTCACTGACACCACACCCACAAAGCTTCGTGGAGTGGAGACATTCTCTCCTCCTCCACTCAAATATACTTCTCTTTTCCACATTGGTTTCCCAAATATTTCATTCAATCATACTGAAAGGGGGAAAAGTGACTTTACAGTTTTATTTTTGTCAAACATTTATTTTTGAGAGAGAGAGACAGTGTGAGCAGGGGAGGGGAAGAGACAGAGGGAGACAGAATCCGAAGCAGGATCCACGCTCTGAGCTGTCAGCACAAAGCCCGACACGGGGCTCGAACCCACAGACCGCGAGACCATGTCCTGAGCTGAAGTCAGACGCTCAACCGACTGAGCCACCCGGGCACCCCTGACTTTAAAGTTTTAAGCTGTTCCAGGGACGTCTGGAAAAAAAAGTAGCTTAGCAATTGATTTTTCCAGAGGGAGAATAAACAGACCCTGTTTTTCAGATGAGATTCCAGACCGTCCCTGCCTCACCTGGCAACGACACACCAGTTAACTCGGGAGCCATCCTTGGCACTTCCCCTCTCTCGCCACTACATGCAGTCCTCCACCAAAGTCCTACACTTTCCACTTGTCCACATGGCCGGTGACGCTCTACAGTCCAAGCCACTGTTTCCCGTCCACAAAACTAAGCAGCCTAACTGGGCACCCAGGCTGCACTTTTAGCTCCTCAAATTCTTATTTTCCACACAGCTGTCTGAGTGGCCTGTTTCCATGGAGTTTAGATCCTATTTTCCTTTCCTCTTGTTGCTGCAGTGAACTCCACGCCCCGTCACAGTCCACAGGTGTGTTCCAGACTCCTGTCCACCGATGCCACCTCCTCACCCCCGTCCTTCCCACGGGGGTCCCTGTGCTGACCTCCCGCCAGGTCTTCCCTCAGTTCCTCCTCGGCGTGGGGCTCTCACACACTCCCCACTCAACTCTCACACCTTCCCTGGTCAGGTGCCGCTCACTTACCCACTAAAAAAATCCACTAGGAGAAACCTGTGGCTTTTCTCCCTTCAAACTACTTATAATTATTTTAAAATGTGGTCAATAGTCAATATATACACAACATAAATTTTCCCAATTTAACTATCTTTAGGTGTTCAGTTCCGCAGGATTTAGTACATTGGGCAACTATCCCCAACCAGCCATCTTCAGAACCTTTTCATCTTCGCTTCCTGAAACTCTGTTCCCACCAATAACTCCCCATTCTTCCCTCCACCTACCCCCTGGCCCCCACCATGCTACTCTCTGTGTGAATGTGACTGCTATAAGTCTCTCACGTATGTGGAATCAGTCAACATTTGTCCTTTGGTGTCTGACTTACTGCACTTAACCAATAATGTCTCGAGGTTCACTGACATTATAGCATGTGTCAGAATGTCCTTCTTCTTTAAAGCCAAATAATATTCCATTATTTATATACTTATATATATAGATAGATAGATCACATTTTGTTTATCCATCCGTTGATGGACACGTGGTGGCTCCCACCTTCTGCCTACTGTGAATAATGCTGCTATGAACATGGGTGTACAAACATCTGTCCAAGTCTTCTTTCAGTTCTCCTGGGTACATACCCAGAAGGGGAATTGCTAGATCATACAGTAATTCTATTCTTAATTTTATACGAACTACATAACTGTTTTCCACAATGATCAATCGCACTCTGTTATATTCCCACAAGCAACACGCAAAGTTTCCAAGGTCTCCCCATGCTCACCCGCACTTGTTATTCTCTGGTTTGTTTTGATAGCAGCTGTCCTAAAGGGTGTGAAGTGTTATCGCCTTGTGGGTTTGATGTTCATTTCTCAAATGATGAAAGCTGAGCATCTTCTCATATGTTTATTGTCCACTTGCATATCTTTGGAGAAAGGTCTATTCAAGTTCTTTGCTTATTTTTAAATTGGGTTGGCTTTTTGTTTTGAGGTGTAGGTGTTATTTATATTCTGGATATTCAACTTTTATCAGATATATGATTTGCAAGTATTTTCTCCCATTCTTTGAGTTTGGGTTTTGTTTTTTTTTTCTCCACATTGTTACAGACAGTGTCCTTTCAGGCACAAAAGTTTTAACTTTTGATAAAGTCCAAATTATCTATTTTTTCTTTTGTTGCCTTGCTTTGGGGGTGATATCCAACAAATCACTCTCAAGTTTTTTTTTAATTATTTTATTTTGAGAGAGAGAGAAAGAGAGAGCGCGCGCAAGCATGTGAGCTGAGAGAGGGGAGAAAGAGAGAATGCCAAGCAGGCTCTGCACTGTCAGCACAGAGCCTGATGTGGGGTTTGAGCTCATGACCTATGAGATCATGACCTGAGCCAAAATTAAGATTCGAACGCTTAACCAACCGAACCACCCCCGGGTGCCCCTTGCAAGTTTTAATTATGTTTTTATCTGAACTTTTATTCCATGAATGCCCACCGCAATAGACTACACATTACACAAAGGCAGAAACTGGTTTCCCTCACCGTCCTATAGAACATCAGCACGTCAGCTGTAGTCTGACAAACACATGGCTTCTGAGGTTTTATAACTTGTAATACACTATGGTACCCTCTTAACTAGCTTATTTATATGAAAAGTATTAATAAATGTGATTTCTGTGTGCTATTTAATTATCTTTAGTTTGAAAAGGCACACTAAATTAAGGTGCATACATTTAAATAAAACCGTAAGTTTCAAGAAATGTTGGGGAAAACATTAAACACAATAGAAACTACTATCAATGGCTTATTTTAAAAACACCCCCCCCAAATACTTACAGATCAAAAGTGAAATGACTAGTAACACATCTTCCAGCTTTAACCTGTCTATTTCAAATGTGATGGTGACTTCACTATATATTTCTTCATCAGCAGTTTTTCAAAAGTGGTATAGACCTGCTTCCTAGCTTAAGAGAGAGCCCGGAAAAAATGCCAAGAGAGTTTTCCATTTCTTTCTAACTTGGCAAACTTTAAAGTTTTAACTTAAAGAGAAAGTTAAAAAGCATTTTTCTGCCACTTAGGTCAAGCAAAACCAGAAGGGATTCTCTTCAATTCTTTCACTTACTTGCTGCTGGGATTTAAAACTAAATGGGACTTGTATTGTCATCTGAGAAACAGCAGGGGGAGCTCATGAGGTTTTTAAGTCAGCTATTACCAGCCACCCCCCTTTCAAAAAGCAACACTGCTTTATGTATAAACTGAACAGTACCAAGAACAAACCAGGAGAAAAGTAAGCAACAAAAATAAAACGTCTTCTAATGACAGGTGAAAGTGACCAAAATCAATTTCATTATAAAACATGGATACAAACTAACACTTAATCCAGACCTACAAAACCAACTTTGACTATCCTTACTTACCTAATAAACCAATGTACCTCTGGGTGCCCAAGGCTCTATCACTGCCCTAGACCCTTAAACATCTTTCTCATGTGTCAAAATTAAGTTAGTAGGTTGTTGGCTTAAAAACGATTATGCTTAAATTTTCTAAACATGTTTCTTAAATATTCAGTAAAATTCTTGGGGGGGGCAGCTTAAATTGCATAAAAACCTGGGTTGTAAATAACAAAAAAGTGAAAGAACATACAAAATACAGCCCTTATTCACTGGAAAGAGTAAGGGGAACCAAGAGCTACATACTGAGCTGCAGGGATGGGGTTAGAGTGACTCTTGTGAGGGCGGGAGAGGCGTGACAGATATGAACAGAAGAGGATCTCCTGTTTGGGAGGAATAACAAGTGACTCCCATACCCCTTGCTATGATGTCCTCTGAAGATCAGCCGGGGAGGCGAGAATCAATGTTTCATCAACACTTTCCTTTCATTCCCTGGCCTCCCAGCAAACGGAGCTGTGAGCCCTGAGCAATGGTGCAGAGGCTGAGCCCACTCACGGCTCACCAGGACTACAGAGGTGTGATGTCCTAGCTTTGCTTGTGCTCTATTGACAAGTATGTCTGGATCATGGCGGGGTGTCTTAGAACACATCTTGAAGTAGTCACCTCTTCTAGTGGGGGCTGATTTTGGCACCAAGAAAATGGACAGATTTTGGTGAGTGGCCAGAATGCCACAAACTCCATGAAACTCAGAGTGTTGTCTTGGTTTGTGATCAGTGTTTCCCAAAGAGTATGGATCTGTCCTGGTGTTATTTCAGGATGACTATCAAAGCTTTAAATAAAATACTTTGAGTTGTATGTCTACTGGAACAATTAGAGATCTAATTCTGAAAGGAACCAGGATAAATATATGTATAGAGATATAGCCCAGCTCAGTTTTATGCCATTGAGTTGTCTATGTCTTCACACTATTTCAAGGGCTTACAGAAAATCCAGTTGCTCATAATAAAGCAGCTGCTTTAAATAAACTCCATCAAATGAAAGCGTGCATGAATCATGCATAATTAATTATGACAGCTTTTCTTTAAAAGATTATCAATTTTTCTCCAAAACTAGATTATAATGTATTCTTGAGTAAAAGTATACATTCAGAAAGGAAATGAAACCTCAGGCAAAAAAGGTCAGTGCAACAGTATGACCTTAAATAAAAAAGCCTCTTTAAATAATATAAAGCTTCTTACTTCTTTAAAAGGATGTGTTTCCCTGCATGAGGCCCCTTAGGTTCACTTCATCTAAATCTTCAAATCCTTTTTCTACTTGTATGACACTGTTTGGAAACCAGATTTTTAGTTATCGTAAATAACTTTTGGAAGAAAAAAGGAAAGAAGAAAGGAAGCTTTGTTTTCTAAATGCTAATTTAATTCCACTGCAACAAGAAGAAATTCAGAACTAACCTCCAACTTTTATTTAAGTTATGTAAGATCATTAAAATTCACGAGAAACTTCCAATTACAATTATCTTGAGGAATCCCAGATAAACACCACTAAAAGTTCCTTGGTGACAGAAACTCACTTAATAGCAACATATACAAGAACAATAAAACAAGTAGTAAACTCACAAGAAGGAACAGCAGTCCTGGAACTGACACGCTCCACACTTTACCACATGGACAGCTATGTCCTGTCATCCAGCTCAGTAACCGATAATATATGTGATAAAGATGGCCTCTGGCAGGCTTTTCTCATACATAAGTACTAACTATCCCGGCCACCAGTTGAATAACAAACCCCATGGTTATCCCAGTCACTCTTTCCCTCCTTGTTGATTACCCTACAAATAGGTAGAAGCCTGTACAGAGTGATCCTCTACTGGTCAGGCAACATTTTCGTCCACGGACATGCTTACCACTCTTGTTACCAGGGAAATGAGTCTCAGAAGAGGGCCTCTAAGTTTAAATGAAGAGAATGGAGGCCCTTTTGGCCTCTAATAGGAGCTCAGGAGCTTTCCTACTCACCCTTCTCCTTTGCTCCCCAGTAAGGATGGGTCAGGACATTGCCTTTTACTCTGTCCACCAGGCCAAGGACATTTTATTGTTTGCTTTAAGAGTAGATGAGATATTCCTTCTATTGAGTTCCTTCATGAGTTCTGCCTAAATGAGTGTCCACCATGACTAATGTTGAAGTGTCTGGATAGGGCTAAGAAATGATATGAGAAATAAGAATATCCTAACGCTGCTTTAGACCACCCACTTTCAAGGGATTCTGAGGGAAGACGGAGACAAAGATGATGAGACAGAGCAAACAGGCACTTCGACAAGCAAAAGATTCAACCCTACCACTAAGCAGAGCTTGAGTGAGCAAGACTGAACCTGAAGAATTAATTTCCTTTCACCAAGTTTGATCAGAACGAAAGTAGGTTGTGAAAACAATCCAAAGCCTGCTTTCCTCAGGGCTCACGCCCAAATGCCAGATCTATATTCTGGCCTAAGGGGCCAGAACACACTGGGCCATTCCCAAGGAACCAGAGAGAAGGGAGAATGACACTGAAGGAGTATAGAAGAGGCCGGACTTAGAGACTGCCGTGGACAGTCGCACACACTGGCAGTGTACAAAGGCACCAGGAAAGGGGGCGGGGGGGCAGGAATGGGAGCTGAAAAGCAGCTGGCTGTGTCCCTGCAAGGAGCTGTGCCCACACAGGGGATGGGGGTGGCCTTTTTAACTTTGCATAAAGGTGACATTAGGCTGGCAGCTCTGTTGGACAGGCCTTCTCCCTGCTTCAAGAGCCAACTGTGTCAGCACGTGTATTCATGTTTATCAAAGACTGTCCTCTCAGTGCACTTAGAACAGTCCTCACTAATTAACTGTCATCGGAGATACTAGATCTTGGCATTTCTTCTTATCAATATCTTCTAGCTCCTTAATGCTTTTCTGGGCATTTCTCATCTGCTCCTATCCCTATTCTTAAAAATGTCTGGATATTTATCACCAGATGCAGGTTTAGTGACTCACCCTATTTGCTGATATAACAGGTTAACAGAATCTCAGTAATGATGTTCATCTGGGATGCCTGGGTGGCTCAGTCGGTTAAAACTCTTGCTCTCAGCTCAGGTCTTGATCTCAGGGTTATGAGTTCAAGCCCCGTATTGGGCACACCGAGCATGAAGCCTACTTAAATAATTAGGATGATGATTTTCATCTCCTGGGAGCTAACTTGATATCCATTTGAGCACTGATGTCAATGCCTGATTGTTTTCTTACTGATTTACACCCTCTGGAAGAGGAGGCTGCCGTGAAGAGTAGGTACAGGCAGGCTTCCGATAGTCTCAGAAAAGTTAGAAAGAGCCTTGGCAAACTTTTCCTTACAATGTAATAATTTTACTTCTGAAAATGGTAAAAGATGTTATTATTTCATAACATTTTTATCATTATTTCTTATTACTTTATCATTACTGAAGTATAAGATCAATAAGAACATGTGACAATTCATAAAAGTCCAAAGAACAAACATCCCAAATTTTATAAAAAATCAACTGTTAACCTTTTCATGAACGTTCTTCACCCTCTGCTCTCTCTGCGGGTACATGGGTGCGTGCTCGTACATGTGGACCATATATTTACAAAACTGGGCTGATACTTTCATTCTACCAGGTACATTATGGAGACAAAGAGAACAGAAAAAAGCGTCCTTAAAATCTAGTTATCTTCAGAATTACCTTGGGAAGACTACAGGGGTGTGATCAGGGAAAGAGACAAAGCAGCTTTGGTCACATCTGAAAAGGTTATTGAAGAGCTGAAGCAAAAAGGGCAAAATGTTACTATCTCTTGAGTCTGGGGAGTTGAGAAGCAAGTGTTTGCTCTAATATTCTCTTATTATTCTGAAATTTGAGATGTTTTTATAACTTCCTAAAACAAGAAAGAGCTACAATTGCTGTTATGGCTTAGTGCATGGTATGTCTGTGGCAGCTTTGCCCTTTCTGGGGGTTTCTGAGATTTCTCATCAAAAAGACTGGGTAAGGGGCACCTGGGTGGCTTAGTCAGTTAAGCATCCGACTTTCACTTAGGTCATGATCTCACGGTTCGTGGGTTCGAGCCCCGCATCGGGCTCTGTGCTGACTGCCAGCTCTGAGCCTGGAGCCTGTTTCAGTCTGTGACTCCCTCTCTCTCTGACCCTCCCCTGCTCACGCTGTCTCTTTCTCTCTCTCCTAGAAATAAATAAAAAACATTAAAAAAAAAACAAAAAACAAATAACAAAAAAACCAAAAAGACTGGGTAACCCTCCCCTGAAAAAGAAGAAATCATTCTTTCTCCTTAGTGAGTGCAATGCTGACTGCCCCAAAGCCCCCAGCGGAACTGTGGAGAAACAAAAGACACTTAGCACAAACTGGTAACGCCAGCATTTTACCTCTTCGCTATTAACATCCAAATGATAGGTCTCCGGGAGGCTGAAAAATTTTTATTATTATTTTTTAAATGTTTATTTATTTTTGAGAGAGAGAGTGGGGAAGGGTTAGTGAGAGAGAGAGAGAGACAGAGATCCAAAGCAGGATCCGTGTTGACAGCTGCAAGCCCAATGCGAGTCTCAAACTCACAAACCGTGAGATGACAACCTGAGCTGAAGTCTGACACTCAAATGACTGAACCACCAGAGTTCCCTGAAATCTTTTTTTTTAATGGTTCAGAGATGATACAGATTGATATAAATTCATGATTCTGGTGCCTGCTGCCCTAAGGTTCGTCTGAGCTGGAACAGTGTCACTGCACAAAATGCCACTGTGGTCAGTGTTCACCTCCATGTGCGTTACGCTCTTCCAGAGCCTTCTGGGAGCCAAGGGGTTTCACTGACTTCATCTGGAGCCAGGATTATTAGCCTTTTTAGGATTCAGATGATGGAACCTAGTTCCTGAAGGGCTTTGTAACCTGCCCTTCTGAGCGACTGCTGAAACGCAAATATATCAAAATCCATTCTTAAAATTTTATCACATAAAAGGAAATATATAATGAGATTACAAAACATGTAAAGCAGATCTCATTCTGTGAGGGTTGTGGAGTCTATTTTTTCAAAGTTTCATATGGCAGTACGATTTTCATTTACATCTCCTTTATGTACTCAAAGAATCACTATTCGTCAAAAGTAACAACTGTAAAATCCCACATAATATAGTTGAGTTTTCACTCCATGGTCCAGAAGAAGGAGAAAAAGAAATACAAAGAGAGGCACCTGGCTGGTTCAGCCAGTGGAGCAAACAACTTGTAATCCTGGAGTTTTGAGTTCGAGCCCCATGCTGGGTGTAGAGATTACTTAAAATAAAATCTTCCAAAAAAATTTTTTTATGTTTATTTACATTTGAGAGAGAGAAAGAGAAAGAGAGAGAGAGAAAGAGCACGGGAGCGGGGGAAGGGCAGAGAGACAGTCACAAAATCTGAAGCAGGCTCCAGGTTTCTAGTTGCAAGCTCTCAGCACAGAGCTCGATGAAGGGCTCGAACTCACCAGCAGTGAGATCACGGTCTGAGCTGAAGTCAGATGTTCAACTGAGCCACCCAGGTGCCTCTAATACTTTTTTAATGTTTATTTTATTTTTCAGAGAGACAGAGTGTGAGTCGGGGAGGGGCAGAAAAGAGAGGGAGACACAGAATCCCAACCAGGCTCCAGGCTCTGTGCTGACAGCTCGGAGGCCAACACAGGGCTCAAACCCAAGAACTGCGAGATCACTACGTGAGCTGACGTCAGACACTTAACTAACTGAGCCACCCAGACGCCCCTAAAATCAAATCTTTAAAAAAATTACAGAGAAAATCTTTCTGAAAATCCCAAAGTCTTGACAGTCAAAAATCATGGAAAACTTTTTCAGAAATGGTGAAGGATACTGAACAATTTTTCAATAAATCAGAATTTGGTCCCCATTATTTAAAGGTTATTATTTGCCCCCTTGGGAGGGGAGAGAATGGCTCGTGAGTGGACAGTGGTGACCCAACATGGGGAGGCCTGAGCTCCAGGCAGTTAATTCCCAGCCCAGACATGGGGATCAGACACTTGTAAATTAGACAAGACTCCTGCCTAAACAGAATGTGCCACCTGAAAATGAGGAATGAGCAGTAACCTCCTGGCCAGCTGAAAAAGAAAAGAAAAAGCTAACCCTCTACCCCTTCCTCTCCAGCGAAGGCCACCATGTTTCCTGAAAGACCCTATAACAAACAGCCTGGCCAACAGAGTGGGTGGGCAGATGGGTGCCAAGGCCTGGTGCGGTCTCTGACGGGGCACCCAGCTGGGTTAGGAGACACGGGAGACCAGACACAGGCACACCCAAGTGCACTGGGTCGAGAAGCCATCAACACACGCTACCCTAATGAGCTGCTTTTGCACTTGGGTGGAGGAAGCTAGTGACAGAAATCTTCCAAGCTTTTGTGTGGAGAAAGGACAGGCTTTCCAACCTTTTTTTTTTTTTTTTTCCGGGGGGTGCTAAAAAGAAAGACTTTCTGAGTCTTCACGAAAGACATGGATTTTAAGGGCAACCTTGGGTCCTATAGAACTAATCAAGTGAAAACAATAAGAAAATGAGCCTGACAGTCAGCAAGTATCTGAGGACTTTATCAAAAAGAATTAGAAATGGACAGATTCACTGGGAGCTGCAAAGGATCAAATCTGCAAGGTGGCATTGTGTGGCTGGGATTAAATTATTTATTCATTGTTAATTTATTTATTTATGTATGTGCAAATGACCTTGCTGCTGCAGGTGCTAAGGGGTCTCTGAAAAGACTGGGTTTTTAGATCCAGGCCTAGAATATTGGTCCATTTAACTCATTCTTTCCTTAAGGCGATCAGCACTGACTTTTATCTAAGGAGATGGAGGAGGAAAAACCATATGTGTGCAGGGAATGATGCAGGCCTTGAGCAGCCCTGAGGACCCAAGTATTTCAGCTTCATTCAAGATTCTGGGGAAGGCTCCATGCAGTTTAATGTCCAAGAAATTAGCAAATGAATGCTTATGTCAATATGCGAAAAATCCCTGTTAGTTTAAACAGATAAAAAGCCTGTGGGGAAACCCCGGAAAATGCAGGCTCTTTTTCTTTCCCTTTTTAGTTAATTTAATTTTTAAAAGAGGGCCCAGCACTTCTGGAGTTCTATGGAAACCCACAGAAGTTAGAAAAAATAAAAAAGGTCTAGTGGATGCTTGATCTTGCACATGCTTGAAACAGTCTCAGTGTGACTACTGGAAGAAATAAGATTTTATCAGCCATTCTTTGTACCATGTTCATTATTCAATAATGCCCTGCCCAAACCGAAAAGCAGAGGATCCATCTTCCCCTCTCATGCATGCCTACCGCATGAAAACAAAGAATTACTCTGTATGTTCAGCAACAGTTTGTCAGAGAAACCCAAGTGAGAAATCAATAGGGATATTATTTTCCCTAAATTTAGCCAGATAATGATGAATGAAAGTGGTCATCCTGTGCTCCTGCTGACCCAGCACAGTGGGGACACTTGTGTTGGCCATGACCTCTGGAGGAACAGAATGCAAGAACTCGGTGTGGGGGGCTCAGACAAGAAGCCGTACATATTGAAGCCAGTGGC
The DNA here is from genome assembly GCF_003009895.1 of Hyaena hyaena. Classification (NCBI taxonomy): domain Eukaryota; kingdom Metazoa; phylum Chordata; class Mammalia; order Carnivora; family Hyaenidae; genus Hyaena; species Hyaena hyaena. The sequence continues at coordinate 219,636 of NW_024081100.1, read as the reverse complement.
CTCACGCTAGTGAGTTCTCCCTTCAGGAGAAAGGCCCACTTTGCAAAAGAGATGTATGACAGCCGAAGATCCCAGAGGCAGAATCTTCCTACAAGATTGGCAACGGATGCCGAACAAATGATCTGACTTGGGAAACGCTGCCTTTCATAATATACAGCTGCCTCCTAAGGTGAAGTAAAATTTTCTTGCACTATAAAGAGGTAAGCTTTCCCCAGAAGGAGTGGGGGCAGGGGTGCACAGAAAAAACAAGAAAAGAAAAACCAAAGGAAACGTCCTTAAATACAACAGCAAGATTGTTTTATATATTCAGTTCTTCTTGGTTCCTAAAATAGATTAGTACCCAAGTACTAAATAAACTATTAAGTTCTATAGGAGAAAAGGAAAACTATAGAGGACTTTTCCACATTGCCAAATATCGTTAATTAATTTGCAAGTTGTAACTATTTTAATGCTAAATGCCAAACTGACTGCCTCAAGAATAAACTTCAAGATAGTGTCTCCCCTCATAAACTTCTTGGATTTACCTGAGAATAAAGGGATAGTCAGTAACACCAATAGCAGTTATAATTCAAACCTTCATAAAATTATGAATTCCTTAGCTGTATTTTCAATTTCTGAATCCCTTCATTAATCTTCATATGTTAGAGTTCTACTTGGTTTGTGGCACATCACAATTTAATCTATGCCTGTTCTGAACAGGAGTTTTAAAAGCACTTTATTTCTAGTTAGGTTCTTATTCATTATATGGATAATGAAATAAAAAGCAGCACATTAAAATTCTTCCCCATAATGAACAGATAAGCCTTCTTTCCCGTTCTGACAGATTAAGGAGAATATTTATTGTAATAACAGAATAAAAGGAGTAAAAGTAAAGATCTATTCCAAGGTATTTTATAAAGGAAAAAAAAACAACTACCTAGGAAAAAAGCAGTTTATCATTCCTGGTATAAAAAGAGAGAATGTGTCATTAAAAACAAAAAACCCAGCTCTGATATTCATGTATTAATTTATGCTCTGTAAGCAATTTGCAAATGAGTAGTAACTTTGAAGAGTTAAAGTTGAAATATTTCAATCACAAAATGTTTTATGGAGAGGAGAAGAGAATCACCATCATTTTTTTACTTTCTTTTAATTTATGAAGTTTGATTTACTGGAAACTACCAGGGCACAAATTAGTCGGTATCACCAAAATGGACTCATTTTAAAAATCAGCACCCTAAGACTGCTCAGGGAACAGACTGTGCCCAGAAAAGAGGTGAAAAAAAAAAAATCACAAAAATTTTAAGTACCAATTTTTCAAATTATTTTTCATCAGCAATATCCAATTCACTACCTGTTGTCTGTAAGCTTGAAATGTCAAAATAATCATTCAAAAATAAACAAAACCTGAGTACTGAATTTTATCATTACAATATTTTGCTTTTTTCATTGAGTGCCTGGAGATTTTTTTTTGTTCGTAGTTGCTCATGCAGAACACGAGCAGATGCTCTGGTCTGGTGAGGGCATCACAGGATGCTGCTCCTTAGGATAATTTGGAGTTGGCCAAGAAATTTAGAAATTGTCCTTTTTAAGCCCTGAGGCCATACAGAGTAACTAAAGCAAAAAGAAAATTCAATATTTTACTGTGCTCACCCTTTTCAATTCATACATAGGTATTCATTCTCTCCTTTTATAATACTAATAAGCAACAGCAACATTTTCCAGTTAGATGCCTTAGAATGTTCTAGGTATTATGCTAAGCAATTTCCACAGATGATGTCATTTCAGACTCAAAATAACCCATGGGGTAGGTATCATTATTTCAGTTTTCCAAAAGGGGAAACTGGTCATCAACAAGGTTAAGTAACTTGTCCCAGGTCAAACAATAGTAAATGGCAGAGCTGGATTTGACCTTGTACCAGTTTGACTCCAGACCCTGAGATCGTAGATACTATGGTTCTGCCTCTTTTAAGCATCTTTTACTTCTGTTTTTTTTGTTTTCCTTTGGTCATTAAATTGACTAAGAGTTATCATTGATTTTCATTAAAAACTCAGTCTTGTATTTATCATTAAACAGGTGATAAGAGGGGAACCTGGGTGGCTCAGTAGGTTAAGCGTCCAACTTCGGCTCAGGTCATGATCTCACGGTTTGTGGGTTCGAGCCCCGTGTTGGGCTCTGTGTTGATAGCTCAGAGCCTGGAGCCTGTTTCAGATTCTGTCTCCCTCTCTCTCTGACTGTCCCCTGCTCACGCTGTCTCTTCCTCTCAGAAATAAATAAAACATTAAAAAAAATTTTTTTTAAAACAGGCTATAAGAATGTGCTTTCTTCAGTGTCATTTAATTTGTCCCTGAAGACCAACAGCACTCTGTAAAGGCACAGATGACCCTTTCCCCAGGACCTCTGGCTCTTCCCTGACATCAGTGATCCCGCTCACCAGCCCTCATGCTCAGAACCACCATTCTCTTTTCTCTGCATCTTTGCTTTTTTATCTCCTGTCTCATCTAATACTTATCAATTTATGATAATAACAGACATTTATATGCAGCACTTCTATGTGCTAGGCACTGATATAAACATGGTACATATGCTAGTAATATCCTCATAACACCACCACTGGGTAAGTATAATCATTAATCCTCACTTACAGATATGGACCACAGACAAAGGTCAAGTAACTTAACAAAGCTCACATACAACTGATCCAACCAATTCACTACACTCTGTGATGGACAACACCTACATTTATTTATTTACATCTTTATTGTCTGTCTCCTACTTCTACTAGGTAAGAGAAAAACTTCTGCCTTACTCACCACTGGATCTACAGCACTTAGAACAGTGCCTAGCTCATAGCAGGTGCTCAATAAATTTGTTGGCTGACGGACAGCTTCCTTCCTATCTTTGAGCCTTCAAGGGCATTTCCCTAGCCCTATAGATATTGCCAGATAACACAAGCACCTCCTTAATTTCATTTGACATACTAGTTATTCACAGAATATCAGTTGCAATCTTTCGGTCTTTTGCTTTTTTCAAGGTCTGTTGTTGGGGGGGGAGGGCGGGGAATAGGCCTGAGCTGTCCGCTGCAAGTGCATCCCAGCCTCACAGCTGACAGGCCTCTGAGATGGAAGAAAAGACACCACAGAGACACGCCTCTCTCTTGCTCGGTGCCCTAGGAAGTCGGTCTCCCCCCACAATCTGCATTACTTCACTCCCCGTGCTGCGCACTGGCTGCTGGGTTTGCCCAGGGAGAGACAAGCTCCACCCCGCTGTTTCTGTGCCTGGGTGCCTCGGGCGTGCCAGTGACGCCCTCCGTGACTCGCAGCTCCTCCTGGGCGGTCCCCCTTGCAGCAGCTGACGGCCCCTCTTCCCCAGCTCCACTGGCCTCCACCAGGCTGCCTCCCTTCACTCCCGCAGGCCTGATGGCAAGGCCTTCCCGCCGCACTGGTTCTTGGGAGCAACATCTCTCACAGGCTTCCTCAATCTTGCTCGCACCTCTGGAAGGCGTTCCTTCATCAAACACGCTTCAAAATGCCAGCCGAAGGGTACCCCTTCTTCCTGCCGGGGTGCTGATCCTGAGACGCCTGGCCCTCCGCGGCACCCTCAGCTTCTGTCCACCCACTGCCAACGTTCAAAGCAGTCTTCTTCATTTAGACTGTTCTATTGATTAAAATGTTATTCCTTTTCCGGAGGTAGGAAAGATCTTCCCGTGAAATCCGGTTTCTGTCTTCTGGAGCACACAGAGTAAGCCTCCGCTTCCCTCCGCCTCACAGCCCTGTAAATATTTCACCACAGCTGTCGTGGCCTCCCCCAGACCCCCTCCTCCCCAGGCTAAATGCATTCCATTTATTGTCCACTTTCTATCTCCCCACGCCCCTGTCTAAGTGCCTGACAACAAGGGAGTGAAGCAATAGGAGAATAAATTTATAATAATTGATAGGTGTGAGAGCTAAGATAAAAGAATCAGGAAGGAAGCAGGATCTGTCTACTTCTGACCTTATCCCTGGGGCTGATCTGTCAACTTCTCGTTACATATTTTTATTGTTATTACCACTTAAACTTATTTATCACGTCACCCATTCCCTTCTCCTGCACTTTTTCATATTGGTAAAACATCCATAATATAAAATTCAACATTTTAACCGTCTTTAAGTATGTGGCTCCGTGTCATTAAGGACATGCACATGGCTGTTGTACAGCCATCACCACTACCCATTTCCAGAACTGTTACATCGTCCCGGACACTTTGTACCCATAAACATGAAGTCCCCACCTCCTTCTCCCCTTGTCCCCAGCAGTCTCTATTTTCCAGCTCTATGACTCGCCTCTACTAGGTACCTCATGTAAGTGGAACCACACCTTATCTATCTTTTTGTGTGTAGCTTATTTCACTGAGTACAGTATCGTAAAGAGTCATCACATTGCAGCGTGCATCGGAATTTCCTTCCTTGTTGAGGCCGAATGATATTCCGCTACAGGGGCGAGACCACGTTCTCTTTCTCCATTTGTCTGCTGATGGACACCTGGGCTGTTTCTACCTTTTGGCTATTGTGAAGAGTGCTGCTGTGAACGTGGGTGTATAAATACCTGTTTGAGGGCCTGCTTTCAATTCTTTTGGATATTTACCTAGGAGGGGAATTTCTGGACCACATGTTAATTCTATGTTTAACTTTTTGAGGTACCTACACACTTTCTCACAGTGGCTCTGCCCTTTCACGTTCCCATCAGCAGAGCACAAGGGCCCCCATTTGTCCACATTCTTGCCAACAATTATCTTCTGTTTTTTTTTAAACAGCCATCCTGACAGCTTTTAAAAAAAAAAACCAGCTTTATTGATATAATTGCTATAAGATAAACAGTGCATATTGAAGGCACATAATCTAAGTTTTGACCTAAGTATAAACTTGTGAAGCCACCATCATGCTCAAGATTATTACCATATCTATTATTCTAAAAGTTTCCTCAGGCCCCTTCATAATCCCTTCCCCTGCCCCTCACCCTTCCCAGGCAACTTCATCCATTTTTTTTTAATCCTATGTATTTTGGTTCCCCTAACCTACCCTGCTTATTCCCTTCCATCTGTGAAGCAGGTCTCTTGGATCAGAAGATGAAAGCAAGGGGCTCATGGGTGGCTCAGTTGGTCTAGCATCTGACTCTTGATTTCAGCTCAGGTCATAGTCTCACAGTCATGAGATCGAGCCCTGCATTGGGCTCTGTGCTGACAGTGTGGAGCCTGATTGGGATTCCCTCTCTCTCTCTCTCTCTGCTCCTCCCCTCCTCAAAATAAGTAAGTAAATTTTAACAAAAAAGATGAAACCAAAATTGCTTAGCAGATATATTCAATAGGTTTTATACATACCAAGTGTACTCTTCCAAAAAGCCAAAACAAAAACAAAACAAATGTTAAGAACAGAATTTCTTTGAGCTTGCAGTCTCTGCTTATACCTCCATTTCCCAAACAGATACAGAGGAATCAAATTTAAATTATGGCTGCCTTTGGAGTAAGAATTATTACTCCAACTTTATAAACAAAAGAACTGAGCCTCGAAGAGGTTAGACAACTCACTTAGGATCCCACGACTCCACACCAAAATCACAAGGCATTAAAGAAAAACTAGTAAGTTGAACAATATCAAAATTTAGAACTTTTGTACTTTAAAAGATACAACTAAAAAGTAAAAACACAAGTCACAGACTGATAAAAGACTTGCATCAGAATATAGAGAGAGTACTTGACAGCTCACCAAAAATTTTAAATGGTCAAAATATTTGAATATACATTCCTCCAAAGAAGATACACTTATGTCTAACAAGCACACGAAAAAGATGGTTAAAATTATTAGTCATTAGGGATGACTAGGGATGACCTATAACCACTAGGATGGTTATAATAAAAAAAGTAGACAATTAACAAGTGCTTGTGAGAGGATAGAGAAACTAAAACCCTTACGTGAGTGGGAATACAAAATGGTACAACCAACCACTTTGGGATACAGTTTGTCAGTTTCTTAAAAAGTTACACATAAACTTATTAAGACAATCCAGCCACCCCATTCCATTTCCATTTCTATTAGAGAAATGAAAACACGTGCCCATACAAATGCTTATGGCACCATTATTCAAAACAGTCAAATCAAAAACCAGAAACAGTCTAAATGTCCATTAACTGATGAACAAGCAAACAAAACGTGGTATATCCATAGAGTGAAATAATATCTGGCAAGTAGAAGGAATGAATTCCGAATACATGCTACAACACGGATAAACCTTGATGACATTATGCTAAGTGAAAGACACTCAACACAAAATACACACTGAATGATTCCATTTCTAAAAGATGTCTAGAGGGGCGCCTGGGTGGCTCAGTCGGTTAAGTGTCCGACTTCGGCTCAGGTCATGATCTTGCAGTTTATGAGTTCGAGCCCTGTATCAGGCTCTGTGCTGACAGCTTAGAGCCTGGAGCCTGCTTTGGATTCTGTGTCTCCTGCTCTCTCTGACCCTCCCCATCTTGTGTTCTGTCTCTCTCTCTCTCAAAAATAAATAAATATTTTTTTAAAAAAGATATCAGGAAAAACAAATGTATAAAGATAGAAAGCAGGTGGAAACATCCTACAACTGGCTAATGGTGATGGTCACAACACTATAAATGTGCATAAATCACTGAGTTGTAAACTTACAGTGGGTGAATTTTTTTTTAAGTAGGTTCCATGCCCAACATGGGGCATGAATTCACAACGCTACTACTGACTGAGCCAGCCAGGCACCCCTACGATGAGTAAATTTTATGGGATATAAATTATACCTCAATTAACCTGTTTTAAAAAAATCACACAATTGGTAAATGGTAGTACAAAATATCAGGAGAAGTTATGTTGAAAGATCTATGATTAATGAATCTATGCAAAGAAAGCGCCAGAAGTAGAATATAAGTTGGTACTGAATTTCTTCAACCTCCCTAAAAATTAACACAAGCTTATTTGGGGGATTATATTAAGCAGCTATTTTTCTTTCATAAGAAGCCATTACTTTTATAGCCTAAATTACCATGTTTTACATATCTCATGTTTTTTTTTCCTTCAGTATATTATATTCCCCAAGATTCTGTTAAATTTTATATGGGGTGAATAACTTTTTGTGATTTTATTTTAAACTTTGTTTTATTTTTATTCCTGTAACTGAAAGTATTCTAGTAAAGAGTAAATAGTTGCAGGGGCGTCTGGGTGGCTCGGTCAGTTAAGCATCCAACTTTGGTTCAGGTAATGATGTGGTTCATGGGTTCGAGCCCTGCATCAGGCTCTCTGCTGTGAGCACAGAGCGCACCCTGGATCCTCTGTCTCCCTCTCTCTGTCCTTTCCCTACGCTCACTCGCACGCTCGCTTACTTGCTCTCTCTCTCTCTCTCTCTCTCAAAAATAAACAAACGTTAAAAGAGTAAATAGTTACTGTGAATGTGCTCATATGATATAATAACAGTCTCTGAGCTTCTCTGAGGCTGTCCAAAGAATTGCTTACTGTGCTAACTGCACCAACCAGCTCTCCACATTATTATTTCTGTAAAATAGTGGTCATTACTTATGAGCAGTTACGGCTTCATGAATACAGATAAAATATTCCACCAAAATTATCTGTGGCAAGAGCTTAGTTCTCTACCACAACACTCATCTACCCCTCCTCCCTCTCCCTCTTCCTAGCTGGGCACACTGTTACTCAGAACAAAAGACTACATTTCCCAGCCACCCTTGCAGCTGGATTAATTCATATGCCCAAACTCCAGCTACACGTTATAAGCAGAAGTGTTGGGAGAGATTTCTGGAAATGGTGCTTAAAGTGAACAGACTCAGTAGAAAGAAACCCCAGTTTGCCCTTCTGTCTTCTGTTTTTCTTCAGGCCTGCCACTAGAACTGAGAAGTTCTGGGCTGCCTGCCTCCATTCTTCTTTTATGGGATGGAAAAACACTTCCATTTCATTTAACAGACAGAAGCCAAGTTTCTTTTATTCACACAGAACCTCATCCTAACTGACACTGTCTGACAGAAAAAGAATCCACTGGAATCATTTCTGTGAGGAAACAAGACAGAGGAGAGCAAGCAAGCAAAGTGCTAATGCTGACAGCAGTGTGTCTGTGAGGCCTCAGTGCAGGGGGTACAGTGACACCCAGTAGCCATGGTTACAAGGACTACAGCTGCCATATTGGAAGTCATCTCAATAATATGATTTCTAGAACTATACTTAATGATTGCTGCCCAGCGAGGCAGCAAGGGGTAAACACACACACATGTCACATGCTCATTTCCTAAATCTGATTTATCTTTTCCAAAGACTGGAGAATTATCACAAGGTGAAAGCCAAGTCCACCCAGGAGTCCCTAAAATGCTGATCTAATCATAAGAATATTCCCTCAAAACACAAGTGTCCAACAATTTGTAGTTTCTTAATTCTTAAGAATATAGCACTTGTTAACCATGCAGGCGGTGAGAATATTATCTAGTGTCTGTTACATACATCAATCATGTACATAAACAATGTGCCTTCTGAGACTTGCCAGGTGTTGAGTAATGTGGTGGCTATCTTTGTGCTACGTGCAGGTAAATGTCTCTCACAGGAGACCGATTTTAATTAATTTTATACCCATGACAGTGGTGAGATAATGTGCACGCCAATGTCCTCAGTGAGGAGCTGTTACAAAATACAGGCTTTAATGACTGGTGGAACAAAATGTGGTTTTGTAGTTTGAGCTCTGGTGTGGATATATATATTACTAATTTAGGCTTAGAAATATTAGATGACTACAAAAAGTACTTAGACTCACATAAAAATTAATTCCTGAAATTAATCTTTTCTCCAGAGGCCTCAGGAAGTCATCTTTTTGAGTCTCAGATTCCTTCCCTGAACCAGAAATAAGATGGACGATGTGACCTCTAAGCTTCTTTTTAGAGCTAGCTTCCTATGAACATGAATCTTCTGGGAGTAACACACTACAAAAACAGAAATAAAAATAAGTAAATAACTGAGTAAATATATTGTTTTCACATTTGCCGACTGGGAAATTTTCTGGGGATAAACCAACACACATCCCAATGTAGTTAAGAGTAAATGATTTGGATACTGAGACAAATGAACTTTCCTTTAACATTTCAGGTTACTAGTTAGACTATTAGACAGTAGTATGTTAACACTAAAAATACTTGGTACTGTCAAAATCAGAAGGGACTTGGCATGTAACTATTTGTCCATTCCTACTGTTTTTAATAGACATACTTGATATAGATACCCTCAGAGACTGTTCTGGCTGAGAGAAACACATTCCAAGCTTATCCAAATAGGTTGCATTGGCATATGGGAAATAAAGTGCTCCCAAAGTCCTTCTGCTTTGGGGTTGTTCACATGTATTCTCTATAATTTAAAACTCAGGATGTGATCACTCTGGTCAGTACACCTAACCTGTCCAGGCTGAAACAACCTGGGTCTGGAAATTAGAAAGTGTGGCTGAGAAGCTGTTGGGGCTGACAGGTCAAAGGAGAGCTCATTACCTGGATATTTTGAAAATATGAAATCCTCTCAAAAGACATATTTTAAGTTCCTGGAATTCTATATCTCTCTGAAATCCCTTCAGTTCATCAATAAGAACCAACTAGGCAGAATGTAACAAAAGTTGCAAAGAAGCGACTCCCACGGAACAGCCTATGGCTACTCTTCATGTACTTATTTAATCATTCCACATTAACTGTACACCACTATATTCTTATCGCTAAAGTCATACCAACAAATTCTGGCGCGAGTAAATTATGGGAACAGAGAACAGATCAGTGGTAGCCCAGGGCTCGGGGAGGGGACAGACCATACATCACGAGGACAATGGTGTGGGTCTTAATTGTGACAGCGGCATCCATCTAGCAGCATCCACTGTACTGTAATACCTAAAAGGGGTGAATTTTATTATATGTAAATGATACCTGGGTTTACCTGAATTACAAAATAAAAAGCATGCATCGAAAGACACCAACCAGATAATCATATTTAATCCAATTTTCTGGAATTTTAAACACACACACACACACACACACACACACACACAAATCCTGTCAAGAATCAGTATCTTAACTGCTCACTAAGTATTAGACCAGAAGGACTTTAGCAGACACCACATAACACGTGGAAAAGGTGCTGCCATGAATTCTCTCTTAGAAGATAAAACAACAGTTTATCATCAGCTCTGTGGAATATATTCAGCAGTGGGGAGGTAACATAAGGAATTAGGCCAGAGTGCTACATCCTAATTACCTAGGACTCTGATGTAGAATCAGAGCATCTGGTCACCAAATCACCAGCCCTTAGTTTTCCCTGCTCTTCTGTCACAAACAAGTGACAGGATGGATTCTTGACATGCATTTACTTACTTAGGAACTCTATTTTTTTAAAACACTTTGATGACTGCCTCAGTAATATTTTCTTAATTTTATGATGATCAAGCATTCCAGTAATTTTTTCCCATGTATAGTAATGTATCAAAACTTTCCGGTTGCCACAGATAGATTTTTTAATGGAAAATGGAAAAGATATTCTTACTTATTTATTTGTTTGTTTTACTTAAATTGAAGTTAGTTAACACACAGTGTAGTCTTGGCTTCAGGAGTAGAACGCAGGGACTCATCTTAGGTAGATTTTCTATTAGGCTTTTCCATGTCAGAACTGCTAAAAGGAGAAAGATGAACTCACTGACTGGTTACATTTATTAGGGGGTGTAAATATTCAGGTAATGTAACAGGTTCTCAAAGAATTATCCCTAGATCGTGGCATCATTCCTTACACTGAAAAGGGAAACTGTATTGCTAAGATCAAAGCATATGACCAGTACTCTAAACTGCCTTTCCTAGATAAGTAAACAAATCTGAGTAAATCTGAGAAAATGAAGGAGAAAGTGGGACTAGTAATTAATCTACTCAAGGCTATTCTCTAAATCGCCTTCCTGAGAGTTTTGTTTAAAAATGAGAGATTAATTAAAAGCATGTGTTTGTTTCCACTCATTCCTGAAAACTTTTAAAATGACAGTAAAGGAATAAACATGTTATAAACTCACAAGGACAAAAAGCACAGTAGTCAAGAGAACACTGATATAAGAAATGATAACAAAATGTTGACGCTGAAAAGCACAGGGATGAATGGTAACTGAGAAGCAGAGCTGAAGACATGAACAGGGGTGTGCACATGAGAAGGAAGTAAATTCCCAGCACGGACCCGTGGACAGGCTCAGAATCTGGATGCATCAGGGACCTTGGAAGGCAAGGATACAGAGAGGTGCTGGAAAAAGAAGGTAGAAAGTTCAACTAAAGAGCCAACCGACCCCAGGCACACGGGCAACAACTCCCCCACCCCCAACAACAGAGGAGAAAATTGATCTTTAGAGAAAGTGACCCAGTGAGGCTCTGCTTCAGACACATCAGGGAAACTAGGCCCAGGGGTCAGGTGTCATACTAAAATCAAGAATTAAGTGGAAGTCTATTCACTCAATGGTTCAACCCCGAATTCTTTATCCCATTTGGTCCCCAGAATTCTGGTGGCCAGGGTTTTATTCCCAAGGCAGAAGATGAAAAGATTCTCTATTATGGAAGTGACACAAGAGAAAAGTCATCAAAAAGGACATTTGGGAATCACCCAATGAAATGACTGGACCTTCAGCAATCACTGACTTTCCACCAACACCCAGGAAGCATTCAATCAGCTTGAATATAAATGAATATAAAAGGACACACAAAGATCACTGAATATTTAGGAAAGTCCTTACCATGAAAGATGGAGAAAATAAAAAACTTAGAAAGGAAAGGAAAAGGAGACTACAGAGACAACACAGGGAGAAGAAAACTTAACCTATAATTAACACCCTCCGAGGATAAGAGAATTCATTTACAATCCATTCATTCAACAAAGATTTACTGAACATCTGATTTATGTATTACTCTCATTTCTGAGGATGCTGAGGTTTAAAAAAGATACAAAAATCACTGCCTTCATGTAGCTTATATTCTAGTGTATAATGTATCTATGAAACTAGACAGAATGCTGTATGAGGAATAATAATGCAATTTTTTAAAAGAGCACTAATAAATTAAAAACTATTTTAACCATCTCCATTCCTCCTGCTTTAGTTCAGGCCCATAGATTCTTAGAGTAGCTTTTAAGAGGTCTCCTTGCATCAGATCTTACCACCCCCCCCCCCCAATCCTTCTCACAGCTGCTAGAATAATTTTTACTCAACCAAGACATCTTGATCATGTTATTCCTCTTCCTAAAATCTTTGAATGGCACTTCACTGCTTTTCAGATAAAATCCAAACTACTTTGTAAGTCGTTAAGGCTCTCTATGATCTAGTTCCTACTGACCCCTTCAGCAGCACTACCTACCTGCCACCCCTATGACATCCACATTACTGCTTATAATCCAGTAAATATATGATGCTTCCTCTCATGCCACTAGACCAATGGTTTCAAACATGATTTCAACCAACAATAAGCAACATTTTACACTGTAACCCTGCACAGTGTTTCCCTCCCACCCCCAGATCGATCTCTCTCTCTCTCTCTCTCTCTCTCACACACACACACACACACACACACACACAGACACACACACAATGAGGGAGTGGGGGTAAGGAAAGCTTCATGAAAGAAGAATACTTATCCATACTATGCGAGATGCTCTCTGATAGATTTTTTTTTAATGATAGCCATGATACATTAAATCAATTTCATGACCTACTAATGGGTCCCAGTCAACTGTTTGAAAAACTTTAAATCTTTGCATATTTTAATGTCTCCATCACCTTTTCTTCTTCTGGCTAATTCTCACCTGTTTTCAAGACCCAGTTTAAAGTGTTCACCCCTCTCCTTGCTCCCTGGATTAGATATCCCTCTTTTTTTATGCTTATTTTTGAGAGATAGAGACAGAGCATGAGCTGGGGGGAGGGGAGGGTAGAAAGACAGGGAGACACAGAATCCGAAGCAGGCTCCAAGCTCTGAGCTGTGAGCAGAGAGCCTGACATGGGAATCAAACCCACGAACTGTGAGATCATGACCTGAGCTGAAGTTGAGCACTCAACTGACTAAGTCACCCAAGCAACCCATCCCTCTGTGTGTCTGTAGTACCTTATGTACACTTGCCACCCCCTATTACCACTGTCTCTTCATTGGTTTGTTTCACCTACTTGACTGTGAGCTTCCAGAAGGCAGTGATTGAGTTGCTCATGTATGAACCCCTACTGCCTGGGAAACAGCGTCCAGCACAGAGAAGACCCTCAGTGAATACTGGCTTATGAATTCATCCATTCCATTCTTGAGTTGGGTAAATGGAAATGTCTAAAATCACAGAACTCCCAATCCTTTTTTTTTTCTATTTGAAAAAAAGCAAGCTATCTCCTGAGGGATCTCTTACACATTTCTGTAACAGAACCACCAGAAGCTTCTAGTTTTAGGCAAGAGCATTTGTCTTTGCGTTTTGGTTTAGAGAGCAAATTTCAAACTTTGGTTCCAAAAGCCCCTTTTCACTCTTAAAATTAGTGAGGGCCTCAAAACATCTGGATTCATGTAACATTACACACACACACACACACACACACACACGTGACATACATCATGTAAGCCTCTGGAAACTTGTCAGAATGCGAATGAAAAAGGCAAAGAACATCTTAGTATTATTATGAAAACAGTTTTGCTCCTCTCTGCCCAGCCTCTGAAAGGGTCTCAAGGACAGAATCCCACAGGCCTTCAGACCACAGTTTGAGAACCACTAATGCAGAGTACCTAAGCCATACATACTGTTGCTTATGGGGGCAGTCACACCTCTGCTTTTATCACCAGAGCCTGGAACTAATTCAGAGATAAAGGAG
>NW_024081100.1:143281-200781 GCF_003009895.1 Hyaena hyaena | reverse complement strand
CCATTTGTTAATAAAATTGTATCTGTGAGGAAAGTTTAGGTTTTCCATCACATTTACAGATAGAGAAACTAAGGCACAGAGACTTTAAAAACTAATTTAACTGTGCTCAGTGAATGACTTCTTTCCACTACGCTGTCTAATTAGAAAGATTTGCTGTCTAGGGATGCCTGGGTGGTTCAGTCGGTTAAACGCCCAAATCTTGATTTCAGCTCAGGGCATGATCTCACTGTTGGTGATTTCAAGCCCTGCATCAGCCTCCCTGCTGGGCATGGAGCCTGCTAACATTCTCTCTTCCTCTCTCTCTGTCCCTCCCCTGCTCACACTCACTCAGTTTCTCTCTCAAAAAAAAAAAAAAAACCCACAAAAGATAAAAATTTAAAAACAACAACAAAAAACTAAAAACTGAAAACAAAACAAAACAAAAAAACAGAAAGATCTGCTGTGAAATTCAGCACCGTTGAACAGGATTACCACATTAATTGCAAAGTATGTGTAAATCACATAAGTAATTTAATATTTTCTAACAGCACTTTCTAAAAGACTTAATAAAAAGATAAATTTAATTTTATTATATGTAACCTAATATATCCAAAATATTGTCATTTAAACACGTAATCAATATTAAAATCATTAATGAGATACTTTCAGTTTTAAAAAAATTTTAATGTTTATTTATTTTTGATAGAGAGACAGAGCATGAGTCCAGGAGGGAAAGAGAGAGAGGGAGACAGAATCAGAAGCAGGCTCCAGGCTCTGAGCTGTCAGCACAGAGCCAAACGTAGGGCTCAAACTCACAAACCATCTGATCGTGACCAGAGCCAAAGTCAGACACTTAACCAACTGAGCCACCCAGGTGTTCCTTTTTTTTTAAATACTAAATCTTAGAAATCTGGTATTGCACACTCATATAACCTTCCAATTCAGGCCTAAAAGTAAGAATAAGTTACCAGAAAACATGATTTCTTTTATTTCATTTGCTCAGCAACTATACGTAACACTGCTAGTTAATGCGGCTATAATTGCTCTGACTTCTGTCCCAAGGCAGGCTAGTATTAGATATGTGGGTTCTGGAACCAGCCAGTCCGAGTTTCCATCCTGAAGCCACCAACGCTAACTGTGTGACAAAGGGCATCTCACTTTCTGTGCCAGAGGTTTCTTACATGTAAAATCTAATGGGGTTGTTACAAGAATGATATGAGTTAATATTTAGTGCCTGACAAGTACTAGGCATTAAATGTTAGCCATTGTTATTGCTATAGTCAGAGAACACATAGGAACAAACTCTTATTTGTATCCTCCCCCCAGTAAATTCTATAAGAAACCAAACACATTAGATCTATTACAGGGTTGGTTATGTGTTGAACTGTATCCCCCCGTAAGATATACTGAAGTCATACCCCCAGTACCTCCGAAAAGAACCTTATTTGGAAATAGGGTAGTTAGAGATATAGTCAGTTAAAATGAAGTCACATTGGTTTTTTATATTTTGGTCCTTAACCCATTATGACTTGTGTCCTTATAAGAAGAAGAAAACTTAGAAACAGAGACATACAGGGAGAATATTGTGTTGCAAGAGGGCCAGAGACTGGGTGACTCAGCTGTAAGACAAGGAAGTCAAGGACTGCCAGTCACCATCAGAAGCTAGGAAGAAGCAAGGTAGGATTCTACCCCAAGTAGAATCAGAGAGAACGTGGCCCTGCTGATACCATGATTTTGAACTTCTAGCACTCAGAACTATGAGAGAACAAATTTTTGTTGTTTTAAGCCACCCAGTTTGTGGTACTTTGTTATGGCAGCCCCAGGAAACTAATACAGAGTTCTTCACCCAAAAGGAAGCACTCTGTCTTAGAAACAGCCAAGGTTTGGATGACCGACAACTTGGCAACTGCAAAGTCTCCCAGAGTCAGTGGAAGCTTTTATAAAGTCTGGACAATCCCATCTTCCCAAGGGCTCTGAGGCTGGTCCTTAACTCCACAGACATACTTCAGGAAAAGCCTGCCCTTAGAGATGGGGTCTTAGTGGGACAGCTGCCTGTAAAAGGGTTGGGCTAAGTTACAAACGCTGAGAAACGATGCTGGTTCCGTGGGAATGACACTGGTGTGAGCATGTCACAAAGGTTACTATTTTTTAAGCTGAAGTATAGTTAACATATAATGTTTCATTCGTTTCAGGTGTATAACACAGGGACTCAATAATTCTATTACTCAGTTCTCACGATGATAGTGTAGTCAACACCTGTCACCATCTATTACACTGTTACTGACCATATTCTCTATGCTGTACTTTTCATCTCTAGGACTTATTTTATAGCTGGAAGTCTCTACCATTTGTTTTTAATGGACTTGGTCCCTTTTTGCCCACGTTTTCCCCCCTAACATGCTATCATGATCAAAATCTACTAATTCTAATTGGGTTTTTTACGAAGTTTTTCTGTATATCCTTAAAAACTAAGCACTAAATGTGGAGCACACTAAGTAGTAAAATAAAAATAATCTGGGGGCACCTGGGTGGCTCAGTTGGTTAAGTGTCTGGCTGCTGGTTTCAGCTCAGGTCATGATCTCACAGTTCATGGGTTCGGGCCCCACATCGGGCTCCATGCTGACAGAGCAGAGCCTGCTTGGAATTTTTTTTTCTCTCTCTCTCTCCCTCCACCCCTGGCTCCTCCTGTGCGCTTGTGCTCCCGTGCATGCTCTCACTCTCTCTCAAAAATAAGTAAACAAAATTTAAAAAAACTCAAGTGAATTTTTTTATTTTTAATACTGGCACTGGTAACTATTCTATATGCTAGTTTCTACAGTCTTCATCCTCCTAAATTAACAGCTATGTTCCTTTTCTTCCCAAATATACACTTACAAAATGAAGCTCTCAATCACATAAAAAAATTTTGCGACAAATTTAGCAAAGAAATAATTTCTCTAACAGAAACACCTGTTTTCCCAAGTCAGAAATGCCTGGCTGACTGACCACACAGAAAATGCTCAATAAATGTTTACTAGACTGATCTTAATCTGATGACTCTAAAATACTTTTGTTTCACTGGAAACATGTTTCCCCTACAGCATTATTTAAGTATATTAGTGCCCCCCTTCAAATCTCTATTAATATTTATAAGAATGTAAACTGCTTCAAGTAGAACTTTCGACTTAGAGAGACTCTTGGACATTTCTACTTTACAGAGGAGATAACCAGAGCAAAGGAATGTTAAACACTTGACCAAGGTCATGGAGTTATCAAATGTAGGTCCAAACTACAACTCTTGTCACCCATGTCACCTGAAACCCAGTTCAAGGGCTTTCACCCCACACCACCAAGCACTGAATATGATCATGCTGACAGATGAGGGGGGCAAGCAGCAATTAACCACTGAATTTAAGTGGACTTTAGAAAAAGTCTTTACGGTTAAATGAAATCATGCCTGTAAAGGTCTTAGCTGATTTTACCTTAAAATGGGTATTTTAAACACTTGTTAAATGGAACTACTCCTGGCGTAGCAGAATTCAGAGATGCAATGTGGAGTAACGGAGAGCCGGTGGGCTTTCAAATCAGATGCACCTGGGCTCCACCGGAAGTGCTCACTCATGGGCTTAAGTACTCTGGGCCAATCTCCTGAACTTTCTATACATCTGCTTTCTCACAAGCAAAATGGGGATAATGAAGCAATAAAGCATACCAAATATCAGATAAGCAGAGGCATTTGTTAGTACTAACAATGAATTTATAGTCTGTTCTCTGGTGCCTGGAATCAAGAATATAAAGAATTAAAAGAGCTGTCTCCTGTGAGGAACTCTATCCCCCTGCACCAGAAGGGAGGAGGCCAGGCCCACATCACGTCCCCCTGTGGCACTCCTAGGCCGCGCTCACGCGAGACCTCACGCACGCCCTCCCCCGCACTGACATTTCAGTCACGTGCCCTTACGCTGCTGCCTCCTGGGTGTTCAGACACCTCCCCTTGTAGCACCCTGCTTATGTCTTTTTCTCTCTAGGCTCCCCTGTTTTTAAAAACCCTCCCTTCACGCACTTCATTCTCTCAAGCACCTGATTTTGACTAGAAAGGTACAGACTACTTAGCAGATTAGCTTGTCTGTCTCAGGCAGCATTCCCAAATTCTGTTCTGTGGAACACCAGCCTCTAAGACGCTTCGGGGTAAAAAGGTCAAATAAGTTTGAGAAATGCTAGAGACTAAATTCCACTACACAGATGCCCGCTGGCAGATGAGGCGTCTCACCGTCTGTCTCCTCGGCACTTCTGGTTCCCTTCTACCCTAAGGCCTTCTACCGCAAGCACCTCCGCCTCGGCCTGAGGACCCTCTGTCCGGAGCTTGCTCTGCCAGCCTCCGGACAGTCACAGGACTCACGCAGCCACGAGTAGTATCTGCAACCGACGGCAGGTGGGAGCTGACAGGTACATCTACTCCAGCGCCCTTGTCCTCGAGCGGCACAGCCCTGAGATGGATTCTACAGTTTTCCAGAGGTCCCTGGCAGGAGAGGACCCCAGACACCAACGCCAATGACGCGCTCTTTAATGCATCCTATGTCTACTGGCTTTCTCCCTTCTGTCTGATTTCCCTAAAACCTTACTGGCATTTCATAGGACCATCTTTGGAATAAACTACTTGTCTTAGGATCTGTTTTTCTTTCCTCGAGATTCATGACACACACTAGCAATATTAGCTATGAGAAATCTTTGGGGGAAAGGAATTCATTTAACTATATTTAGTCAGAAATTTTATTTAGTAAGTTTCCCAAATTTATTTGTCATGGGAATCTTTTTATTCACTCATTCATTCATGTGTTTATGTAGGTTCCAGGGGACCCCATTTATTTATTTCCTTCTTTCTGTAAGTAGGCTCCATGCCCAGTCTGGGTCTTGAACTCACATCCTCGTGATCCAGAGTTGCATGCTCTACCATCTGAGCCAACGAGATGCCCCATGAGAACCTTTTTAAAAGGGTGAGAGTTTTGATCCTATGACACTAGTGTTCCTCTTTGGTATATACTTTGGGAAATGCTAGTGAAGCATTAATGATTGACAGATTAAAGTATTATCCCTCTCAGAGGTATCATAACAGCTTCTGCAAATCAGTACTTTCTCACTGAAAGACCTGGGTCCCTTTAGATAAGAAGTTCAGGTTCTATGGTACATGTGATGGAAAATAATTTGAAGTGTGTGTCTTATGTCAAGCCCTTCAAATCAAGTCAGGTTGGTAACTGTCTACTCTGCTATCAAGAGCTAACAGGAAATTATGGGTAGGTTTGTTGGTTCAACAGTATAGTCCAAAGACTTATAGGACAGTGAAGGCGGTATCTGGGAAGATGATAGTCATGTCCTGAAATTGCTCTAGAGAAATAAAAAATCTTTAGGAAAAATGAGCTCAGACCAAAACCATCAGATGCCTAGGACTGCAATATTCCTTAAGATAGCTGAGGAATAAAATCAACAGTGATCAGAATTTTAAATACTTAAGACTTGAATTACTCTTTAATCTCCATAAAAAGAGGTTCCATGATACAGGAATATAGACTGGAAATACTCTGGAAAGCAGTCTTGGTTTACCTTTAATACAAACACTGGCAATAGCCATGTACTCACTCTACTGTCCAGGCTGGACCCCACCAGAA
The DNA here is from genome assembly GCF_003009895.1 of Hyaena hyaena. NCBI lineage: Eukaryota > Metazoa > Chordata > Mammalia > Carnivora > Hyaenidae > Hyaena > Hyaena hyaena. Next base: position 195,163 of record NW_024081100.1, on the reverse strand, counting down.
GGAAGTGGCAAGAAGTCTTGTGAATAGACAGTACGTGGGAGGTGAGTGAGGGGGTAAAAGGTCAGCGTGATAAGAGCATGCTTAGAGCAAGGTGGGACAGTTCACCTCCAGAACCTGATTTCTGCCATCTACAGCAGTTTTCTTCCCAACTCTACAACATAATGTACACTATCTCTTTTGTCATCACACTGTCCTCTCTCATGGCCATTTTCCAGATGCTGAGATAGCAAATATTTCAAAATCAGTTGCAATGGATTGACACTAAAACATGCCACTTTTGGGGTCAATGCTGCTATTCTGAAAATCTCACTTATAAAATGTTAATAAGTGAGATACAAATCAATAAAGAGAATTTCAAATAATCCTAATCCTTCTAGGAGTGCATTCTCTGTATTAAAAACAACACAAACAGAAAACTAGCGTGGAGTGAGAAAATGTGGTAAAGGAGTACTGAGAATCGAACGTGGCCGTGCACTGGAGGTGTCTGACATTTCCATCTTCATCAAGGGGGATTCTGTCAAGTAGCAACTCAAACTCTTCACCAGTAATCTCCACCCCAAACCTGAAACAAATAGCAGTTAGCATCAGTCACCCCCCAAGTTCACATCTGGGTCAACCGTACCCACAATACCCTAAGCATATGGCTGCCATTACCGCTTTGTTATTGCTGCAGTCCTCAAGATCAAGAGCACCACGTGAATATCAGAGGTTAATCAGGGTGTTGATCGCTTCAGCTTTCTCAAAGAAAGAGATTCTACCACAGAATCCCTGCATTGGTGGTGCACAGAAATAGAAATACCGGCATGTTGAATTGTGTGTGATTGTCTTCTGTAAGAAGTTATTCATTACGCTAAAACACTGGTATCGCTTAAACAAGTTAACTCTGAAAGGCCTTTCAATTGGACTGCTTAGCATGAAAGAAAAGGTAGAGAAAAAAAGTGCCTTTCGAAAAACAGCTTCCTAATGCTCTTGCAAAGCATTTCATAATGGCTTTAAAGACATTTTGCATACAAATATTTAAAAAGTGGCAGTGTTTATTCATCAGCAAGAAAGTGTTTTCATCTCCCAAGAACAATCAAAACATAATCCTTGAATTACTGGCATAAATAAGAATGACTTAAGCAATAATAATGAACAAGGCATTCATTCATCATTCTGCAAAGCTGATAAGACCCAGCTGACTTTTGGAAAAGAGGAAGAATAGATTTTCTTTAGGCAATGCTATGAAAGAATAACACGAGAAAGGGGTTTCTCCCCCAGTTTCATTATGACTTCCTTGATAATTATGAAACAAAACATATACACCAACAAGAATAACACAACAAAAATGGCTTTTTCACAGGCTACAAAGAATTGAGTTATCACATATTTGTATTTCAGAAGTACCTGAATGTGCATAGTGTCTCAGAGGCTTTGCAGTTGGATGTCCTTTTTTCACTTGCATCAAATTAGGGCGGGGAGGACAGAATCAGTTATTCAATGAAACACATAATACTTTTTATCTTATTCCTTGCTTTTCTTTTTTCTTCTGCATTTCTTTAGCAATGATGTTACTCGTACTAATGAGTAAATCTATGGCATTTTCCTGAGAAGTTAAAATTAATTCTCAGGTTTTATTTGGATTTAAATTCTTAAAGTCAGTACTTACAAAAGAAAATAAACAGGTTTCTCCTAGGCATACTGGAAAAAATGCCACACCAGAAAGTCAAGAGAACTGAATCTATTCTGTTCATAGCTATGTACTCATGGCAAAAACACTAGACTGTCATATTTCAGTTCTCTCAAGTCTCAAATGGTCTGTAAATTCTCTGTATCTTACTTAGTGGCTACAGGATTAGGAGAGAATGAAAATAAAAGTGCCATGAAAAACGAGAATATCATAAAAATACTATGTATTGTGAAAAAATATTGGGTATTGTCTATTATTATTACTGACAGAGAGGACAGTTTTAAAAATCTTCAAAAAAATACTGGAATGTGGGGCTTAAACCTAACAGTGACACAAGTAGCGCTTTTTCTCCAGAGGTCTTCCTTCTGAGTGGAATATGGCATCATGGAAAAAGCGTGGGATTCAGATTAACTGGACCAACATCTGAATCCAGCCCTGCATTTAGCTGTATGTAGCCTTGGGCAATTAACTTAATTCCCAGAGCCTCAGTTTCTGTACCTATAAAAAGAAAGGTTACTTAGAAAACTGAAAAAATTAATACGTCATACGCACATACTCTCTGTAATGTGAAGTATATTTTCAGCGGGGGAGGGGGGAGGCGGTTTGTATTTTCTTAAATTACCTTCCTTTTATTGATGGATAAACTGAAGCTTTCTCTAACCACTTCAATCCTACCTCAGTGACCTAGTTACTATATCATGCCTTTTTTATTACTATTTTCCTTATCCTTTGCTTTAAAATAGGTACCCTGGCTGCCATGCATACCACTGTATCCCTAGAACTTGTAACAATGACCAGAAAGTGCTCAATATTTAATAAATGAATAACTCATGTCTCTTATAAGAGGATATGTGTTCATAAAAAGAGGAACTCTTAAAAGCTACCATTCCTTTATCCATTCTAATAGAAGGTAGCTGGATGGCCCACAACAGTAAAAAATTAAAGTCAGATATATTTGCTTTAGAATACATTTTATGCTTCCCATTAAGCGTGGATATCCTATATTCACAAATTTAACCAGACTTCTAATAAAATAACTAAGCTACATTTATTCATCCTTTTGGTTATTCAACAAATATTTTGGGACCACCTACTATGTGTTAGACAATATATTAAATGCTTGGGATATAGTGATAAGACATACCTTACTATAGAACAAGGAAAATACTAAACAAGAATTACTTGTTTACTAGAAGAAACACAGGATTTTAAGGGAGTTGTTAACAACATGACCGAGCTCAGACTGAAGATGAGGAAAGGCTTCCTGAGGAAAAGATGAGCTGAGTTATCTCGGCAGAGAAGGAGAAAGAGCATTACGGGTAGAGAACAGGCACATTCTGGACATGAAAGGATCACAATCTTACTGAAGCCTGGAGTTCAGGTGAGAGAAGGGAGAGAGACCAGGTTTGCCAGAAAGATGAATGCCGAGCTGTACAGACATTACAGCAGTGCCCCCTTAGCTGCAGCAGATATGTTTCAAGATCCCTGCCCTGCCTGAAAGGGCAGATAGTAACGAATCCCGTACATACTCTGTTTTTTTCCCTATACATACATACCTACGATAAAGTTTAACCTATCAATTAGGTACAGTAAGAGATTAACAATAATAAAATAGAACAATTATAACAATATGCTGTAATAAAAGTTATGTAAATGTGATCTCACTCTCAAAATATCTTATTTACTACACTCAACCTGCTACTTGTGATGTTGTGAGATCATAAGATGCCGATGTGATGTGATGAATTGAGGCCCATGACGTAACCATTGTGACACAGAGTTAGGCTACTACAGACCTTCTGACATGTTGTCATGAATCAGCTTCTGAATCTGGACTGCGGCTGACACCTGGTAATTGAAGCCATGGAAAGTGAAGTCACAGGTAAGGGTGAGGGAGACTGCTGTACATGCAGCCACTTTTTAAAAGTACAGGCTTTACACTGAGATATCACCTCACACCAGTCCGAGTGGCTAAAATGAACAAATCAGGAGACTATAGATGCTGGCGAGGATGTGGAGAAATGGGAACTCTTGCACTGTTGGTGGGAATGCAAACCGGTACAGCCGCTCTGGAAAATAGTGTGGAGATCCCTCAAAAAATTAAAAATAGAACTATCCTATGACCCAGCAATAGCACTGCTAGGAATTTATCCAAGGGATACAGGAGTGCTGATGCACAGGGGCACATGCACACCAATGTTTATACAGAGCTTTCAACAATAGCCAAATTATGGAAAGAGCCTAAATATCCATCAACTGATGAATGGATAAAGAAGACATGGTTTATATATACAACGGAATACTACTTGGCAATGAGAAAGAATGAAATCATGCCATTTGCAGCAACATGGTTGGCACTGGAAGGTATTACACTGACTGAAATAAGTCAGTCAGAGAAGGACAGATATCATATGTTTTCACTCATATGTGGATCCTAAGAAAATTAACAGAAGACCATGGGGGAGGGGGAGAGGAAAAATAGTTATAGAGGGGGAGGGAGGCAAACCATAAGAGACTCTTAAATACAGAGAACAAACTGAGGGCTGATGGAGGGTGGGGGAAAGGGGAAAATAGGTGATGGGCACTGAGGAAGGCACTTGTTGGGATGAGCACTGGGTGTTGTATGAAACCAATTTAACAATAAATTATATTTTAAGAAAGACGAAGAAGAAAAAAGTACAGGCTTTACTTGAAAGGGGTGAGATGCCATTTGTGATGGTCTTTTTAATGTGTCAACTTGGCTAGGCTAACAGTCCTCAATCATTCAATCAAACACTAATTTAAGTGTTGCTGTGAAGGTGTTTTGCAAATATGACTAAAGTTCATAATCAGCTGACATTAAGTAGAGGAGATAATCCTAGATAATCGGGTGGGCTTGATTCAATCAGTTGAAAGACCTTGAAAGGAGAAATTCTGCCTATACACAGCAACTTCAGGCTGTGCCTGAGAATTCTAGCCTGCCCTTCCTGACAGCCTGCCCTTCGGGCGTCTAGACTTGCCCAGCCAGCCTCAACCAGTGTAAACCAATTCCTTGTAACAAACCTCTCAGCAAACATCTCCTGTTCTTTCTGCTTGTCTGGTTGAACCCTAACTAGTATTTCATTAAAGGATTTAAAGCACATAGTGAAACCAAATTTGTGTTTTTAAAAGCACTGTCTGAATTGAGAGGGATTTGAGAGAGAGCAATACTTGAATCAAATAGACACTTCAGAAGGAAGCTGTTGAGACAATCCCAATTAGAGAGGATGGGAGCTTGACTGAGATAAAAGTATGAATGACAGAAACAATGGGTTGGGGATATTCTTGAAGTAAAAGATACAAGATTTGATTTATTTTTTTTAATTGGATATAGAAAGTGCGGGAGAAGTCCAGGGTAATTCCTAAGTTTCTGGCTTGGATGACTGGGTAGCTGGGGGTGTCATTAACCGAGATGAAGGAACACTGGAAGAGAAACAGGTTGTGATGGTGCAAGTGAAGGTCACGAGTACAGTTTTAAACATGTTGAGCTGGGACTGTGTGATATCCAACAGGAAGTCCCAGTAAGAAGGTAGAAGTGGGTCTGAAGCTCAGGAGAGACACTGGCTGTAGATCTAAATTCAGGAGTCACTGCTATGTAAAGGTGATCGGAGGCTATCGGATTAGATGAGATTATAAAGGAAAATACATACAGTGAGTTGAGAAGAGGACACAGAACAGAGACCCTACTTAAGAAATGAGCAGAGGAAAAGAATCCACAAGAGAATCTAAGAAGTCATGAAAAAAAAATGGCAGAAAGGAAGCCAAGAGAAATGGTAATGGGAGCCAAGAAGACAGAGGGCTTTGACGAGATCAGGCACATTCAGGGTGCTATGGCCGTAGACGACAGAGGGCTTTGAAAAGGAGGCAGTGATCAGTCATTTCAAAAGCAGTTAAGAGGTCAAGCAAACTATACACTGCTATTAAATTTGGAAATAAGAAGCCAATGGCCCTGGTGAGAGCAGTCTAGTAGAGTGATGGGGTCCACAACCATACTGTAGTGGGTTGAGGAGTAACTGGAACTTGAGGGAAGAGACACAAAACGCGCATCTTCTCAAGAACCTTAGGTATGAAGGTAAGGAAAAAGAAGGTAAGCAGGAAGGAAGGGTGGAGTCAAGAGAGCTGTTGACTTTTTTAAAGATGAGTAATATGAGGGGCGCCTGGGTGGCTCAGTCATTTAAGCGTCCGACTTCAGCTTGGGTCATGATCTTGCAGTTCATGGGTTCGAGCCCCACATTGGCTCTGTGCTGACAGCTCAGAGCCTGGAGCCTGCTTCGGATTCTGTGTCTCCCTCTCTCTCTGCACCTCCTTAGCTTGGGCTCTCTCTCTCTCTCTCTCAAAAATAAATACACATTTTTAAAAAGATAAGTAATATGAGCACTGTTAAATACTGGCAGGGGCAGTGCCAAGACAGAGGTAAAAAATAGAGAAAAAGAGAGGGAATCACTGATGGATCCTGTAAAAGATCAAAGACCACAGGTAGACCGGAGAGAAAACACCTCTTTCACTGAAACGGGGAAATAAGGAAACAATGGGTTTACAGAATTTGCAATATCAGGAGGTCCTCCCGTTCTGATTTTGCTGTGATGCAAGGCTATTTTACAGAGAGAGGGGCAGGGGAGGAAGTGAAAAGGCACGCGTTTTGAACAAACTGAAAAAGGTTTGAAATATGCAGAGTGGAGACTGGGATACAGAGTTGACTGAGAGAACATAGTAGGGAGTGACAGAGACAGTTGAGAGCTCAGTTGAGGCTGGTGACAGTGAATTTACTGTGATATAAATCTACTCAATAGTATGATTTTCCCCAGTAAGCTGGGTGCAGGTGAAGACTAAATGGACAATTGGGTTCATCCATATTTGGGAATCTGCCACGTATATGTGAATAAAAGAGAGTTGGGGAGATTGACAAGAGGCTGTCTCCCAAGTGGGGGAACAGGTTTTAAGCTGTGGTCTAGCTCAGCTGTAGTCAATGGACCAGATAGGAGATACTGGTCAGAACTAGGCTGAAAGTGTGATTTCACAGGTAGAGTTATTTTGGATGATGACACACTGCTGGGAGAGTCAGGTAGATGTAAGAGTAAAAACTGATATTTACTGAGAATTTAATATGTTTCTTAGCCTCCTGAACCCAATAACACACTGTATGTTGACTAACTTTAATAATAATAATTTAAATAAATAAATAAATGATTGTAAAAGAGGTGTTCGTAGCACGGTGCTGAGCATTTCACATGCACTGTCCCCGTATAATCCCTTCAACCGTCAATTAAGTATTATTGTCATTGCCAACAGTGTCCTGACAGTATCCGTGAGATCTCTGGGGTGCCTAAAGAGGGCGGGAGAGAAGTGGTCTGGAAACGAACACGGAAGAGAGAGGACAAGGGGCTCTTGGCAGGGCTTCCGGGAAGCAGTGACCCTAGCAGACAGCCCGACACGTAACCTAGATTGTAACGCTTCGATGAAGTGAAGAGCCTAGTAGAGCGCACTCCTTCTGGATTGGAACTTCCATCAGGCACAGTGGGAAGCTGTTAAAGGACAGGAATGAGAGTTTGAAAGAGGGAATGAGAAACTCAGATAAACATTAGGATAAGGGAACACTGAGAGGGTACATAGGGTAGACAGTTGAGAGGTTCACAGCATGGGTAGTATGACAAGAAAAATGCATGTGAGGCCACAGGGACTTAGATTCTAAAAGAAACCTTCGAACATAATCATCTAGCCCCTACTTTCATCTCATCACTCATTCTGTCCCTCCTGGCAGCGGTCAGTAGCTTAAATTCTCAGACTGTAGTGGTAGCCAATATTCACTGACCTCTTACTATGTGTCAGACATTACATGCACTAATTTCTTTAATCCTCACAACAATAATAGGAAGTACTGGGTCGCCTGCGTGGCTCAGTCTGTTAAGCGTCCGACTTCAGTTCAGGTCATGATCTCACGATTCGTGAGTTCGAGCCCTGCATGGGGCTCTCTGCTGTCAGCACAGAACCCACTTCAGATCCTCTGTCCACCTCTCTGTCTGTCCCTCCTGCTCCCCTGTGTGCACATGCACGCACCTTCTCTCAAAAATAAATAAACATAGGGGCGCCTGGGTGGCTTAGTCGGTTAAGCATCCGACTTTCGCTTAGGTCATGATCTCGCGGTTCGTGGGTTCGGGCCCCGCGTCGGGCTCTGTGCTGACTGCCAGCTCAGAGCCTGGAGTCTGTTTCAGTCTGTGACTCCCTCTCTCTCTGACCCTCCCCTGTTCACGCTGTCTCTCTCTCTCTCTCTCTTGATCTCGCGGTTCGTGGGTTCGAGCCCCGCGTCGGGCTCTGTGCTGACTGCCAGCTCAGAGCCTGGAGCCTGTTTCAGAGTCTGTGACTCCCTCTCTCTCTGACCCTCCCCTGTTCACGCTGTCTCTCTCTCTCTCTCTCTCTCCTAGAAATAAATAAAACATTAAAATAAATAAATAAATAAACATTAAAAAAAGAAGTACATCCTATTATCGCCACTGCACAGTGAAACCTTACGTAGGTAGTATCTGGTAGAGCCTGAACTTGGGCCCTGCTCACTGACTTGGAGCCCTAAAGCTTGCCATTTTGTTAATTATTACTGTGTGAGTAGTGCTGTCATTTCTCTCCCCACAGCTGTCTTTCCTACACCATACACTTTCTCTAGCAGAAAAAGGTCTCTCCACAATCCTTCCAGACAAACTTAAATGTTAATGTATGATAAGATTATGATAACGTCAATGCCTCCATAGCCAACCTTTAACACCATACTCTATAAATGGATCTTGAAATAAGCACAATTCATCTTGGACTTTATCCGAGAGAGCTTCCATTTTTAAGTACCCAAAAGACCTCTTTTCTTAGAGGCATATCGCTCAAAGACAGTATTTTAGCACCAATCTAGTGTGTTTTAAAAAATCTGTCACAAAATAACTTTATTCTGTCCTCAGGGTGGAAACTGGTTTCTGATATTTCTCCCTGAGCACAAAGCACAAGTTACTGTCAGGTTTATTATTTTAAATTCCATAACAGACAATATCTGAGGGATTTTTTTTAGCTCCATACATTTTTCTGCATATAACAAACAAGCATAGTAGCTTTCATATATATTAAGTAAGTAGAAATCCCATTAAAGAATTCTCCTTTTCTGTTACTTAACTGTTTTAAAACATCAAAGTACAGTATCTGTGTATAGAATGCAAGAAGCAAGAAAAGTTAAAAACCCAGCAAAGGAACAAACCATAGTTGGACTCTAACTTAATACTGATTTAGCAGTCAGGCTTTGCTTTTAATAGGTGCCATTTCCAAAAAACCAAAAAGACTTAAATAAAAAAGATGTGGTATAAGGCCTCACATTTTATTTACTCCAAAAGGTAACTATAATAGGAAGGCTTAACTTAAAACTAAAGCATTTATATATACCAATCATTTTTAAGCTCTTTCCTAAGGACCTTGTAAATGGAATTCTTCATAAACAACAACAACAACAACAATACTATCTATATTAGCTAAATATATTTCAAAATAGAGATAATACTATGCTATAATAAATTTGGGTTTGTTTCATGGTATTTTAGCATTGATTCTTCGGCCAAATCCCTTGAGATAGGACAATATATTTTCCTGATCAATCTATGTTTAATTGAGTACTTATTTAGTGTGTTATTAAATCATATTTAATATTCAAAAAGTATTTAAGGATGATACTCTTTTCTCTAAAGAAGTATTGGGTGGGGGGCGCTTGAGTGGCTCCGTCGGTTAAGTATTCGACTTCGGCTCAGGTCATGATCTCGCAGTTCGTGGGTTCGAGCCCCATGCGGGGCTCTGTGCTGGCAGCTCAGAGCCTGGAGCCTATTTCAGATTCTGTGTCTCCCTCTCTCTCCTGCTCATGCTCTGTCTCTGTCTCAAAAATAAAATAAAAACTATATTTTAAGAAAAGAACTATTTGGGCTTGTTTTAAGACTTTAATTTCTTTAAAAAAATTTACTGTTTTATTTATTTCTGAGAGAGAGACAGCGTGAGTAGGGGAGGGTCATAGAGAGAGGGAGACACAGAATCTAAAACAGGCTCGAGGCTCTGAGCTAGCTGTCAGCACAGCGCCCGACGCGGGGCTAAAACTCACGAACCAGGAGATGATGATCTGAGCCAAAGTTGGACACTCAACCGACTAAACCACCCAGGCACCCCAAGACTTTAATTTCTTACGTTAAGCTTTTTTTTTTTTTCCAATCAGACCACTTTATCTTTAAAATATAGACAAGGATATATATGTGTGTATACACACACACACACACACACAAACACACACGTGTGTGTATAGGATATTTGTGTTGTTTGTTTTTATTTTTTAATAAGTTACCCTTAAAAAGAGAAGGATATTTGATATTATAGGGTAGTCCTTTTCTTATGTTAACTAAAGTGAAGTCAAGAAAAGAGCTTTGGAAAATGATTTTTTTAAAACATCTCTTAGCACAGGTAATAAAGAAGAAGTCCTGGGTTTGAGTCCTCACCTCTGCCACTTACTGGATGTGAGACTTTGATGTGAGTAAGTCTCTCAATCTCTCACAGATTGTTTCTTCATCTGTAAAATGAGCAAGATAATCACACTTAACCTATCAACCTACAGGATTATTTCCAGGGTCAAGTTGCTTAATAAACACACAGACTACTACACATAAATTCTAAGGCAGTCTCTTGGTGTCGGACATACATAATATTAACAATACAATTGGGTAAAGTTTGCATTCACTTCAATATTAACTGGAAAAAAAAAACTGGGTGGCTGGTTTCCTCACACTCCCTTTGCATTCCTTGCTCCTCCAGACGCAGTAAACTCGGTTTCCGCAGAATAAGATTTAATTTGAGTTAGTGGGAAACAAAGCAATTAGACGATGACTAATAGCCCAGACAGGATACGGCTGAAGATTTGAGCAAAAGAATGATGAGGAAGGTTTGATCCTGAGCAGGTGTTCTCCCTAGATTGTCTAACACGGGGTCGATGGACTTTGGGAACTACGGCTTGTTCCCAGGCGGGTGAGCCTTAGGGCCACTGGTTTTTCGAGATTTGGAAGGTCTCGGTGAGATCTTGTGGGAGGAGGTTGGGGGGGTTTCCAACCATTAAGGCGGAGATCTTACCTTGAGAGAGTCTTGTTGCCGCACACAAACGCTCTTCTCAACTAAGACTTGGAGACTCCAGCCTCTGTCTGGGGCTGTGAACCGCACAGGCCTCTGGGAGAGCCGCTGTGGGCGTGGCACTAGGGCATGCTGGGATGGGAAGGGCGTGCTGGGAAGGAGGGGCCCTGGGGCCTCTTGGGAAGAGGGACGGACATGGTTGCCTGAGTTCAGTTATCTCAGAAGTGAAGTTGTCCTAGTAGTGTCCGTTGTAGAGCTGTTCTTACAATGCAAGGCAGCTTGGATTCTTTACAGCCAGCGTCTCTTCTCCAGTCAAAGATGTGTTTCCCCCGTTGGGTTCCCCAAAGTTCCACGGCTGGGTCCAGATGGCCTGGAGGGGTGTGTTTCCCAGGGTCTCTTCCCCCTTTCCCCGGGGTTAATGATCCCCACCTGTGCTGACTTACCCATCCTGGCTGTTTAAGTCTTCCCTGCCTGGGCTCTGACTTTTTACAGCCCTGCAGGGAGAAAGGCCTCTGGAGTTTGACTTTTCTTCCACCTGGTGTAAATAATGCAGGCCCTCCAAAGTTTCCAAAATCATATTTCAAATTCCGGTGTTACATTTTTTTCCCCATCTCAGACAAATTCATTTTATGCTTGCATTAGTTTGGGAGAGCCCCAGCCCTATGTTGAGTGGATTATGCATGAAATCCTAGTAAACAGAACTCTGACATGACCCCAGGCACACACTTCAGAGTACGTGCTTCTGCGTCATTTTGAACACAAGGGATTTATACTTTTTTCTCCCCTCTCTAACTCTCTTTGGTATGACTGGCTGAGATTTGACAATGCACTAGATAGATTCTTGGTCTGACTTCACACTGGAGGTTTTACTAAGTGAAAAGTGGAAGAATATCCTTAACTCCCAGATGAAATGACCATCATTACCCTTTCATATGTCACCTATTCTAGTTCAAAATTTAGGGCAATTAGGTCCATCTGTGCAAACTATTCCATGCCAATCCTATTTTCTAAAAGCCTGATTTAAAATACTGTTAGGTGCATTGTAGTATATTTGTGAACTCTTAGGGTTCTCCCTTTCCTGTCAGTGCTTTGTGATTCTCTTGTGGAAAGGACCATCTGTAAATCAAAAGCAATTGGAGTTGCCTTATGAAATTTACAAAATGTAAGAGAGGAGCTGAAGGAAACAATTCAAGTTAATCAAAATAAAATATTCAATAGTTGAAAAAATTTTAATTATGACAATACATAAGTTCTGTCGTTATTGTAGATCATGTTTAATATTCATTTTGTGCAAATACAGTATATTATAGAACACGTTTATGACTGTAATCATCACCTTTAAGTCTGCCACTTGCATCACTTTAACAAATATTTTAAATGAAATTACATTTACTTTGGGATCACCACTTCATAGGTAAAGACAGAGGAGAGGTATAGCTATAAGTACAGATACAGACACAATTCTGTATGAATTTCTTCAATGTTAGGTTTCAATGCAAATAAAGTTTTCTTTTTTCAACTTTATTGTTTCTTCTGGACAATACAACTTATTTCTCTACTTGTTATGACTTTTTTCCTTATAACACAATGGAAATTATAGTTTTACAACAATGGTTTGAATAACATAAAAACTTGTAATCTAAAACATAACCCCCTCCCACAAGTACTGCTCCCTCCCCTCAAAGTAACTACCTTTGGCTTTTTGATGCTTCATCCTTTAGATTTTTTTTCATGCATCCATATATAAGCATCTATTATTATTTTACAATAAAAGTATATTTGAACAGTTACTCTGTCATTTTATTTTTTTCACTACGTTGATCTTAGATAAGCTGTGCTAATATTTGTATACTTAATTCTTTTTAAAAGCTATATGGGTATATCATTTAAATAGCCAGCCTCTTACTAATGTATATATTGGTTTGGTCTATTTTCTCCTTACACTTTTGCATTTTGAACTGTCTTTTTTTTTTTTCTTTCCATTGCATCTCTACCACCCACTGTCATCACCAGTTTGGTGTTTTCTAGTGGCCCAGGGCCACTTGACTCCGTTTTCATTTAGCCTTTTTTTCTGAAATGTTTTTCTGACTTTTAAGTCTTGTCCTTTCCTATAGAATATTCTCTTTTCATTCTCCTATTTTTCCCTCATTAAGGACAAAAGTCCTCTTACACAAAATCTCTTCCCTCTGGTAGAAGTGTGCACTCCTCACACTCTTTCCAACCCCAGTGGTGACGAGAAAGAGACACTGAGTATTAGGTTTCTGATAAGAAACAAGAGGCTGCTACTGGCAGGGAGCCTTGTCAAGGTCTCCCTCATTCTGAGCACTCCATTCCCACGTGAACAACAATGAATGGAGATTTCACCCGCCCACCCCACATTGTTCGAGTTGTCCTTTGCCCTTTCTGTCAAATCTTGGCACCCAGGAGACAGCAGAACATGTTCTGAATTCAACCCTGGGGAGCCACCGATCAATATCACTTGACTCTTCTTACCCATTAGTTGTTCTCTTTCTATGCCTGACGTGGAGTGACGCCTAAGCTATTCTTTGTCATGGCCCCTTCTCAGTTGGCCCAGCTAACCCCTATAGGGTGGGATGGCCCTCTCCATCCCCTAGGCAGAGCGCCACAGGCAGGGAGCAGAGCATGGACGGAGTATGAGGCGGAGTCTTGGGACATGGGTTCTCTTACCACTTCAGCTGCAGGCTCAGAGGGTGTGGAGAAAGTTAGTATGTTTTACCTCTTTGTGATCTTGGTTACCGAATACCAAGAATATTAACTGTCCACTTAACTCATGGAATACTATAAAAACGAAAATTTATAAAATGCTTTGAAAAGTCAGATTCCAGAGAAATGGAGTTTACTATTTTACGTGTCTCCTCTCCCATTTTTAGTACTAGCAATTTAATTTAATTACTTCCCTTTTCTTCCCTTTTCTCATTCCTAGTTTTTTTCTGCCATGCCTACCTATTCCTTCCCATGAAATAATTCTCATTTGTGGAGCATATACAATATATTTGTCTCCATGGAGATGTTCTTTCAGCAGAAGTGATTTTTTTTTGAGGGGGTGGGGTGAGTTCAGAGAGGAAGAAAGATATGACCGTTGTCATTTTCTTAAATCATAATCTTTTTTTTATGTTGCTCAAATTTCTTTTGTACCTGAAGCATTCTCTGAAATGCTTTTATGACTATCAAGGTCTTAATTCTAAGTGGCAACATTCAAATAAGCATAAAAACTTTAAAGAGAAACTATATTCTTGTCTGATTTTAAATACTTAAAAAGTTAGAGTAATTCCTCCAAGCTACAGATAAATTGGTCAGGAAAATCAAACCAAATCCCTAAACCAACTCATTATTTGATTGACTCTGGCCAATGTCTTAATCTCTCTGTGTTTGAATCTTCCAACTTTAATATTGATTGGAACTTTGATGACAAATGCCAATTATCTTCTAATAATCAGGTAGCAGGTTATGGATTGATTAAAACAAATCTGACCATGACACTGAACTCCTTAGGAGAAAGATGTTTTAGAATTTTTCAGGCTTAAAACTAAAAAACATTTTAGGAGCTTAACTGGGTCAAATTTTCAGAAAATTGCAGATCACATCTCCTGTCACAGTTTATGGTAAATAAAAAGCCTGAGAAAATTCTATTTTAATGGTTGTGAAAATATTTTTTTCAATGATAAAAAGAACCTTGGCCTATGTATAAAGGTTCTTTCTTTTTTTTTTTTACTTAGTTGAAAATCACCCATTTCTAAGCACATATTGCTATCCCTTTCTCTCCAATTTAGTTCTTCATTCCCAAATGCATTTTATTTTGTTATATTTATATTTATAACTTTATGTATTTTTTTACAAATAGTTTATTGTCAAATTGGTTTCCATATAACACCCAGTGCTCATCCCCACAAGTGCCCTCCTCCATGCCCATCTCTCCCCTCCCCCCCACATCCATCAGTCCTCAGTTTGTTTCTCAGCATTCAAGAGTCTCTCATGGTTTGCCTCTCTCCCTTTCCCCCACCATTTCCCCCCTTCTTCTCCATGGTCCTCAGTTAAGTTCCTCCTAATCCTCCTATACGTGCAAACATATGATATTTGTCCTTCTCTGCCTGACTTATTTCGCTCAGCATAACACCCTCAAGGTCCATCCATGTTGCTACACATGGCCAGATTTCATTCTTTCTCATTGCCATGGAGTATTCCATGGTATAGATAAACCACATCTTCTTGATCCATTCATCCATTGATGGACACTTAGGCTCTTTCCATGTTTTAGCTATTGTGGAGAGTGCTGCTATGAACATTGGGGTACATGTGCTCCTATGCATCAGCAATGCCATACCAATGAATTCCAAAGCTAAATTATTGTTTTGGCCCTTGATTCCTGAAGAAGGGGAAATATGCAAAATTCTCTTTTTAATTATAAGTCTATAACTTCTAATGGATTATACACAATCTCATGACTCACAACAGTCTGAATATTCAACATCATTTGGATTTTCAAATACAATGCTTAACTGTAATAAAAGAAAACCTAAGGACTCAGAATTCAGTAGAATTAGACAATCGTGGACATCATCATGCTGATCCCACTGAGCATTTCATCTTTGCTGTACAAATGACAGACATTCAGGCCATCAAGTAGAAGAGCATAGAATGCGTGAGTAATCGAGACTGCCAATGTCCCAAACTTATAGCTTAACTTAACTTAAAGCACTTTATGCCCGCCAAGTTGGAAAATAACAGTGTGTTAAAGATTTCAGAAGGGATTTGAGTGTAAACAGTGTTAATCACAATGACAAAGTTTCAAATAACTACATGGCTTTATTGAGGAGATCTGACATAAGTGGTACCAACAAAAGTATTGATTACATGTAAAATTATAGAGAAAGCCTTTGCATAATTGAAGTTAGAGGAAATCACTCTTAACATTTTGTAACAAAAGGAGGATCTTAGAAAATGCTGGCAGAGTCATGCGGTAAGCCAAATGGCTTGCTAACTCGTGGGATTCTCTGATTTGTATTTATGTTGGCCGAATTTGGCCTGATTACCCTGGACCCTCTATAAAGTTACTCAGTCTGTATAGGGAATTAGGAACTGGAATCATGAAAACCCACCACCCAAATAGGTCCCAATTAGACCTAATCTAGACCACTTAGGTCCCAATAAGACCTAATCTCTTTCCCTCATGCCTTTCCCCCAGCCCCTGCTCTCTCCACAACCTGCCAATATCTATAATCAATATATCTAAAATCAGCTGAGTCCAGAACATATACAGAGAATTAATGAAGAGCCTGAGTTTTGGAGTTAAATAAGCCTAGTTTGGAAGCCCAGCCCAGCCACTTACTAACTATGGATCTTAGTCAAGATATTTAATTTCTCTGAATGTCACTTTCCTCATCTGAATATGTGAATAATAAGGACAAAAATATCTATTTTACAGAGTTACCATGAGGATTAATTATTTTTAGCCCAGGTCCTAGATGTAGCAGCCAAAAGACAGTACCTGAATTATTACTGTTAATTTCTTGAGTAGTCTCTATTTGTCTGCTATGTTAAGAAAAAACAAAATAGGGGCACCTGGGTGGCTCAGTCAGTTAAGCATCTGACTTTGGCTCAGGTCATGATCTCATGGTTTGTGGGTTCGAGCCCTGCATCGGGCTCTGTGCTGACAGCTCAGAGCCTGGAACCTGTCTTCGGATTCTGTGTCTTCCTCTCTCTCTGGCCCTCCCCTGCTCATTCTCTCTCTCTCTCCCTCTCTCTCTCAAAAATAAATTTAAAAACATTAAACATTTTAAAAAAAGAAAAAACAAAATAGAAGGTGGAATTAATACCTAATTCTCAGAAAATATCCATCCTTCCTACCAAAGGATGTTGTTGATGATGACACAGAAGATAATGTATAACACTACTATTAATACCACCTTACTTGATTTTAGAAAAAGGCTTCACAAGTGGATATATCCCCCAAATTCATCAGTTGCCAGTTGGATAACATGTATAGAATTTGGGGATGTCATCAAAATAGGCGTAAAAATAGTTGGAGTGCCCAGCACTTTTTAAAAAATGTTTTCTCAGTTTCATGAAAATGAAAACTCCTACTTTTCAAAAGATATCCTTAAGAAATGGAAAAGCAAGCCACAGACATACATGTCTGAAAGAAGACATATTTAAAATATGTAAAGAAGCCTTATATGTCGATTAGAAGATAGACAATCCAATTAAAAGTAGGCAAAATATGGAGTGTCTGGGTGGCTCAGTCCGTTAAGCCTCCAACTCTTGCTTTTGGCTCAGGTCATTACCTCACAGTTTCATGTGTTTGAGCCCCATGTTGGGCTCTGTGCTGGCAGCATGGAGTCTGCTTGGGATTCTCTCTCTTTCCTTCTCTCTCTGCTCCTTCCCTACTCATGCTCTCTCTGTCTCTCCTAAAATAAATAAACTTTTTTTAAAAAATGGGCATAATATTTTATCAGCTTCAAAAAAGGACACATATGAATGGCCAATAAACTCGTGAAAAGATGTTCAACTTCCTAAGTCAGGAAAATGCAAATTAAAACTGTAATGAGTAACTTCTCCACAACCATTAAAATGGTTCAGTTTTATTGTCAGAAAGACTGACAATACCAAGTGTTGGAAAGGCTGTGAAGCAATTGGATTCTCACACACTGCTGGTAGTAATGTAAGATATTACACCATTTTGGAAAACAGCTTGCAGTTTCTTATAAAATAAACTGATGCTTCTCATCCAACCCTACAATTCTACTCCTATGTATTTACCCAAAAGACAGAAATACATGTCTATACAGAGAACTTTATACACAGAGACCAGCAGCTGTGTGTCCACCACAGCCCCCCAGTTGGAAACAACCCAAACACTAATCAACAGGTGAATGGATAGACAAACTGTGGTACCTGCATAAAGTGGAATACTACCCAATATCAGCAAACTACTAACACACTATGGGTAAATCTCAAAAACCTACTGAGTGAAAGAAGACAGACACTAAGTAAAACTTATTATATGATTCATATACATGTATAAAATGCTAAAAATAGGAAACCAGCTGGGGGACAGAGGGACTTGACTGCAAGGGAACATGAGGAAACTTTCTAGAATGATGGACATGCCCTCTATCATGATTGTGGTTACACTGATGTACCATTTGTCAAGATTCAGTGAACTACATACTTTAAATGGGTGCCTTTTATTGTATATAGGTGTATCTGTATAGTAAAGAATTTAACTTCACCCACAAAGGTGTCTAGACTTTTTCTTCAGCCTCTGGGATATAACCTCTAAACTCTTGGAATGTCATGTGTGATAAGAGTGTCTTTGTTAACTTGGGGTCCTTGAATTATTTTGGTAGTCTAACATGATAGAGGGTTGGAACTGACTTCATCAGAAATCACTTGGAGTGGGAGCTAATCACATCAGAAAGACCAACAATTTGAACTAGGATAGGGGCTTAGGAGAGCAGAGAATGAAAGAGAATGGAGCCTAGAGAATGAAATTAGCACATAGGCAACTAATCATGCCTACAATATGGAACCTCAATAAAACGCTGAACCTGAAGGCGCAGGTGGACTGCCCTAGTTGTTAATATTCCATGTATCAGACATAGATATGAAGAAAATAACACATCCAAGGCTCCATGGGGAGAGGACAATGGAAGTTCCATATCTAGTTCTTTTCCTGGATTCTGTTGTGCAATTTTTCCTTAGTTGATTTTATTCTGTATCCTTTCCCACAGTAGAGAGTAACTATGAGTAAACAACTTTCAGTGTGTTCTGTGAGTCTGTTAGCAAATTATCAAGCCTGAGAGTAGTTTTGGGAACTCCTCTGAATGTGCAATTGGTGTCATAGGTGCGAGTGGTCTTGTGGAGAACTGTGCTCCCCATTAACTGCCATTTTCTAAACTCCTGGGGAGTTAGCTCTAAACTTAGGCAATATCATATCTCAGTAAATATAATTTTTTAAAATGTTTGTTTATTTAAGGGGAGGGAAGGGGCAGAGAGAGAGGGAGACACAGAATCCGAAGCAGGGTCTGGGCTGTCAATACAGAACCCTATGTGGGGCTCAAACTCACGAACTGTGAGATCATGACCCAAGACAAAGTCAGACACTCAACCGACTGAGCCATCCAGGTGCCCCTAAATATAATTTTTTAAATGTGGTCTTTTACCCCCATCTGTGTACTTTGAGGTTACCTATGTATGTACATGTATGCATACATGTATGTATGTTTGTATATATATGTGTATGTGTATACAGACACGTCCCCAGTGAAACACTGTTTTTAATGCTAGGAAAGAAAGAATCTCTTAAAATTTTTGAAAGCATGTTAATATTTTGTGCTCCAAATTTTACAGCATCTTTATATGAAAGAATAGGCCTCAACTCACAGTGGTTATCTAGTCAAAGCGGGAAGACATAAGCAAACCATGGGTTGTCATTTATTATTCTCAATAAATATTATTCAAGTGGTACAATTAATAGTCATTTTGGGGGCTTCTGAGTGGCTCATTCATTAAGCATTAATGCAAATCATTAATGCAAAATCATTAAGCATCTGATTTTGGCTCACTCAGGTTATGATCTCACGGTTCGTGGGTTCAAGCCCTGCATCAAGTTCTGTGCTAACAGCTCAGAACCTAGAGCTTGCTTCTGATTCTGTGTCTCCCTCTCTCTCTGCCCCACTCCCACTCACATTCTGTCTCTCTCTCTCAAACATAAACATTTTTTTTTTTTTACAGCTCTGACTCTTTTTTTTTTAATTTTTTTTAATGTTTTATTTATTTCTAGGGGAGAGAGAGAGAGACAGCGTGAGCAGGGGAGGGTCAGAGAGAGAGGGAGTCACAGACTGAAACAGGCTCCAGGCTCTGAGCTGGCAGTCAGCACAGAGCCCGACGTGGGGCTCGAACCCACGAACTGCGAGATCATGACCTAAGCAAAAGTCGGATGCTTAACCGACTAAGCCACCCAGGCGCCCTACAAACATAAACATTTTTTAAAAAGTCATTTTTGTATCTTAATATTTTTCAGGATTTTTCAAATTAATGAAAAATGTATACTGGGCAAATATAGAAATATATACTAATATATATTAGAAATTCAAAAATATAAAAACGTGACACTTAGAGCCTATGGTCACAGGAAATACAAAACATTTCATTTCATTTATATGCATACTCTTGTTGCAGAGAAGAAGAAAAATATGGTCAGAGCTTTTAATCATAAAACATTTTTAGTAGTATAATATTCTATAGGGAAAATAAAATGGAAAGTAAGATGTCACAGAAAAAAAGGAGAAATGTCAAGTATCCAATTATAAAAGATGAGCTTATTTTCGTATTTTTATATAGATGACGGTGGCTATCAAATCCCTGTGGTAATTTGCATTCAATTAGATTCATTTAAGAGTCATATGATAATTTTATTTTAAAATTTCACTGTTTACACTATGCCAGAAATTACATCTTTTCTGTTACTTAAACTTTTGTTGAATAATTTTATACATAGAATTTTTCTCATAATGTTTTCTGAATTATTTTAGGGTCACATGAGCAAAAGTTTGGAAAGCCACTCACGTTAGCTATAAACTACGTTTGACAATCACTGGTGGGAAAAACACAATATTCAATCTAAGCCGAGGACACTCTGCCACCTGGTGGCTTAGAAATTTTCATGGTCACTAAGCAGAAATAAAAGCCTCGTTTCCAATCTGGCATGTGGATGAACTAATTCATAATAAACAGAATTAAGGATGTGAATTATTTGATGACAAGATGTATAAGAGATAGAAATAAAATGGTTCATTCTGAATATTATCATTACAAATCCAGGAACTTATCATTGGTAGTTTTTTTTACTGGGTAGGCAAATATCTGAAGTTTCTCACCTAAGAACCACTAATTTATGTCGTTTTCTTTTGTGAACTTAAAAGCAACCTTTAGCTGTTATTTTAACATGAAAAAAATTGATCCACTATGTGCACTGGGTGGAAGTGAGATCACCAAAGATTCCATCGTGCACAGTACTTTACTAAAAAAACATATATGTAAATTCATTACATATGCTTTCAATGGCTGATTGAAATTCTTGTCGACTAATTACGTTTTCTCTTAATTTGTCAATCTTTCTGTCAAAAATAAGCAAAAAATAAGAAAATGTAGAGCTTGTCATAGTAAATCCAGGAGCCATATTTCTAACTTTCTGAAAATCATTCGACAACTCCTCAAACTTATGAGGAAATAGAATTTAATAATTGTCCCATTTCTAGGATGTGTGATTTGAACTTACATGAGTATTCTTCTACCACATTCTCTAGGTAACTTGGAACAGACAGAAAAGAAACTATATTCTCAGGATGCAGCTTCACAATCTTTGGAATTCTTGATAACACACAAATCAAACTGCAGATGATTTCAGAGCTCTTGGTCCCTTTCACGGAAGTGCCAACTGAAGTGTATTTCTCTCATATCCGTGTCCAAAACCAGATTCCATTTACTAAATACTGTAAACATGGTTGGCTTTGTAATGTCCTTTAGAGGAGAATGTAACCAACATAGAAACAAATGTAAAAAGATAAAAAGAAAAGTGAAACATCCTTGATTAAAATTTTATTTGAAAATAGTCAAGAGTAAGAGAAAACCAAATTGAAATGTATTTGCCAATTTGATTTCAATTCCAATGAAAGTGGAGCTCACTCCTCTCTAGTCACAAAATCTGTTTTTAGAGATGTAACATAAAGACGCATTTGGGTGCCTCAGTCTCTTGAGCTCTTGATTTTGGCTCAGGTCATGACCTCACAGTTCATGAGTTTATGTCCCGCATCCAACTCTGCACCGACCATGCGGAGCCTGCTTGGGATTCTGTCTCCCTCTCTCTGCCCTTGTCCCCCATCAAAATAAATAAAAATAAACTTTAAAACTATAACTTAAAAATTATCATCATGTCTTAAGTTGAAACGGGATATGGTTTCAGGAATTCAGTGTCAGTCAGCTTTCTTCCATGTTACCTAATTTAAAACTTTGTGGGGTTTTTTTTCTTTCTCTTTTCTTTCTTTCTTTCTTTTCTTTTTCTTTTTCTTTTTTTTTTTTTTGGTTCCTTGCTTTACTTTGATTAATTGTCCCATTGTTTGGATTTCTTAACGTTAACAAGAACTCTTTTCTAGAAGTTGGAGGGGTTATTTTGGTTGACAGGTTGGTTTTGTTTTTGGCTTGCATTACGGATGCTCCTTAAAAGAAAAGGATCAGTTTATTTAAATACGCTAGGTTAATAAAATGACATATTAACGTATATATATACACGGCAGGGTGGGGGGACAGGTAACAACCTGAACCCAAAGCAAGGCTAATGTTGATATGAGTCACTTTATATTAACATCAGCTGTAAGACAGCCTACCCAAGGAAGGTATCCTGTCTTTTTTTCTTTGTTGTTCTTACTAAGCCTGTCGCCACACCTTGAATTTAGTAGGTTCTCAATTTGAAAGTTTATTTAATAAAATGATGGGGCACTTGGGTGGCTCAGTCAGTTAAGTGTCTGACTTCTGCTCAGGTCATGATCTCATGGTTCATGGGTTCGAGCCCCGTGTTGGGCTCTGTACTGACAACTCAGAGCCTGGAGCCTGCTTCACATTCTGTGTCTCCCTATCTCTGCCCCTCTCCTACTCGTGCCCTTTCTCTCTCTCTCAAAAATAAATAAACATTAAAATTTTTAAAAATTTATTTAATAAAATGAATAAATAAGATTATGCCCAAACTAGCTGAAGAAGTCATTATATTTCAATTTGGTTGCTTATCATTTGGTTTAGTCAACTGAAGAAGATAGGTTACAATAAAAGTAAGTATAATCATATAATTATGATAATTTTTAATCATGATATATTAGGCTAATTCAGAGCCCACAAACTAGTAGCCTATGGGTGGCATCTGGCCTGCAGATGTTTCATATTAACATTTTAAATAAGAAAATTTCATTTAAAATCTGTTTTCCTAGTTCTTTAAAAGTCAGAAGATGTGTCAATATCTATAAGCTGGCTATGGCTACAATTGACTATGTCTACATGGTCACTGCTCTCTCTAGAACAAACTCATTTGCCATAATCTCCACCATTCTTTCCCTAAAATGGAGTCCAACTTTCAGGAGCCCCTTACCACCCACTTAGTAGTAAAGAAATATTACCTTGTTGCCATTTTTCTATCAAAAGAGATTAAAAGGACCACATAGTTCAAGAAAAAAAACATGGATGAAAGATTATTCCTTTGTGGAAATTAAGAATATTCCTACGTGTTTAATCTCTAAACAATAGCCTGCTTCATTTATAGCATTTGAATTTGTGACCCCCTGGGACAGCTCATAAAAGGAACTATGCCAACATGTCAAGCCCATAATTCTAGATAAATGCATACATAAGTATAAATAGTAAGGAATATAAACAAGCTTTTTTTTTTAAACTACGGGTGGCCTTTCCTCCTTGGTGTTTCTGAGCACAAGCCTCAAGCACTTAAAGCATCTATCTGACCAGGAGAAAGGCTGGGATGGGTTTCAGGTGGCAGATGCTTTCTCAGTCAGTAACCCTTATTTCCTCCTCCTTCCGTGGTGACAAGCGTTCCCACAAAAGATGCTGGGGAAATGGCTGACGCCTTCTCTTCCTGTCTTCCTGTCAGCTGTGGCTATCCATGTGACCTGGTTATGGAGAAGATGAAAAATAGAGACATTTGTTGGGATGGCTCCTGGAGAGATTTCTCACCCTGATAAAAAGGACAGAGACATGAGATGTTGCTCCACCCTGAGCCTTTGAACCAGGCCGTCTGATGACGTGATGCCCAGAGCAGCTGTGATCCTGAAGTGATGAGACCGAAGGTGACAAGTCAGTTTGCAGATGGTGGAGCACAAGGGGCTGGGGCCCCGACGGCGTTGCCAAAACAACTCTGGGCCCCTCGACTCCCAGAGTTTTTAATCTTGCAAAACTATTAAATGTCTCTATTGCTTAAGCCACATTTAATTCTTTTAAATCTTTTTAGTGTCTATTCTATTTTTGAGCCTGAGGAACAGAGCATGAACAGGGGAGGGGCAAAGAGAGACGGAGACACAGAATCCAAAGCAGGGTCTAGGCTCCAAGTGGTCAGCACAGAGCCGGACATGGGGCTCGAACTCACAGACTGTGAGATCATGACCTGAGCCAAAGTCAGATGCTTAACTGACTGGGCCCTTATTTAAGCCACATTTAGTCAGATATCATCACTTGTACCCCAAATCATTCTAGCTTCTACATTACAGAAAGAATGTCTAAAGAAGGTCTGAGGTAATATCTGATAACTGATGTATATAAACTGGTTTCCTGAGAAAAGAACCATTCAAACCCCAATCCGACCCTTGGATATATCAGCATCCACGCCTGGAGAGCCCATGCTCACTGGGTTCCCTCACAGAGTAAAGAAGACGGCACCTCTGTTGGTGACAGTCAGACCGTGTTGTGTTGTCTTTTACCATGTGACACCTGGTGGGGGTGCAAGTAACAGTGAGGACAGAGGGAGCAGTGGACCCCCTCCATAACTGCCCTGTCTGGGTTCTGGGAGGGTGCACCCTCACGGGGCTGGATAAACTTAGTTACACGTCATGGTCAGGGAGGAGGTTTAACCCAAGCTCTAGCTTTCCTGAGCCACGTGTGCTGTGTCTCATGCGTTGCCAGGGCCCGGAAGTGACCAAGAACCCCAGTGAGGAAGCTCACCAGAGGCAGCGGCCATCACACGGGCAAACTGGCTCTGTGGAGAAACACTAGCCGAGCAGGGTTGAATGGGCATTTCAGCCAAATCCTGAAGAGTGACAGAGCCATCAGCCGCTGCGTTGAGATCACACCAGCCAGGAACAACGGCCAGGAGCACTGCGCCAACAACACACCCTGACTCTCCACACTCATCTGTGCACCAGAGTCTGCCGGGCCTCCCCGACCAGCTGGGTGAAGAGCACTGCCCAGGGGCCAGAGGACAGCAGGCACACACTACGCGGGCGAGACAGTGCTGGCCCGAGGTCACATAAGCCACACTACTTCCCTCCCTCTCCTCTGTTATGAAAGGAGCGGGTTGAAGGACAGGATCTCTGGGAGACTGATCTTTTCACCCAAGCCAGCCTGAATCCCCCCTCAAGAGACAACTTAACCTACCAGCTAGAACTAAGGCTTAAACAAGCCTGGGAGCACCTGCGTGGCTCAGTCGGTTAAGCTTCTGACTCTTTTTTTTAAAGTTTATTTATTTTGAGACAGTGAGAGTTGGGGGGGGGGAGGGAGAGAAAAAGAGAGAGAGAGAATCCCAAGCAGGCTCCACACTATCAGCATGGAGCCCAATGTGGGGCTTGAACTCATGAACCATGAAATCATGACCTGAGCTGAAATCAAGAGTCAGATGCTTAACTGACTGAGTCACCCAGGTGCCCCTAAGCTTCTGACTCTTGATTTCAGCTCAGGTCATGATCCCAGGTTCGTGGGATGGAGCCTCACATCGGGCTCCACACTGAGCGTACAGCCTGCTTGAGATTTTGTCTCTTTCTCTCCCTCTGCCTGCCTCATACACACTCTCTCTCTCTCTAAAATAAAAAAAAAAAAATTAAACAATCCTGGAGACTGGGTTAATTTTTGTCATCAGTCTGTGGGCAAGGGTGATGGAGAGGTGGGGGTGGGAGGCTAGAAGGCAGGCTCGATTCGTTATAGACAAAACTAAACAGCATATGTTTTATCAACACATGTAAGTTGTGACATGAGCTCAATCTACAACCTTGCTACACACAGTATTTCATAAGGAAAGTGATGGCGTTTGGCCCGGCAATGGATGAGGGGAGGGTATTGGGGAGCGGATGGAAGACTGGGAGTCTGGAGGTATGTTTGCTTTCTGTGGATACCTTTTGTAGTGTGAATATCTTACCATGTGTACAGATTACTTCTTCAATTAAAAAAAAAAAGTGGTTGGTTGGGGTGCCTGAGTGGCTCAGTCAGTGGGACGTCTGAGTCTTCATCTCAGCTCAAGTCATGGTTT
The DNA here is from genome assembly GCF_003009895.1 of Hyaena hyaena. Taxonomy (NCBI): domain Eukaryota; kingdom Metazoa; phylum Chordata; class Mammalia; order Carnivora; family Hyaenidae; genus Hyaena; species Hyaena hyaena. Next base: position 169,325 of record NW_024081100.1, on the reverse strand, counting down.
CATGGGTTCATGAGTTTGAGCCCTGCATCAGGCTACGGACTATTAGTGTGGAGCCTACTTAGTGGGACTCTCCTTCTCCCTCTCTCTCTTTCTGCACCTCCTCTGTTCTCTGTCTCTCCCGCTCAAAACAAATAAATAAACTTAAAAAAAATAGTAAAAACCAATGAAAGTAAATGGCATGAAAACTGTTAAGTAAATAAAAGATAATAATTGTTTCCAATGGGAGCATTTTTTCGAAGCCACAGTGGGCCAGCCAAGAGACGGTACCACTCGAAAGCCATATTTAGCAGGTAACAGTAAAGGAGGGGCAAAGGAGAACATCACGAGGCCTCCTCGAGTCACCCGGGCACAGGGAGGGGCTCCCGCTGACCAGGCACGGAGCTGGGCAGTCACTGCTGGGAGCAGCAAATATGACAGTAACCAGCTAGCGGCAGAGTGAGGCGGTGCAGCCCAGAGGGTACAGAAATGAGCTCTGGCACCAGACTGGCTTGAGTCTGGGCTGCCGTTTACTAGCTGATGACTTTGTATGTCAGTTGAGAAGAACGACTAACTTTTTATCGGACAGTTGTCATAAAGATTAAATGTACACACTCAGAATTGTTCATGGTGCACAGTAAGCACTCAGCTAGTACTGTTGTTTCTGGAATCAACCAAGAGAGAAAAAGGGCGCACAGCCTTTCAAATTCTAAGCTCAGAGAGCCACCCTCTCTTGGAGCAGGTCAACAGCACAGGCTTCGACACCCTCCTCTTCCCTCAACTCTGGCCCAGTCAATATGACAGAGGACCCAGATTAGGAAAAGTTTGATGGTCATAAAGGCAGTCTATCCCTGTCACTCATCTCACCTGCCCACAGGGAGGGGCCGTTGCGTGCGTTGGCAGCCCAGAGAACAGCACCTCAAGCTATGGAGGTCCAGAAGCGGGGGGCCCTGACATCTCGTTTCCTGGTGAAAAGCTGCTTGGCCTTGGAACTAGTCCGGGAAGGGAGGGGACGGCATGGAGAGACAATTTGGGGAGGAGAGCAGGATACACAACTCTGGCTCTGAGGAGCGGAACATGGGCCCTGCTCATGCCTCCGGACCCCATACCTGGGAAATACAGAAAGTATGAAAAATTAGGAGCATAATCACCCTGTGCAATAGATGAACATGCTAAATACACTGGAAGAAATTATAAATCCCGTATAAAGACACCAGGCCAAAAACGAATTCAATCTTTAAGGAGTTTACAATTCAGACAGAATTACAAGGGATATACTATAGGTTTTATGAGAGAGTTACAAGAAACAGAGGAGGGCAACTAAATCAGATGGGAGGATCCAAGAAGGCTCCCTGGAGGAGGTGACCCTTCGACTGAATGTAAAGGATGAATATTAACTAATTAGAAACAAAGGGGATGGGAAGGGTATTTCCAGAACAGCACAGGAGAAGTGGAGGTAAGAAATCTTGCAACTTACACACACTACAGAGTGGCTGAGAGAGAGCGGGGCTGTGGGGGTGATGGCAGATGAGGCAAGAGAGGAAGGCCATATCCAGAAAATGCAAGACCCAGCACACAAAACCAGAAGGATTTTACTTTCATCTGAAGGCAGGGGGGAATGACGGGGGCTACACGGGAAAGTGACCTGATGACATTTGCAGTTTATAAGGGTCATCCACGTAGCAGTATGTGCCAGTCCAGGAAGAGGTGGGCACACTGGATGCAGGTAGACCAGCTCCGAGGGCCTGCTGCAATCCAGATGAGGTGGAACAGAGTCTGATCAAAGGCAGACAGGATGGAGAAGACAGGTGACATGATCAGGAAGTAGTCTCTACGCTCCTTGGTGACCAATTAAGTGCGAGATGAGGAAGAATGGGAATCTAGGATGCTTTTTAGTTTTATCTAATTTGGACAGATGCCGAGAGAGAAACAGGAGACCTGGGAAGCAGAGAAGATATTTGGACGCGGTAAGTTTGAGGTGAAGCTTATAACACATGTATGCGTCTGACACTCTAGCAAAAGAGGTCTGAGCTAAACATGTAGATGTGAAGTTATCACCACAGAAGTGATGCTGAAGCTATGGGTTGGATGAACGTGCTTACAAGAATGTATAAATGAGAATAGCATCTGGGAAGCATTGGCACATAAGGAAGGAGACACTAGAACCCACCAAGGAACCCATAAAGGAGCAGCCAGAGAGGAGAGAGGAAAACCAAAAGAATGTGATGTCATCCAACAAAGTCAAGAATAAATACAGATTTAGGAAGAAGTGGGTGTTTGGTAGAGGGGAACGTTCCAGAGAAGTCATATAAAGCAGGGACTGGCAACATGCCTTTTGTTTGGCATCGTGGAGGTCCCAGGAGACTTCAGCAAGAGTAACTTCAAGGGGAGAGACAACCAAAGCCGGTGGACTGTGTCGGGCATGAGAGAGTGGAAGAGCAAGGTACACTTCAGAAAGAGTTTGCCAGGGATGCAGAAGGTGGAAAGATGCTGGAAAACAATCGAAGTTTGCAGGAAAAGTTGTCGCCGTGTTTACCCAGGAGTCTGTCCCATAAGCAAACACAACAGGGGACAATTGTCAAAGCAAATTATGTTGAAGTTGACTTCCGGTTTAAAACTGAGAGGTAGAAAGTAAATGCTGGCCGTGGCTCCCCACTCCTTTGAGGTCACCAGTGAGAAATATCTGACAACTAATTAGTCTTCCAGGCTCTCTACTGAAAGAGCCTCAGTCATTTGCTTCCAGACCTATTGCTCAAACACCGCAACTTGGTTGGTTGGTTTTTCACAGAGTTTGCCTGGGTTTCTCACACTCCATGTTGTGAGAAGATCTCTGTCAGCTTTTATCTCTGGAGAGAGGACCGCCCAGCAAACAGGGACCTGATGTGTAGCTAATGCAGCAGGACAGCAATCTGATGACCACAAGACTGAGAAATGCAAGACTTCTGATCATCTATGTATCGGGAAGCAACACACAGAGAATTTCTGCCCAGTGAAGAAGAACATTCTAGGTGATTCTGAACTTACATCTGTTGAGGGATTGCAGAAGATGACAGGGAGCCAGGAGCACCGAGTCCTGTCAATGGCTTGTTTTACTTTAAGTACCTAGATCTGTAGCACTAGTTACAGGACAATATTTAACAAAGGTTACAGTATACATTTCCTTAACTTAATTTAATTTGCATAAATGTAAACACCTTCCACATGACTATGAATATTCTGCATTATAGCTCTACCTTGGGGGTATTTTTGGTTCAAAGAATATGATTTGGTCTCTTGGAACCCTACAACACAGAGTATCATAATGATAGAAATTTTTTCCTACATTTCAGAGAAATGCAATTCTTCATTTACACATACACTAAGTTTCACATCAGTAATATAAACTCATAAAGTAGTGTGAAATGTTAAGCAGTCTACCATTTAATACAAATTCCTAAAGTTATTCTCACAGTGTCTGTGAGTAGTCTAAGGGTAAATCACGGTAAAACATTTGGGAGTCTTTTTTCTCTCAAATCCTAACATAAAATGTGGTGTTTATGTCAGAGAGACTGCCAGGGCGGGCTCCAACCTCACACTTAGACATAAATGAACTCCTATCTTCCAGTCATAAACAAAACCGAAAGCATCAAGCAAATAATCCCTCCCAAAGCAGGCTTTAGTCATTCTTTCCCATTAACCAAGGCACATACATTATATATGCCGAGGCCTGGTCTCAGCTGGGGTTGGGAACTTCCTTTCTTGGTTCTACCTATTGGAGGGAAGAAAACTAATCCCTTCAGTGTTGAAACACACTTGAAGCTATTCTAAATCACTCTGGGCTGGAAATCTCCTGGGTTTCCCTCTCATGATTCAAAACAAGCGCAGACATCAAGACAAGCCTAAAAATCATGCTGAAGCGTAAATTAGGAAAAAAGAAAAAACGTTAATGGAAAGCAAGCTGAATGAGAGTCTCTGTGTCCCTCTTTGAATCAAGCCCACATATAAGGTCCAGGAGGCTGTGATGTCGTCTTTGGCCTCGGGGTTAGAAGGAGGCATCTCAAATTCTAGTGTGTTACTCACTAGCTGTTTGACTCTGGGACCCTGTCTGGGCTTTGACTACAGGATTGTTAAGAGACCTTCGCCTTAACTTTGAAAATTGCAGATTCTTTTTTTTTTTTTTTTCCCACTAGTTAATATAGATCTTACACATGTCTCTAAATGACAACAGGGCACATGGTGGATTCAAAATACATGTTCCTTGAACCAATTAGCTAGTTTGGATACTAAGAACTAGAGGATTGTTGGTAATTACATGATAAACTGAAGCCCGTGAGATCTTTCTGTCAGAGTAGGAGAGAAGGTCACAGAGGAGCAAGAAGCTGGATGAAAAGATTTCTACTAAAATATTTCTGCTGACTCCAGCTCTGTTAGATCTGCATGGCTCAAATATCAAACCCAAAGAATCCTTTTATTCATAATGTCAACGGGATTCCCATGCCCCTAAATGCAAACTCTGGACCACCTGGGGAATGTGTTGCACAGACAAAATTGCAGAAGCGATATCCCTAACAAAGAGAACTGTAGTGTGCCTTCTGAACATAGAAATGACCTGGGCAGATGTGGTTTTCACTTCAAATATAAAATGGAATAATAGAAAATAAAATTATACTTAAACAGCTAATGTTGAGCAGAAAGTAAAATAGAACGTGCTGTAAACTGTGTAAAAGAACTAAACATTTACCTCTATTACTTATTTTTATATTTGTTGAGCTCAATTTTGCCTTTATGAAACCTTTAACCTTGGACAAATTAATTTTCTTTTTTAAAATTTTTTAACATTTATTTATTATTGAGAAACAGAGACAGAGCAGGAGCAGGGGAGGGGCAGAGAGAAGGGGAGACACAGAATCCAAAGCAGGCTCCAAGCTCTGAGCTATCAGCACAGAGCCCGACGCAGGGCTTGAACCCACAAACTGTGAGATCATGACCTGAGCTGAAGTTGGACGCTTAACTGACTGAGCCACCCAGGTGCCCTGACAAGTTAATTGTCTATTTTTGGATTTCTCACCTAAAAAGAAGTAAAGTTTGGGGTGCGGAAAATTGGTGCAAATAAATTCGAGAGTCACCTTTAACTCCTATGATTCTAAATAATGCTGCTTTCCTGGTTACAGAGGTCACAGAGTTCATACCACAAATTTGTTTTAAAATGGATGAACCTTGAGGACATGATACTAAATCAAATAAGCTAGTCATCCAAGGACAAATACAGTATGATTCCTTTCATATGAAGCATCTAAATTCATTGAAACAGAAGGCAGAAAAGTAATCACCAAGGGTAGTGGAACGGGGTGGGAGGGTGTGGGGGGGATTGGTGCTTCGTGGATACACGGTTTCAGTTTTGCAAGATGAAAATGTTCTTAGAGATGAGTTGCACAGAAATGCAAATACACATAATACTACTGACTTGTACGCTTAAAACTTGTTGAGATGGTTCATTTAATGTTACGTATTTTTACCACAATAAAAAATAATTTTGTCTTATTATAAAAAGAAAGAATTTTTTAAATGTTTTTAATGTTTATTTTTTATTTTTGAAAGACAGAGTGTGAACAGGGGAGGGACAGAGAGAGAGGGAGTCACAGAATTTGAAGCAGGCTCCAGGCTTTGAGCTGTCAGTACAGACAGCTCAACCCACTAACTGTGAGATCATGACCTAAGCTGAAGTTGGCCGCTTAACCACCTGAGCCACCCAGGCGTCCCAAAAGAAAGAAATTCAAAGCCATCCAAAATTCAACCACTTAGAGAAAATTTCTATTAACGAGCTAATGCTTGCCTGCCAGATACACTCACTATTATTTGCTTAAATGTTTATTTATTTATTTTGACAGAGAGAGAGCAGGAGAGGGACAGAGAGAGAGAGAGAATCCAAGCAGGCTCCACACCGTCAATGCAGAGCCAGATCCAGGGCTCGATCCCATGAACCATGAGATCATGATCTGAGCTGAATTCAAGAGTCAGAGGCTTAATCAGTGGAGCCACCCAGGTACCCTCAATACACACACACACACACACATATTTTTTACAGTTAACTAGTGCCTACCTGTGGTGCTGTCTGCTGGGAACAAAATAATGGGCATGACACTGACCCTTACTTCACCCAGGGCAAGGAATTAGCAATTACACTAAAGGGTAGTAATAAGTTCTACCATAACAAGACACACAAAGAGTAATGGAAGCATAGAGAAGGAGCAAGCAAACCGGGGTAGGAATGAGGAAAAGCTTCCCATCTGATATGTAAAGGATGAGAAGATACCAAGGCAAAAAGAAGGCAACAGCATTCTGGCCAGAAAGCACAGATGGAAGAAGTCTGGTCAATGTCAAGCATAATACTACAGATGGAGGCAAAGGGCCCGTGCCGAAGAGCAGTGGGGGCAGGATTACAAAGCGCTCTGGACCCCGTGATCATGAGCCTGGACATTTTCTAAAGGCTCAACTCTACTCGTTGGAAAGTGGTAAGTGTGGAATGGACAAGATTAGATTTGAATTTTGAAAGACCTCTTGGCTTGGATGCAGAGAATGGATGGTAGGGGTCACGCTCAGTCAAGGGAGCCCATTTAGGTGGCTGTCACAGCCAGCGTGGTGAGACAGGTAAAGGCACACTCATGCTGCATTTGTAGTTTGGGACTTCAGTTTTTTCACTTAGCATTCCATAATTAACATTTTCCCATTTGAGTAAAAAAAAAAAAATTATGGTAACCCTTTATTGTGTTTGTGTGTTTTAATAAAACTTTAATTTTGGACATTGAATTTCATGGAATGTTCACATGACATGAAATACCATTCTTCTTTTGATTTTTTTCACCTGTTTAAAAGCATAAATACTATTCTTACACTGTGGGCTGTACAAAACCAGGTAGGGAGCCAGATCTGGCCCATGGGCTGACGTTTGCCAGCCAGTATCCTAGGATGTTTGAGGGCTCCTCATCCTACAGCAGTTTATTCTGGCACTTTTCAAATATGTGATGAGCACTTACCTTTTTTTTTTAAGTTTATTTACTTATTCTGAGAAAGGGAGAGAATGACAGAGTGAGAGTGGGGTGAGGAAAAGGGAGAGAGGGAGACAGAGAGAATCTCAACCAGGTTCTGAACCATCAGTGCAGAGCCTGATGTGGGGCTCAAACTCGGGAACCACAAGACCATGACCTGAGCCAAAATCAAGTTAGTCACTTAACTGCCTGAGCCACCCAGGTGCCCTAGCATTTCCTCTTTTTATTTTTATTATTTTTTTAATTAATTAAAAAATTTTATTTTAGAGAGAAAGAGAGCATAAGCAGGGGAGAGAGGCAGAGGGAGGGAGAGAGGGAGAGAGGCAGAGGGAGAGAAACAGAATTCCAAGCAGGCTCCACAGTCAGCACGGAACCGTTACAGGGCTCTATCCCACAATACTGGGATTCATGACTCGAGCTGACATCAAGAGTCCAGTGCTCAAACTACTGAGCCACTCAGGCATGTGGTAACCCTTTCTAATGGCTGCGTGCTATTTCATTATATGGACATTCCATGATTGATTTTACTACTTTTCTATGTTTAGATGTTGTTTCCAAGTTTTTGTTATTCTAAAACAAGTGGGATGATTATTTTGGTACAAGATCCATATCTATATTTTTAAAATATTTTCATAAATGTTAAGATTATAAATCTCTTGCAGCAGATGGCAGAAGAGATGTAAGAGAAATGATTATAATCCAGGCAGGCAAGGCAATGTTACAGTGTGTGTGTGTGTGTGTGTGTGTGTGTGTGTGTGTGTGTGTGTGTGTGTATACAGCTTTACCTTGTCCCAAAAGACCATTCTGGATGCCAGACCTTCCAAAGAAGGTATAATATAACATCTCCTGTTTTGCACGGGACAGGCAGGGCTGTGGGTCTGAGCTCCACACTATACTGTTCTATCCAGGCAAAAGGTCAAGTGCTGCAGAAGGCCAAAGCTAAAAATAAAGTGTGACACTGGGAACATTAAGGAGCTGTTTGAACACTAAGGGGGAAGTGAGTCATACTAAATTCACACTTGTGTACCCTCCCGAGATACCGTGTAACCTCCTCGGCCAGGGAGGGTAGACCAATTCTTCCTTGAAACTAATTTCAGTAACAATTCTAATAATTTTATTAACAAGACAGAGTAGTTTCATTCCTGTAGCACTTTCATTCCCAAAGGCTGAGTTCTTGTGAGCCATCTCTGGACCAGGCTGCCCAAGTCCATGAACATAGCTAACCGAGAGAGAAAAATCACCACAAGGGTGAGGAATCTGAGTTTCCCTGCAAGTTTACCAACGGTTAGTGGATTCAAAGAATATCGTAGAAATGTGGAGGGTCCACACACACTGTGCATGGACTTAGAGAGGGTTTGGGGCCTGATCCCTTCATCACTGCGATCTGGGAAGTTTCTCAGGAAATCCAGATAACTACTGCCAGCTGTACTGCATATAAGATTGCACCTCTTCAGGAAGTCATCAAAGGACTCCTCCTTCAGATGCGAGTCCAATTTTTTCAGGACTGAAAAGAAATCTTCTTTGCCAACGTCTGAGAGACAGAGGGACAGAGAGACAGAGACAGAGAGGGATCAAACACTGCTACTTTACAGAGTTCCCATGTGAATCATAGGTTTGGGTTTTTTAACTTTTTCTTCTTATTAAGAGTTGTGGGGAGGACGGTGGAGAACAACTTGGGGAATTTATTTAGCATATTTTTTAGAACATCTACTATGTATGTATAAAATACGATGGGCTTATAAAGTCATAGTAACTGTCTTCTTACAGGTTTACTTTACAATTGCAGAGCTAAAACTCCGCAAAAACGATTATTACAAGTATACAAGGTAACAACTGCCTATCAGGTGCTACAACAGCCCCGAAGAAGAGGAGCTTGCTCCCAGCTGGGACATCCAGGAAGAAGATAGCAAGGGAAGTTTTTAAGGAAAGGTTTTTTCCTTCTAATTAGAACCTGTATATTTAAGACTAACCATTTAAAATTTTTTAAAAATTATAGCATTCATACAATGATAAAAGGAATAAATAAAAAATGCTCCACACTTAGATCACATATCTTGTCTGATTAGATAACTTAAATCTCTAGGTTCAGTCTCAGTCTTCATTTAACTCAGCTGATTCATCCCTCTGGCAGAACTAAACACCCCAACAAATCAGGTTGTTTTTGTATTTTGCTATACTGTGTCCCCACCTTAACTAGATATACTGAGATTTCTAAGAATCCAAGAAATGCCTTTCAGAGACACACAGCAAAAGAAGAAAAAAAGCAGAGAGCTTTGATAAAATGCAAACTGGATAATAGGGTCAGGGAATTATTTACATGAATAACAACTATGTGCCTAATGAATCTTGAAATTAATAAAAACAACTTCAAAAAGTATTTTGGCAATGAGAGTTCGAATCAGGCAAAGCCTACAGAACCAATTGACCTCTTTGTCTTCATGTTGGTTTAAAAAATGCAATTCTCATGGTGAGTATTTACTAAAAGCCAACTATGGTTTCCCAATGGAGGCTATAAAGGTTAGTAAGACAAAGGCCCTAACTTCAGGAACTACTGTCTAGTAGGGAAAATGGACATGCCAATACAGGTTAAATAACATAACAACATTTACAAATGTTTAATTTATTTTTAATACCATGAAGACTGATAAATCTTGTTGGCAAGTATTAGAGGCTGAATTGTGTTCCCCTAAAATTCACATATTGATGTTCTAACCCCCGGGATAACTGAATGTGACCATATTTGGAAATAGGACCTTTAAAAAACTAATTAAGGTAAAATGAGGCCATATGAGTGAGCCCTACTCCAATATGACCAAGGTCCTTATAAGAAGAGGAGGGGCGACTGGGTGGCTCAGTGGGTTAAGCATCAGACTTCAGCTCAGGTCATGACCTCATGGTTTGTGAGTTCGAGCCTGGAGTCAGGCTCCGTGCTGACAGCTCAGAGCCTATAGCCTGCTTCTGATTCTGTGTTTCCCTCTCTCTTTGCCCCTTTCCCACTCATGCTCTGTCTGTCTCTCCTTCTCTCTCTCAAAAATAAATAAACATTAAAAAAGAAGAAGAACAAGTAGTAGTAGAAGAAGAAGAAGAAGAAGAGGAGGAGATCAAGACACAGACACAGAGGAAAAACCTTGTGAGGACGTGGGGAGAAGATGGCCGTCTGCTAGCCAAGGAGAGAGAGGCCTCAGAGGAAACCAACTTACCAACACTTAGATCTTGATCTTCTAGTCTCCAGAATTATGAGAAAATAAAGTTCTGTTGTTTAGGCCACCCAGGCTGCCACTCAGTTATGGCAGCTTCAGCAAGCTCACGCAGCAAAGATATAGGCACCTCGGAAATGTTTCTACGTTGCTGGTTAATGGACTGTGAAAACCATTTTTGAGATGCAGGAGGCCTGGTAGCCAACAATTTCATCTGAGGTGTCCACTTGGAGAAAGTCTCACACATATGCCCAAGAAAACATGTAGAAGCTTGTTCAGTGTAGCCTTACCTCTAATTGTGAAGAACTTGAAACCAAATAACCTTTTATCGGTAGGAAAAGAAACTGTGGTTTATTTCATTCATGCAATGGAATACTACAGAGCTAGAATGACTGAACTAATATATGTGTCTACATCAGCATGGATAAATCTCCAAGCCAATGCTCAGTGAAAAAAAATTGCAAAAATATTTTTAGGTTTAATAACATTTGTGTATAATTTTAAGACAGATTTGTATATATTGTTTGTGGATACATAACATATGTTTAAATTATAAATACATACATGGGCATGAGAGACATCTAAGATAAGATTGTGACTGGGGTGCCTGAGTGGCAAGTTGGTTAAGCGTCCAACTTCAGCTCAGGTCATGATTTGGCGGTTCGTGGGTTAAAGCCCCGCGTCAGGCTCTGTGCTGACAGCTAGCTCAGAGCCTGGAGCCTGCTTCAGATTCTATGTCTCCCTCTTTCTCTGACCCTCCCCTGCTCACACCGTCTCTCTCTCTCTCTCTCAGAAATAAATAAAACATTAAAAAAAAAAGATAAGATTGTGGTTAAGAGCACAGACTAGAGCTCCTTTGCTTACCAGTTGTATAACCTTTGATAACTTCAGTCTCTCTGTCACTAAGTTTCCTCATCTGTAAAATGAGGTTAATAATAGTGCCTATAGAGAAAATGTTTAGCTTGGTGCCTGGCTCATAGTAAATGCTCAATATATATTAGCTTAGTGGGTAAAATATCAACTTAGTAAATAAGCACGTGTTCAACTATACAAGCAAACAAATGTAAACAAAGTAAAATAAAATTGAATGGTTATTTTTGGCCAAGGTTTGTCTTGAAGTGAAAATACTGTATTATGATAGGTGGTCACCTAGGTGGCTCAGTTGGTTAAGCATCTGACTTTGGCTCAGGTCATGATCTCAAGGTTCATTAGTGTGAGTCTCACATTGGGTGAGCTCGTGCCCCGCTTTGGGAGAACATGAGCCTCACTTCAGGTGAGACCCACTTCTCTCTCCCTCCCTCTCTCCCTCTCTCTCTGCCCCTTACTCACTTGGACCCTCTATCTTTCTCTCAAAACAAAACAACAACAACAACAAAAACAAGGGCACCTGGGTAGCTCAGTCAGTCGAGTGTCCAACTTCGGCTCAGGTCATGATCTTGTGGTTCATGAGTTCAAGCCCCATATTGGGCTTACGGCTGTCAGAGAAGACCCCACTTCAGATCTTCTGTTCCTCTCTCTCTGCCCCTCCTCCACTTGCACTCTCTCAAAAATAAACACTAAAGAAAGAAAGAAAATATTATGATAGTCAATGTACTGTGATGGGCAATCTCTAGACCTTAGTATGTGCACCCTTGAATAATGCCCTCCCCCTAAGTGTGGCCTGCATCTAGTGACTTGCTGTAATAAACAGAATATGGCAACATGATGGGATATTGCTTCCAAAACGAAGTTATACAATGAGGGAGGCTTCCTTCTCGGACCCTCTCTTGCTCTTGCTTACTTGTTCTGAGGCAAACAGCTGCTTGCTATGTTGTGAACTGCCCTATAAAGTGGCCCACATGACAAGGAACAAATGTGTCTGGTCACCAGCCAGTGCACAAACTTGGACGTGGATCCTCCCCAGGTTGAGCCTTGATTCATCACTCCTGGCCAAAAGCCGACTGCAATCTCATGAGAGCCCCTGAGCCAGAAACACCCAGCCCAGATCCCTGACCACCAGAAACTGTGAGATAATAAATGTTTATTCTTTTCAGCTGACCAATTTTGAGGACTACTTTCTTAATGTGCACTAGATGACTAATACACACAATACAGGCCAGGGTGAAAGCTAATGCTGTGTACATACATAGCATTAGTAAGAATGTGAGTGGGTATACATTTCTTGAGAGCAATTTTGCAATATTCCTGAAAATATTTAACTTTTTTTCACCCTATGGGTGCCTGGGTGGCTCAGTTGGTTAAGTGTCTGACTTCAGCTCAGGTCATGATCTCACAGTTGGTGGGTTTGAGCCCCACTTTGGGCTCTGTGCTGACAGCTCATAGCCTGGAGCCTCCTTCAGACTCTGTGTCTCCCTCTCTCTCTGCCCCTTCCCCATTCATACTCTGTCTTTCTCTCTCTCAAAAATAAACATTAAAAAACTAAATAAATAATTTTTTTGCCCTAAAAATGAAACTTTGTGCTAAGGAAATACATTCACAAAAATTGAGGTATATTCAATGTGATAAATAAAATAGTGAATAACTGGTAACAACTTACATGCCCAACACTGATTGGGGAAATGTGACATAATATGAAATATAGGTTTTAGTCTTTAAGTCTGGCTCCTGGCCAGAACTTCTAAAACTTCTGGCATTTCCTAAGTGATAAAGGTTCTAGGAGAACCTTTTGTTTTAATATTTGGTCTTTGACTCCAGTTCCTAACACAGAATTCCAAAATCCCTTAAAATTTCCTGGGTGATACGTGTTCTCCTATCCTAATGAGGCGAATCTTGGTGGGCTCCTGGATGGCTTCAGGATGGGGGCTGATCACCAGAAAGACCAAGCTTGATGTCCAGGACAACCTCCCATCCTTGGGCCAGGGCCTGGAGATTGCGTTAATCATCCATCCTGCACATGGAATAAAGCCTCCATAAAAATTCCTAAAGTGTGGGGCTTCAAGAGCCTCTGAGTTGGTAAATATGTGTTGGTGTTGGAAGGATGGCATGCCCAGACACAGCATGGAAGCTCTGAATCCCTTCCCCCATACCCCGATTCCTTGTCTTATGCATTTCTTCCATCTTCCTGTTCCTGAGTTATATTGTTTTATAAATCAGAAATCTAGTAAGGAAACCATTTTCCTGAGGTCTGTGAACCATTCTACAAAATTACTGAATCCAGGGGCACCTGGGTGGCTCAGTCGGTTAAGTGTCCGACGTCAGCTCAGGTCATGATCTCACGGTTCGTGGGTTCGAGCCCCGCGTCGGGTTCTGTGCTGACTGCCAGCTCAGAGCCTGGAATCCGTTTCAGATTCTGTATCTTCCTCTCTCTCTCTGACCCTCCCCTACTCATGCCATCTCTCTCTCTCTCTCTCTCTCAGAAATAAATAAAACATTAAAAAAAAAACGAAAATTACTGAATCCAAGGAGGGGTTATGGTTTATAGCTGATAGATCAGAAACACAAGTGACAATTTGTGGTTTGTGTCTGGAGTTGGAGACAGAGCAGTCTTGTGTGACTGAGGTCTTAACCTGTAGGATCTGATGCTAACTCCATGTAGGAAAATATAATTACATGGCAGGACACCCAGTTGGTGGTGTCCAGAAAGAACTGGAGAATTACTTGGTGTGGGAAAAACCCACACACATTTGGTGACAGGATGTAAAGTATTGAGTGGAGAGTATTGAGAGTAAAGTAGGAAAAAAAACGAAGATTTTTCCTCTCAGGAATGGTTAAATAAATTATGGTATATTGGGGTGCCTGGGTGGCTCAGTCAGTTAAGTGTCCAACTTCAGCTCAGGTCATGATCTCACAGTTCATGAGTTCAAGCCCTACATAGGGCTCTGTGCTGACAGCTCAGAGCCTGAGGCTGCTTTGGACTCTGTGTCTTCTTTTCTCCCTGCCCCTCCCCTGCTTACACTCTCTCAAAAAATAAATGCTAAAAAATTAAAAATATACCATAAATAAGTTATGGTATATCATTTGATAAAATCTTAAGCATACATTAAAATCATGCTAAATTTCTAGTTAATGATTTGTTGAACTATTCACAATATAACTATGTTCACAAAATAATAACTGGGGTAATCCTAACTTTTTATTTATTTAATTTTTAAAAGACTAGGTAATACCATGATGACACAGTGATGATCTCAAGTGATTAAGTTATTAGGTGATTTACATTTTCTTGGGTATATTTTTCCAAAGGTTCTAATTTTTATGTAATGAATATGTATTATTTTTTTAATTTGAAAAATATTTAAGTGTAAAATAATTAAATATGGAACTAGTATGATTCTTAAAATACATTTACCTTGTCTATTTTTTCTGGATATTTTCCAGTAATATTTGTTCTTCTATTTTTGGTATTTTTTTACATGGCTTCCAGATATTCCTGAAAAGAAAAACACCAAAGTAAATTTTGATTAAAGTTGCAGGATATATATTTAATACATAAAAATGTATTTCTATACACTAACAACAAAGTAGCAGAAAGAGAAATTAATAAAACAATCCATCTACAATTGCACCAAAAAAAAATACCTTGGAATAAACAAGAAGATGAAAGACCTGTACTCTTAAAACTATAAGACAAAACAAAACAAAAAAAAACAACTGTAAGACGTTGATGAAACAAATGAAGATGACACAAACAAATGGAAAGATACATCATGCCCATGGAATAGAAGAATTCATATTGTTAAAATGTCTATTCTACACAAAGCAATCTACAGATTCAATGCAATCCCTATCAAAATAACAATAGTATTTTTATATAACTAGAATAATCCTAAAATTTGTATGGAACCACAAAAGAACCCAGATAGCCAAGCAATCTTGAGAAAGAAGAACAAAGTTGGCGGTATCACAATTCCAGATTTCAAGATATGCTACAAAGCTATAGTAATCAAAAAAGCATTATTCTGGCATAAAAATAGACATATAGATCAATGGAACAGAATAGGGAGCCCAGAAATGAACCCATGTATACATGGGCAATTAATGTATGGCAAAGGAAGCATTAATATACAACAAGAAAAAGACAATCTTTTCAATAAATGATGTTGGGAAAACTGGACAGCTATATATGCAAAGGAATGAAACTGGACTGCTTTCTCTCACCATACACAAAAGCAAACCGAAAATGGATTAAAGACCTAACTATGAGACCTGAAACCATAAAACTCCTAAAAGAAAATATAGGCAGTAATCTCTTGGGCATCAGCCTAAGCAACCCATTCATGGATATGTCTCTTCAGAGAAGAGAAAGGCAAACATAAACTATTGGGACTACACCAAAATAAAAAGCTTTTGTACAGCTAAGGAAACCATGACCAAAAATGAAAAGGCAATGTAGTGAATGGGAAAAAATATATGCAAATATCAGATAATTCTAATAAGGGATTAATATTCAAAATATATAAACTTCACAATCCCCCAAAAATAATTTTATTAAAAAATAGGTAGAGGACTTGAATGGATATTCTTTCAGTGAAGACATACAGATGGCCAACAGACACATGAGAAGATGCTTAACATCCCTCATCATCAGGAAACTAAAAATCAAAACCACAGTGACATATCACCTCATACCAGTCATAATGACTAGTACGAAAAAGACAAACAAAAGAACAAGTGTTGGCAAGGATGTGGAGAAAAGGCAACCCTTCTTCACTACTGGTGGGAATGTAAATTGGTGCCACCATTATAGAAACAGTATAGAGGTCCTCAAAAACTTAAAAATAGAGGGGCATCTGGGTGGCTCAGGCAGTTAAGCATTGAAGTCAGGTCATGACTTTATAGTTTGAGAGATCGAGCCCCCTGTAAGGCTGTGTGCTTGACAGCATGGAGCCTGCTTAGGATTCTCTCTTTCCCTCTCTCTCTGCCCCTCCTCACCTCATGTACACTCATACCTGTGTGGGGTTTCTATCTCAAAGTAAATAAACATTAAAAAACAAATAAACAAAGGTTATTAAAAAATTAAAAATATAAGTACCATATGATCCAGTAATTCCTCTACTGGGTATTTACCCAAGGAAAATGAAAACACTAATTAAAAAAGATATATTCACTCCAATGTTTATTGCAGCATTAGGTACAATGGCCAAGAAATGGAAGCAATCCAAGTGTCTATTGACAGATGAATGGATAAAGAAGAGGTGGTATATATATAATAATATATATTTTATAATATATAAATATAAAATATATATTATGTGTGTATATAATAGAATATTACTATATAATAATACATTAATAGAATAGAATAGAATATTACTCAGCCATAAAAAGAATGAAATCTTACCATTTGTGGCAACATGGATGGACCTAAAAGGTATTAAACTAAGTGAAATAAGACAGACAGAGAAAGACAAATGCCATGTGATTTCACTTGTATGTGGAATCTAAAAAACAAAACAAGCAAGCAAGCAAACAGACTCTTAGATATAGAAAACAAATGGGTGGTTGCCAGGGAAGGAAGGGAGTGGGAGGGATAGACAAAATAGGTGAAGAGAATAAGAGGTACAAACTTTCAGTCATAAAATAAGTAAGTCTGGAAGATAAAACGCACAGCAGAGGGAATATAGTCAATAACGCTGTAATAATGTTGCATGGTGACAGATGGTAATTACACTTATTGTGGTGAGCAGTCAAATCACTATGTCGTACACCTTGAATATAACATTGTATGTCAGCCATACTTCAATAGTAAAATTTTTTTTAATTATATAAAATCTCAAAAGCGTAAGTAGGTTTGGCCCTTTGCATAAAGTATCATTTTACTTCAGGAAATTGAAGATTTAAATAAGCTTACATAAAATCCATAATGTATTTATTTGGGTCAGAATTTCTTAACCCAAGGTCCATGAACATCTGGGGCTTATAAATGTGTTTCAAGTTGCAATTCATGAAATTGTATGCAAAATATCAAGTGTATGCGGATCTTCCTAGAAAGTGAGTTCACAGTTTAATTAGGTTCCCAGTCAGGTTAGAATTAGGGTGACAACCATCCTGGCTCACCTAGTACTGTGGCTTTTAGCACAGAAAGCCCCACGTCCCGGGAACTCCTCAGTCTCGGACAAAAAAAATGGAATAGGTGGTCACCCATCCCACAATATAAGAAAGATCGATAAAAAAATAACAGATTAAAAATAATTCAAAGGTTTAATTTCAATTCAATTGAAGGTATGAGTAAAAACTAGAAGGTTACTTCTTACGTCATCGAATGTTACTTCTTCTCATTTAACCAATGTCTTCAGAATTATTTTGTATACAAACCAAAACTACTGGGATCTTTCTTAGTTTCTAGGCCAACTGCAATTTGTCAATGATCCCCTTGTCACCACGAACCCTTACCTTTTGTCACGTGTATTTTACTAGATTGAGATGTGAGTACCTGGCAAGATCAAGATCACTACCCCAGATCAGTCCAAAAGGGAAAACACACGTCATCACATAAGAATCCTGATCTGTGGCATGACAGACAACTCGGGCGCTCTCAATGGGTTGAGGTGTCAGAGAGACCATTTCCAAATCGTGTATGTTAAGCTAATTTCTGCCCTCATCGGAGGCTGGGGAAAGCTGCCCCAGAAGAGGCCTCTTCATGTTCCCACCACTGCGTATGGAGAAGGATGGGGCCTGTGTACTCCTATGACAAGCCCTGTCTCATACGGCATACTCAAATCATGGTAGCTCTTGTGATTTCTACTTTTAATCCACTAGCCTTTGGTAAGGTCTTCTTCAACATCCTGCTTTTTCTCAGCGGTGCCTTACAGAATGTTAGGAAGACCTGTAGACCACCACTGGGGAGAGCAGTCCTTATAAGGGGATTTTCCAGCCCAGCTGACTCAACCAGGACATTCTCTCAGTGCTTACTCTAGAAGTTCTAGTTTTGTTCTATAAAGGAAGGTGACTTCTGTCATATGCGCACACTTTACAATGTCAAAGTATAAATATGGGTAGCTTTCTCCATCTATTTAGTTTTTACCTGAAACTTTTATGTTTTTTGCTGATCCATCGTGGTCCTCAATCCCCAAGTTTTTATGAGGTATGTATCTTTTGAGGACACCTATTCCGTTACCATCATACCTGCATTAGTAGAAATGATATATGCAATTTAATATGTAAGTTTTATGAAACGGTAAGTACATTATCTCGAGATGGCAAATATGAGACATTTGGGCCACCACTTTCCCCTTGAGGACCCAAACCACACAATGCTATTAATCATAGTGTTCTTTTTGTTAAGCCTAGACTCAGCCTCAGAAATGTTCTCAACTTCTACCAGACATTTGGCAATGGTAAACAGCATGATATATATTTATTTATGTATATATATGTGTATGTGTATATATATACACACACTTATGTATACACACAGATATATACACATATACACACACATAATACATATGTCTATTCTCATTTTTAAAATGAACAATTATTTAAAAATTCTATGCCAGGCCATGGGTCCTGATTTTGAGTTAAAAAAAAATATTATCACTGTATGCACACCACATATACCCCTACACACATAATTATGGAGAAGTATATCCATAATGCTTTGCGCTCAGAAAATGACCATAAACCTTTGGCTTATTCACAGGTTCATTTTGCCCTTCCTGATATCCAATATACGAGAATCGTCCTGAACCTGAGGTGAAAATCAGAAATGAAGAATACAAGTGAAGCAGCACACACACAATGGGTCAAATACACAGGTTCTGGAGTTCAACACTGAGTAGACTCTGAATCTACGCTCTGACTCCATAATTTGTAAGTCCTTCTCATTTTCTGAGTCTCAATCTCTTCACTTATGAAATGGAGAAAATAATCCTTACCTCACAGGGTTGTGAAGAAGTGAAGGATATTTTGTGGGCCGCCTGGGTGGCTCAGTCGGTTAAGTGTCCGACTTCAGCTCAGGTCATGATCTCACGGTTCATGGCTTCGAGCCCTGCGTTGGGGTCTGTGCTGACATCTCAGAGCCTGGAGCCTGCTTTGGATTCTAGGTCTCCCTCTCTCTCTACCCTTCCACCGCTCATGCTCTCTCTCAAAAATAAAATAAACATTAAAAAAAATTTTTTTTAAAGAAGTAAAGGATGATTTGTATACATAAAGAGCCTAGTATAGTGTGCAGCAATTAACAAGCCCCAACAAATGGCTTTCTTTCATGATGATCCTGTGGGACCTACTCCATAGCAGACCGTAATTCAAAGCCCAGTCTACCTCAGGCTAGGGCATGGTTGACAGAGGCAAAAACTGAGGGAAAATTACAGCAAAGGACTAAGGCTCGTTGGTTTAACACCCATTTACTGAAAAAACATAATTAAGATATAAAATTTTTTTAAAAAATATTTTTTTTTAAGAAACGAGCATTAGGGATACAGGAGTGCTGATGCATAGGGGGCACATGTACCCCAATGTTTATAGCAGTGCTTTCAACAATAACCAAATCATGGAAAGAGCCTAAATGTCTATCAGCTGACAAATGGATAAAGACGTGGTTTTATATCTATACGATGGAATACTACTTGGCAATGAGAAGGAATGAAATCCGGCCACGTGCAGCAACATGGATGGAACTGGAGGTTATTATGCTGAGCAAAATAAGTCAGTGAGAGAAAGACAGATGCCGTATGTTCTCATGTAGATCTTGAGAAACTTAACAGAAGACCATGGGGGAGGGGAAGGGGGAAAAAAGTTACAGAGAGGGAGGGAGGCAAACCATAAGAGACTCTTAAATACTGAGAACAAACTGAGGGTTGATGGGGGATGGGGGAAGGGGAAGGGGGTGATGGGCATGGAGGAGGGCACTTGTTGGGATGAGCACTGGGTGTTGTATGGAAACCAACTTGACAATAAATTATATTTAAAAAAAAACAAACGAGCATTTATTATGTGTCCACCATATGCCAGTTCCCGTGCTGGGGAGTGGAGTCAGAAATATGAGGGGAACTAGAGAGAGAGCAGAGGAAGGGAAGCCCCCTACCCCTAGACCCTCCCTACCACTACCCATCTGGCTTTAAATTCAAAGGTCAGCAAATTCAAGATACAAAGATGTGTTTTCATGAACAATAATCTCAAACTTTTTATTGGTAGTTCCAAGAGGTTTGAGGCAGTATTTGGTCTGTGGTAAGTGAAGTTTTAAAAACTGAGACGAAAGTTACCATTGCCAAAGTTTTCAAACCCCATTTCCTTCATATGAAAACCTAGTTTGTTAAGAATTTCCTTTGATTCTTGCCCAAGTATTGCTCTTTTATCTTCTGTGTTGTTCTATGGTGTGAGATCCAGGAACCTGTTTTTAATAAAAGGAACAATGGGTCGGCTAAAATGTGAAATATATTCCACTACAGATATCTCTATATACACTCCCACTGGCTTGGTCCTTTGAATTGTGTTATTTAGGCTATTAATGTGAAAGAGAGAAGAAATAACCAATAACATCATGTCTGTCCAAGCCAAATGTCTCTGGTAAGACAATTAATCCTATAAATTCTGATATAAGCTCTTGGAGATTCTGAGCTTGCTTGCTTGCACAGATTAAAGGCACTGATTTGTTCATTAGGTCAAGAGCAGAGAGGAGGTGTCCACCTTTTGAGGGCTTTTCCTTTGAGGTCAATATGGACCTGTGTGGATGGCATCAGTGCCTCCTGCCTTCTGGTAAAAGGGTCAAACCAGGTAGGCATTCCTGAAGGAATGGGTTCCTGAACCGCTGTGTAGAACTCTTCGAAGCTTATCACGATCTAATCTTGGAGTTTCAGCCTGGAAGAAATTAAGAACATCAGGGAAAGGAAAAGGGGAAACACTGAGACATATTCGATACACAAATAGAAGATCAGAGTTGTGTTCCAGCAGACATACCAACCAGACCCCTTCCCAAAACTTTTATCCCTTTTCGTTCGGGTATCATGTTGTAGCTTTTGAGGTGTCGTTTTGAATTTTACAATTTTATCCAAGTGGGTGTGGAAGAGAATTAGTAACTTAAATTAAAAAGTAAAATGAGGAAGACTTTGAAAACAAAGATTACCCGTCAAAAGGTAATTTCTTCATAAATGTATGTGCTGCATGTATATGTTTGTGTGTGAGGGAGGGAAAGGGAGGACAGAGAGAGGGAGAGAGAGAGAGAGAAAGAGAGAGAGGGAGGCAGGGCTGATGATTATCCTCCTTTCTCATACGGCAGGGTTGGGTTTTGTGTTTTACTGCGGTAGAGGTGGGATTGCAGAAGAGTAAGCCTGAGAGTAGGATGCATTCCTAATTCCTCTGACGCTTGCCGGCTGAACCAGCCTCAGAGACCTCCCACCTCACCCTCCTCAGTCACCCTGGCTCCGTGTGCCCTAAATGACTTATTCCCGTCAAAGGCCCTGGGCCAGGTGACACACCTCTGCAGGGGCTGTCTATGCTACGTGGGCTCATCTATCTTCTCAGAAATTTAGACAACACCATGGGAAGCACATCTCTATAAGAATTAAAAAATCTATAGGAACAAAAATAAAGTATGGTAAGCAGAAAAGAAGAAAGGTTGGCATTGTTGATCATTGATGGTATTGGGATTGTTTCCATCATAGAAATGGTATTACCTCCAACCCTCCTTCTTCTCCTTCTAGATCCTATGTAATTAATTCATAAATTCAATAAAAATTTACTGAGAACTGAATGCTTTCCAAACGCTGGGGATCCGAAAGTCATTAAGACATGGTCTCTGCTATCAAGAACGTTGGTCTAGGGGCACTTGGGCGGCTCCGACTTTGGCTCAGGTCATGATCCCATGGTTTGTGAGCCTGAGTCCCGTGTCGGGCTCTGTGCTGACAGCTCAGAGGCTGGAGTCAGCTTCAGATTCTGTGTCTCCCTCTCTTTCTCTCCCTCTCCTACTCCCGCTGTTCTGTCTCTCTCTCTTTCAAAAATAAGTAAACATTAAAAAAATTTTAGAAAGAAAAGAAGAATGTTGGTCTAGCTGGGGACAGATGAGTATATCATGATTAGTGCTGAGAGCAGAGGACAGAAGCTAGAAGGACCCTAATACCAGTCACTTGATTCGGGATGAAGGGTTGGGGTGAAGAATGTGTGTCAGGGAAGCTACTCAGAAAAGACAATGCTTTGGGTGAATTTTGAAGGATGAACAGCAGTTGACTGGGCAAAAAGTGTGTGTGTGTGTGTGTGTGTGTGTGTGTGTGTGTGTGTGAATGGGAGTGAGCAGGGGGTAGGGAATTGGACAGAAGCCATATAAGGAAACAGCTGAAGAAGAAAGTGAGAGAAATCGAGATGTATGCAGGGGGTTGCGGGTGAATCCGCAGGGCTGGCGTGGAGGATGCAGGGAGGTGTCGAGAGAGATCGGAGAGCAATGAGGCCAGAGAGGTGGGTGGGGTCAGGCTGGCATAGACCTTAAGTAGCAGCTGCAGGAACCAAAGCAGGTTAGGAACTGCTTTTTACCCCCAAAGCTGGGGGGGGGGGGGACTCCACAGAGGGAGGAGCAAAATCAGATCGATGTTACAGAAAGATTGCTTCCATTGCAGCGAAGTCACTGGCCTAGCAAAGGGCCAGGACAGAGGCAGGGTGAATAGCAGAGAGTGACTGACACGGCCTGGGTGAGAGGTGACAAGTGCTGGTGTAGGAAGGAGGGGACAGACATAAGCAGGGCTACAGGAAAATGCGTCAGAATTTCTCTCCACCCTCCTTCATGGAACCCACCCACGTCCAGCCCAGTCAAGGAGCTTTGGCCTTTCAGAGTCTGAGAAGCATACTTTGCAAGCAGAGTGAGGCAATATACCCTAAGTCCTTGAGTGCGACTTCAGCTCCCGACTGGTTTTGTTGGCTTGTTTGTTGTTGTTGTTGTTTTAATGGATCAACATTAAATGGATAAACATTAAATGGAGGGTTTCCAACCCTCCCCCTCTACCACTTCTCCTCCCCTCACGAGGTTGGTCATTTTGCCTGGCCTAAGAGCCAGGAGGACCTAGTTTGGGTCTTTCATGCTCTGAGTACCTCCTGAGAATGTCAGCAGGAAATACAGAGATAGGTCCTAGCCCTTTATGCTGCATACGCTTTTGGAAACTGTTTTTCTTAGCCAGGCCCAGACACAATATGCAATCCTTACAGAAAAATGTTAGTATTTTGAAAACAAAAACCAATTTAATTAAAAGTAAAAGAAGAGGGGCGCCTGGGTGGCTTAGTCGGTTAAGCATCCGACTTTCGCTTAGGTCATGATCTCTCGGTTCGTGGGTTAGAGCCCCGCGTCAGGCTCTGTGCTGACTGCCAGCTCAGAGCCTGGAGCCTGTTTCAGAGTCTGTGACTCCCTCTCTCTCTGACCCTCCCCTGCTCACGCTGTCTCTCTCTCTCTCTTAGAAATAAATAAAACATTAAAAAAAAAGTAAAAGAAGAAAAGTAATTAATATAATTACTCTGCCCAAAGGTCATTGCTGCTAACATTTTGGTGTTAGCATTCCTGCTTTTCTGTGCATATTATTAACAGTTGCGGTTATTATTATATAGTTTCATACATATAGGTCTTAATATCTTGTTCTTCTCACCTAACCTTATTATATGAACATTTGTCATGTGATTATAAACTTTGAGGGGCGGGTTATTTTACTGGTTGTGTGATATTCCATCAAGTGGAAGTTCTACCCTTTGCTGTTTACTTAGCCACTTCCCAAATGTTAGTTATTAGATTCATTCCATGTTCTGTCTATTATGAATAACTTTCTAATGAAGAATTTTATGCAACCAGCTTTTCTCTGTATTTACAATTATTTTCTTAAAATAACTTTACATTAGTTGAATAACGGAATCAAAGAAAATAAATACGTAACCTTCTTGATGAAAGTACCTTCCCCACATCTATAAACGAGTACTCTTCCCAACAATGTATTAGAGTGCAAAGATTTGAGTTTGAGGCTAATTCTACTTCTCATTGCCTGAATTATCTGGGAGCAGTTACTTAACCTCTTGGTTTGTTAACTATAAAATGGAGGTGCCTACTTCACAGAATTATGAAATTTAAAAGACGTAATGCATAATTTGGCACAAGTTCTGGTGCATATTAAGTGTTCAACCTAAATAGTAGTTCCTTCTCCCCTTCCGCTGTTCCTTTTTCCACTGTTGTTTTTTAATTAAAAAAATTTTTTAAACATTTAGTTATTATTGAGAGACAGAGCATGAGCAGGGGAGGGTCAAAGAGGGAGAGAAAGAGAATCCAAAGCAGGCTCCAGGCTCTGAGCTGTTACATGGGGCTCAAACTCACACACTGTGAGATCATGACCTGAGCCGAAGTCGGATGCTGAACCGACTGAGCCACCCAGGTAGCCCTCCACTGTTGAAGAAAACAGAAATAGACTTCAGGTTTGTTCACTTCCTATTAGTCAGGCATTTAGGTCATGGTTGAAACATCTTAACCACGAGGACTGTGAAGTAGATAACTGTACCATACAGGCACATTATTTGTATTTAGCTTCTAGAATCCACTAGATACTATGCAATTGAATCAGAAGTAAATATTTGGTGCATTTGTTACTGTTACTACATTTCTGAACTGGGCTGGTGTTTTATATTTCTATTTTATCCTTATGCAAATTATTTGCCATCTCTGTTCACAGCTTCCCCATCAGAAAAAATAAGGATAATACCTGTCCTATCTTATCTGTGTAATGAAAGCATTTCTGGCTATGAAGCTTTTAACCCACAAACTACACATACAGTGACCAAGATATAGGTCGGATTAGACACACATAAACGAGACAGAGAAGGGAAGAGGCAAGAAGAAACTAACCTTCACCCAAGCCTGTATTTTACACTTATTAATTACACACACACACACACACACACACACACACACACACACACACACACAGTCATGAGGTGCTTCACAGGTATTCAGATCTCACAGATAAGGAAACTGAAATTCAGCAGGATTAAGTAACTTCCTCAAATTGCCAAGACACAATTCAAATACTAAACTGTATCCTCACATGCAGGACACCTTTCTGTTTTACTGGCTTAGTCATTATTAAAAATATTTATGGGGTTGAACCATTAATTGTTTTACTAACTTGCACTTTGCTAAGAGTGAAAAGCACAATGTAAACTCATCTGGGAAATTTATTTTATTAGTTCTGTTCAAAGGATCCCTTGAAAGGAAGCTGCATTGGTAACTACCAGACATCAGCGAAATCAGAGGAAACTACGATGTGTGTGTGCAATGAGGATCAGGAAGAGCAGAACAGATTTCACGATCCCTTAGTTTCATTTGTTTTCAGGTTATAAAACATAAACTTCCGCTGGAAGACAGTTCAATTAATATGTTAGGGACTGAGTATGATCTCTGTGCAGGCAGCACGTGCCTGTAACCACTTGTAACAAACATAAAACTCGTGCTTAGAGGACATCGCGTGCACTTCCTGGAAAGGACAGGCACAAAATAAAGACTTCTTATATTACTGAGGGCTCTTTTCACAAAAAATATTCTTAGGACGGGTCAGAGCGATATTTCTTGAATAAAAGGAATAAAGGAATAAGAATAAGGAATAAAGATGTAAGCAAAAAAACTGGCCAAGAGTGTAGAGTAAAAAAAATGAATATGTCCATTAGGTGAAACCACATGAAATTGCAGTTTTATAGGCCCAAATCAGTCAAATATCATTTTCATATGGTTCAACTTATACATATAACATTGTTCTAAAAGTCTAGAGAGTGGTTTCTGGGAACTGACTTCAAAAGTGACACTTGGTAGTTAGGGTTTTGGTGAGCAACTTCTTCTAAATTATGTTCATCACTTTTAAAATAGAACTCCTTTTTAAATTTATATAAATATATATTGTTTTTACTTAAGAGAGAGTGTGTGTGTGCATGGGGGAGAGGGGGAGAGGGAGGGTGGGAGGG